>NC_072735.1:58927760-59288836 GCF_026930045.1 Uloborus diversus
TCGGTGTAAAAGATGGTTTGGGCTTAGACATCTTTACAGATAGTAACTACTCTCGTAACAGAAGCTAAAGACATAACTGCTTTACAAAGAAATGCCACAAAATTGTTTGCCTTCAATATCCTTTGATGTTACTACCCGAACGTTAAAGGTCTCATCGCAACTCACCTTATCATCAACGAACAATACCACTACCAACTTAAGAGGGAAGAAACTTCTGGGGGCTTTAGAAACGGATTGTGATTTCCAAACTGGGAGACAAAAAGGTGTAAATATTTACCATTCTATTGTTGTATTGCTCATTGCTCTCATCAAGACTTGTTCTATCGTTGAATCACTACAGGTTCTAGACCACCTGAATTTGTCACTGCGTTAGATCGTTGGATAGCTGATGTTTGATGCGATCAAATTTTTTTTTATCGCATAATGTACTCAAAAGTTTGAGATAGTGTTGAAAGTATATGTCTGCATATTTAGCATAATTCACATAACCAGCTGCGTAAAAGAGAGATAGCTCGGTGTTTGCAAATGAGAATCCCCACCGACTTAGAGGGTGCAGAATTGCATCATTGCCCGTCTCACTATTGGCAATTTCGGTTTGTCCCCCCTTACGGTGATGGCAAAAGATTGTAGAACAGTTGAAGTTTGTTAATCAAGAAGAAGTAGGGAAACTTTGGTCAATTTGGACTTTTTTTATGCTGCACAGTAATTTTGTTTTCCAGCTGTCTAAACAGTTTAAAAACTCCAGTCACAAATAATTTGGTTACTGAGCTCGCTTAGATCTTTTCGAATTATCATTCTGACATTACCATATCATTGTATGGCATTTTGTGCTTCGGAAAAGTTTAAATCAGGGAAATTTTTTCGTGAATTTCACTGCAATTGTTGATTTTAGAATGTAAATTCAGGCTCCCTCCCCCCCCCCCCAAAAAAAAGCGATGGCGCACCCCTTAAGTTTGACGGGGTATCCATCCAGAATAAAAGCCCTCAAAAAAGAAAGAAGTACCCCCTTGAAAAAACTGCCTTAAAAATTACAATGACGCAAAGCTGCTTCATGACCTCCCCCCCCCCATTCCCCCCCGCTTGTGCACCCCTGTTAATTGGAATTTTTTTCTGTGAGAGTTTATTATTTTACTATTATAGAGTGGTTTCTGCGAGGTTTGAGAATTTTTTCTAAGTAATAGAAATTATTTTTATTTAAATAGAGGATTATTTCGTCCCCCCCCCTTCCCCCCAAAACCCGACGCGCAAAGTGCTGGGACTTTTTACCCCTTCTTTCTGGAAGGGTAAGAAGTAATTTGCAACAGGTTTCACCTTTTTTTTTTGAATGTTTGGGTTTGGCCATTTTTTGACCTAAATTTACTGTACTAGTATAAAAGTTATTTAGATACAGGTTTATTATAAGAGAAAGAAAGATACAACCACAACATTTCTTAGACCTAGTACGACTAAATTAAGGTATATATTGAAGCAAGTAAGAATCCTAATACATCAAAATTAAATCACTTCTTTCAGTAAGTGTTACGGGTCTTTTAAACATTTTGAAAAATTACTGTTGGGTTTTTTAAATATTTATATTGTAATTTAATCAACCTGAATCAAGATATTTTAAATTTATATAATTAAGAGAACATAACAAAAATCAAATGTTAGGAAGTTATTTAAGGTCTTCAGGAAACGTGACAGTATTATACATTTCCTGGTTTCCTGAAGTTCAAGAATGCAAATACGGAGAATTCAGGATTTTTTATGCCTTACATCGTAGAATGAGACTGTGGTAAATAAGTGTTTGACCAAGGACGGGTTAAGTAATATATTTGGGTTGAAAAAGGAGCCAATTCTTAGAATGGTAAAGCGCCAAATCATCGCAATCGACAATGCAAAGTCAGTTTGAAAAAAGTCCTCACCCCTATTATAACAAATGGAATCTCTTAAGCTTAAGCTGATCAGAAGTCAACTTCTCAGAGCTGGATAGTGTAAGTAATCACTTGAGATCAAAAAAAAAAAAAAAAAAAAAAAATCAATCTTTCATAGTACAGTATTTTAATGGTTTAGCGGAAACGCAGTACAGTAAAACCTGTAAAGTTGACCACCCTTGTAAGTTGACCGCCTGTCTATGTTGACCGCTTTTGTCGGGAACGGAATGAGTCCTATCTCATATAATGAAGGAAAACCTCTGTAAGTTGACCACCTCTCTATCTTGACCACCTGTCTATCTTGACCAGTAATGTTCGCCAAATTTGGTTTGGAGTATTGTAAAAAGCCCTTTGTAAGTTGACCACTTGGTTTATTTTTTTAAACTTTCTTCAGCAAATTATTTCATTTTATTAGTTATTTTTTTAAATTTTTATTATTATTATTTTCATAGCTTTCCAAGAATGTTTTTAATGCTGTGAAGACAGAACAGCATTTTACTAACTAAACAGCAGCATAAAGCTTAATGCTGCTCTTTATTCTCCAAACTTCTTTTTCATTTGTTGTTCTATTTGAGATATAGCTTTTTGTACCCAGTTCAATGGAAATAGATGTCAGTAGAAAAGTTCAAAGTCTTTCCTTTCCGTTGCAATATGTTGTGACACAGGAATTGTGCTAAAAAGAGCAGGCCCGGATCTATACATTTTGATTCTCCTGCAACAAAATATGTAGGGCCCCTCCCTAGTGGCCAGCAGTGTCTATTAGTAAAGTGAATAAACCTTAATGCTAGATTTTTTTTTCTATTTTTTCTTCATTTTCTAGGGCCGTTAGCCCCTTTTAGGACGCGGGCCTCTTGCACTGCGGGTTCGCAGATCTGGGCTTGCTAATGAGTAAAGTTACATGTTTCTGGTGCAAGGGATTAAGAGATAGGACATTTTGATTTTGCCTTTATGAACTGGGAGAGTCGAGCTTGTTGCTCTTTGTGCTATAAGTTTTACATAAAAAGGTTTCAAAAAGAAAGTTAGCTGAACTTGAGATTAATAAAAAGTATAAAACATTAAAATTAACTGAAAACGGAAAAAGCCAGAGAATATTAGCTGGCATATATGGAATTTCTAAAACTAAAGTGTCTAATATAGTTAAAAACAAGGAAAAACTAACAAAATTATTTGAATAGTATTTTTAATTATTGTTTCACTTTCAGTAATGTTAAACAATGAAAGTGAGTTGAACAGCAAGAGTAAGGGTGAATTCCTCAAAAAATGAATACATGGTGCAAGAAATGACAAAAAAAAAAAAAAAAAAATTCCGCCCTTTATAAGTTGACCACCTGTCTAAGTTGACCGCCAAAGTACTGCACCGCGAGTGGTCAACTTACACAGGTTTCACTGTATCAGTGGTCGATCGATATTGCACTTCTTCCGAGAGTGCTCCAGTGGTTCAAAACCCTGTAGGTCCTACAGTGGTTCTTAACCCTTAATTGGGAACGAAAGTATTCAATGCGATTTTCTTTTGCTTCGAATTTTTTGCATTTTTATTCCTATTTAGGCATTTTAAAATCATTTTTAAAAGCTAAAAAAACATCATTGATCATGTACTAGTGGTATCATCTTCAGGTATCATCTTCTGTACTAGTGGTATCATATCCTTTCAGATAAACGTTTTTGAAAAAAAAAAAAAAAAAAACCTTCAATAAAAATGTACCTCCTGGAGATATTACACTCCTTATCATATGCTTAAACATAAACAAATAACAAAATATCCAAAAGCTTATTAACTTTGTCATTAGAAAATTATTAAGCCTCCTGGAGTCTCTGTTAATGATGGAGAATTTGTAGATGAGAATAGAATGCTTTTAGCTTCTTTCAATGTTATTCAGGTGGTTTTTTCCACTATAAAGTGTTGTTAACTGAGGAAATTCTTCGGGCATTCTGGGAAAAATAGTGCATTCTTCAACAAAAAAAAAAAAAAAAAAAAAAAAAAAGTGAAAAAAAGTAAAAAAAAAAAAAAAATAATAATAAAAAAGGCATTTTGTCTCGCAAACGGCAGCTAATATACTTAAAAATAATTGTTAAAAAAGATAATGATCAAAATTTTGCCACTTAACAAGTCACAAACCGTGTGTGTGATATCTTTAGCGAATACTTCTGTCATTGTCTTTTAAAGTTAGTTCTTAGTAATGGTATATTACTTTTCACGTGCTTTTCTTTAAAGTGGAATAACGCTAGTTATGTCAGGGTCATTCCACGATTATTTCTGATATTTAATTAAATATTAGAAAACTTGAGCTTAAACACTCAATGAATTTAACACATTTTGAGCAAGCTTTAAATTTACTTAACTACAGTGAGGCACCGAATTTGTTTTTAAAGTGACATTTTTACTGAGAGCAGGGATGCCCCCTCAAGAACACGGGCGCACCCCCTAAATATCGAACCCTCCAAAGTAAAAGCCCCCTTAAAATAAAAAACCCCTCAACCCCTCCCCCCCAATATTTCAATGGCGCAGTCTGCTCCATGATCCCCCTTAGACGAGCACCCTGGTAAGAGTAACAGCTTTATTTCCAATACATTAATAAGTTTCTATTTCCGTAGATACTAGATCAAACATTCCAAATTCAGACTCATTAGAAGGTCTACACTCGACATTATAAAAGTATTCTGACAAGTCATCTGGATTCCCTTTTGTCAATTGAACCGTCTTCATAGGCCTCCATTTGAAGCGAACGAAATCAATTAATGTTAGGATTCACTCTCGGTGGACCCGAGGCTACAGAACTTTGGAAATTCCCCGCATATTGTGCCGAGGAAAGTGATCGTTTTAGTCTGATTCCTCAAAGGTATAATATAGAGATAGTTTCGTCTTGTTAGCAGTTACGCCGGGATTTCGGAAAAATTAGGGCTTTAAATTAATGGAAGAGATATTTCTGTAACCAAGCACTTTGTCACGTGACATAAGCGTGTGTGAATTCTCTTCTGATTCTCGAGTTCATTTTGTTTGCTTTGAAACTTTTTTATTATTATCCAAGCCCTGATTGACGCATGTGCCAACTGGGTCCAGTCCCGAAAGCCCCAAGGGTTTAGGGCGTCATTTTTTTTTCAAAATTACATTATATGTAATAAAATTTGCATTTATTAGGCTTTAAGTATAAAATTTTTAAAACCAAAATAACTATTTAAATGTTTTCTTTTCTTTATATTCAGTTATTTAATTTCTGTATTATTTGTGGTTTTTGTTAAATATTCAGAAAATTTGCATAACAAATTATCTTGTTACTTAAAAAATTACTTAAAAGTTTCTGTTAAAAAATAACTCTAGTAAAATTTTACTCACATAAATGAGAGTTATTTAAACAATTTTATTTCACTGCGTGCCTACTTAAACTAACAAAATTATTCACACTCACGAAAAATATCTACCGCTTCGTGCTTAATATAATGCACGCCTTTCTACCACAAATGATCAAAAAGGAAAAATATTCACGTCGAACTAGGAAAAAAAAAATCCCTTCATGTTTGTTTTATTTAATTTTTTTTTAAATCTCCGCATGCTGTTAAAATAACAGATTCAGAATGAAATTGAGGGAAACTGAGCAGAATCGATATCTATGCACAGAATTTCTGAAGCAAAATTAGTTTTCTGTTAACGGAATACCGCGCAGAACTTTAGTATTTTGAGAAGCATAAGCTATACGAAATAATTTTCTTACTGTTTGAAGTACCGTAAAAAGAGTTATGCAACATCGTGTGTTCAGTTTCAAAAAGTTAATTGAATTTTATACCAATCAAATGCCACATGCATGGCCAAATATTTTCCTTCAAATCTGTATAACTTATCGAAAACCAACTTTTGGTGATATTATGAAAACACTGAAATCACAAAGGAATCAAAGATTTAATATAGATCATTGCTCCAAAGATGAATTATCTTTATAGAAATAATTTATCTGAAAAATCCCTAATATTTTAGTTAACCGCTGTACCGTATGATTTCTTTCTTAATAACTGCTCAAAAGATAAAACATTTGAAAACTGATTCTATACACATAAAAGGAAGTAAAAGTGCAATTACGAAACAAGTTCCATGTTTATTTATTTATTTTTTTTAAAGGCACGTCAGGCACGTTATTTAACCAAGAAATTATCATAACTTTCCGAAAAAATAACTAAATTTTTATTGTATCGATTTACGTTAGTACACGTTATAATTACGTTTTCTGTATGTTATTAAATAAATTTTAATAGTGTTATGAACTTGCAAAGTTCAATGCTATTTTATTTAAAATACAGATATTGTTTTTAAACATTTAGGAAAAAGTATAGGCAACTGAACGCTAAATATACAGGGATACATTATCTAAATACAAAAATTCTACCGCAGTTCAAACGCAGTTTTACTGATATCAATCGAACAAAGCAGAACACCTTTAAAATATTTTTTTTTGTATTTATAAAATGGTTTCTAATTCTTAAATGCATCATTATTTAGTTTTAACCGTAAAATAAAAGAAATTTTAATGCTTTTCAATTACCATAATTTTCAATCAACGATTATGGTGGTGCTAAGGCACGCTTCGAGGCCGACTACATGAACAACGCGAATACGAATCCTTCATTCTAATAAAAGTTAAAGGCCAAGGAAAAAATTTATGTTTTCCTTTCAACAAAACGTTTCTAAACTGATAAGCAAAAGATAAATTTGCAATAAGTTCAAATTTCTTTTTGAGTTTCAAGTTTCACGCAGTTTTTCCTTTATCACAAAGCTAAACTTTCGTAAATAGGGCAAAATCTTCAATTCGTGGAAATAAACCACCAAGAAACCAATTTCATCAAGTAAGTGAAGTGAAGAATGAAATCAAAATGTACTATCTTTTAAAAGGAATTCGGGGAAAAAAAATGAACAGATTCAATCATAAGAGCTGCGGACAAGCATGAAGTAGAAAAATTTAATCTGGCGTTGAAAACTGAAAGGGAAAACCATTTAATGTTAAGCTTAATTAAACTTAAAATTTGTATCCTTAAGAGTATTTAGAAGAGTTCATTCGAGTTCCCTGTATTTTTTTTTTTTTTTGTTAATTTTTTAAAGACCTCGAAATGTAGTAAGGGAGACTGACGCTGGTTGTGACAGGAGGAGGTTGTTACAGATTCAATTGGTGGCTAAACAAATAACTCTATACATGAAATACACCGCCATCTCAGTCAATTCCAGCCGAGGACTGCAGTTTCGTGCTTATTAGCACACATCAGTCCGGCATAGGAGTGACTGAGCTGGAGGCGTATGCTTCGGCCACTCGTCTGGTCAGTGCTAATTCTGTATTAGCTACCAGTTTGTTTGACACTCTTGGCTTCCTTATGAGGTTTTCCACCTTCAGCTCAGTCACTCCTATGCCGGGCTGATGAGTGCTAATAGGCACGAAACTGCAGTCCTCGGCTGGAATTGATTGAGCTGGCGGTGTATTTCATGTATTTCTGCCTTAGCCCTGGCTATAGGGCAGTAACTTACTGAAATAACTCTATATTAAAATTGGAAAAGAGAAATGGTAATGGCAGCAGCGGCTATCACGTAGTTCCCATCTGTGACGCCAGCACTTTTGGGAGGGAAGTTAGAGTTAGTGTCACAAAACTGTATGTTTGTAATATTTTCATTTTTAGTATTGTTGGTACGTGTTTTAACGAAATGAATGCTGTAGTGTTGTTCAATGGAGACAATGTGGAGGTAAATGATTGAAGACGTGGGGATATGCGGTATTTTACTCGAAATTTATTCTAATTTGAATCGCTGCAGAAATCGTTTTGTTGTCTGCTTGATCATCTGTTGCTGCATGATACGCACTGCACATCCGAATGAGCCCCTTCAAAGATGTGTACACGATAGGCCTTATGTGAATGATGTGCATTTTGTAGTCTACAAATTGCAGTTCTTCAGTTTGAAAAAAAAAAAAAAACCCGCTTGTTTTTCAGTATTATTCAGGAACTCGAATGAACTCTTCTAAATATTTTAAAGGACACAAACTTTAAGCTTAATTAAACTTAACATTAAATGGTTAGGTCAATGGAAAAGTCAAGAATAAGAGTCAATCAGCGTTCAAGATAACTTTATTTCAATTCATTTGTATTCTTGAATTTTTCCTTAGGGATGAAGCCAGGAATAATGAACTATGCCTTGCTGTGCATCAAATAACTGAAAGAGTCCTTTTTTTTTTCAAAAAAAAAAAAAAAAAGATGAAAATTAGGAATAATAGTTATGCTGTACTTATGAATAGGCAACTGAAATAATCCTTTAAAATAACTATAATAAAAATGAAAATCTGAAATAGTGAGCTGTTTTTACTTTCCATCAAATAACTGAAAAAGTCTTTAAAAAATTTAAAATAAATAAATAATTTTGAAAAATCGATATTAATTTATTGAAGTAATCATGATTTCAATGTCATAATCTTGCTATGTACATTCAGATTTTGTCTTTTGAGAGTAGCTAAATGATAGGTAGACTATTGTTATTTTTTACTGCTACTCTGTCCTCTATGCAGAAAAATGATAGATAAAAAAGATAACCTTCCGCAAGTAACCAATTTGCTACACAATCCCTGTTTTCTGCATACATTTATTTTCATTTGTGCTGATAGCGATATTCATGCATTGAAATGTGAGTTCGGAACAAGCAGAAACTTTTAAAAGTTGGAAATAAAAGTATGGATTCATTGAATCTTTAAAATATGGAGAAAAAAATTTTTTGTTGAAGAAACGAGCAAATCTTAAAGCTTCAAATACAATACTACATTTGATTCCAGGCAATGCTCAATTCGAAATGATTTTGTTTTGGAATCATCTGGTCTCCAACAGCAACACTAAAAAAGAAAAAGCGAACCCCTTTATTAGAATTTATGTCACACTGGATTTAAAGGTATCGTGAACGAAAACTATGTCTTACTATGCATATTAGAGCTCATTTGCCTTTATAAAGAATCGGCAGGATAAAGAAACTTTCAATATTACGAATAAAAGATTCTTTGCGTCATGAAAGGCCAAGTTTAGAAGTTTAGTTCCTTAAAGCTTCAGAATATGAGGTATTTTTTTGCATGAATAATGTTGACGGTTTCGAAAAAAAAAAAAAAAAACTTTTTGCCTCAGGTTTGTTTTGTATTGTAAATGCAATTTAGTTACTTAAAAAATAAGTTAACGGATAAATACATGGGAATGGATTAGAAGATAGGGAAAATAGAGAAAATAAACGAATAAAAATATTTACAACCATCCAGTGTCATTCATTTGAATTTTGACGTCTTGAATTCAAATTATGTTTTTCGCAATCATGAATTGTGACAGGACACTACTCGTTGGGTTTCCTGTTTCTACAAATGGAATTGAATGGAAATGGCAAAGAAATTTGCACCTGTCATATTATGACTGGCGATTTTCTAGAATAGGTAATACAAGGCATATCCATAAAAAAAAAGAAATGGTGATTAGGATGCGGTAGTAAAGGTAAAGATTTTATGGCCGATATTCTATAGTATACTTATCACAAAGATTATTTACAGCGTATAACGTTATGTATTTTTATTTCTCATCAATCTTAAATGATGGGAATTAGAAATTTAGAATTTTTTTATTCAGATGAAGTTTTGCTGTTTAAGTTCATCTATACAGGTGTTTTTTCTTCCCTGAAAAAATGTAATTTTACACAAAAGCCATTTTTGTAATGTAAAGTCAGCTTGAGGCAAGCCCTAAAAAATAAATAAAATCGCGCCGCAGACGATTTGTAACAATGATGATGAAAATTTCGCTCTCCAAATAAATATTAAAAACAAACGTCGTTATGGTAATCTGAAAAATCAGAGTAATATCCACTTTGATCAAGTGAGGATAGTAGCAATTCATGATTGGTCAAAAAAAAAAAAGTGTATGCTCACGAAAATCAAGGTTTTAACTGATTTGATGAGTAGTTTTTAGACATCTGATGCTAGTTTTCAGGCTTTAAGTACTTAATTTTTAAGTCACGCAATATGAATAATAATTTATCGCAATGCTAAAACCAAAATTTGTCATTTCATCACGCAAATCGTGTGCAGTCTTTTTTACTTCTTTTTACGAAGTAAAAGAAGTAAAAATGTGTATTCAAGAAAAAAATTTTGACCCAAAAATAGGCCTTAATTTCCATTTTGCTCGCCCCCGAATGAATTTTGAGTTTTTTTTTCAACCCGACCACACGTGGATATATGTCTAAGAACGAATAGACATCCGAAATATCCATTTTGACTATAGACACATTAACGAACAGTGAAATAATTATCTAATATTTAGTATGCATTCCCTTGTTCTTGATGAGCATTTTAAGTCTTTTTGACATACTTTTCACGAGGTTTGCACCATTTCTTAATTTTTTAAAAAAAGGAGGAAAAAAATTGTTTATACTCACATACACATACTCGCTAATTACTTAAAACTAACTTTAAATATAACAGAACACACTAATAAAAAGAACTAGTGAACTGTTTAAGCTGATTGAGGTTATGTTCCTGGTAAGTAGATAAACGAAGAACATAAACAAAGCAGACAGTGCTGCCACCTGCAAACATTAAATTATGCTAAAATAACGTAATAATCAGTGTACAGTATGTACTGTACTTTAACAGTAAAATAAATAGTATTCTAGTACAAATAGGGTACAAAAAAAAACTCTTTAGTCTAATATTTTGGCCAGCACTGTAGGTGTTTGTTCCGGCAAGTGTAAAATGCGTACGCCGAATTTTCTTCAAAGTTATGCTCATGTGATTATCATATGCAAGAATTGATTGAAACTGCGTAAGGCACCGTAAAGCTTAGCCGTTACCCCAGAAGACTGACTTGCCATGAAATTGGGTCCGAAATATCGCTAAAAACATATGATTTTCGAAAATTAATGAATTAAATAACTAAGTATTGAAAAAGAGTAGTACTTTTGAGGGAATCAAATGTGTTCTTTTCTGCTCGTGTGTATGTTCTTTTGCTTGAGCGCCTTAATAACTCTTTATATATTTATCCAACTTGAAAAAAAATTTCTTGGTCAAATTTTCTAGTCCAAGTAATTTTTATTGTTTTCTTGCAGATTTAGATATTTTTACTTTTTTGCTTAAATTGAAGGTTTAAAACCAAAAGCGAAATCAGTTCATTTTTAAATAAACTTTTTAAATGCTCAACATTGAATTTTGTTCTATATTCATATAACTTTGGATAGCTTAAAATTAAGAAACTAAAAAATCTACTTAAAAAATGCATTTAAAATTAACGGGAACCTTATTTAAAACATGTTTAACTGACTACAAAGAAACTTTAGACAGGAACTTAAAACTATATGAAATGCAAGACGTAACAAATAAGGTTTTAAAATTGCTCTTAAACTTAAATTTGTAGTTTAATTCACCACGTATTTCTGCCAAATTCCAACATAATACTCTATTAATTAAACTCTAGGATTGAATTTCACGCAGGATCTCCTTCATTGCCTATAGCAATACCAACATCGGTGTCAAACACATGAAGCTAATGAAGCCACATTTAGATATTCATTATGCAGGTAACTACAGAAGGCAAGTCTCTGAAATACTATTGAAAACTATGTCAATAGGAGCACAATGCGTAGAAGACTAATTTTACTACTTCAATTTTAAATTACTGAACGAAAAGCTTTTTTTTAAATTTAATAATTAATTAAATCCATGGGTATGATTGATACTGTTACGAGTTCAGTGCAACTTCAAATTTTCTTCGAAATGACGACACAGTTCTTGAGAAAACACAGGAGATTTATTTAAAAATATTAATAATAGAGCAGGTAACAATTACAAACATCCACCAAATAATCGAATATCGTTAAACACTGTACATTACTCAGTACACCACGCATTTAAATCCAACATACGTGAAAAGAACAGCAATTCAAAAATCACAGCTAGCACTAATATATTCACAGACAGCAGTGAAAAACGAGACTAAACAGAAAGCAAACAGACTGTCTCTCCTATTCAAAAGAAGCCCGGCGTTTTATACCCAGCAAAGAAATATCCAGAAAATCCTACAATGTTCTAACACTTTCTCATATTTTCTTTTTATTCCTTTCACAAATCTTATCATTCAGAAATGAGGGGATCGTATACTTCAGTCGAATGTTAGGGGGTTGTATGTACATTACAAGAAACTTTTTACAGGTTACATCAATAAGATAATTTTAGATGAAAAATAATGGAATGAACGTCTAATTTAGCCAGATTACAACAAATTACTCATAAAAATAATTACTATTTATAAAATTTGTAACAATACTATTTTCAGATTGGTATGAGACTGATTCCAAACATTTCACTAATTACTATTGAAACAACAATTTAACTCTCCTGCAAGCGAATCTAACTTTTTAAAAATCAGAAATCTGCCTCAAAAACTTGGTCAAGCGTATGTCATGCTTTGTATTTTCCAAAAAAAAAAAAAAAAACATCGTTGAATGTGGGGTGGGGAAGTGGTGCTATAGAAACATTTTCACGCTTAAAGGTTTTTATCTTTTTTTAAATCAAAGCACCAACAAATTTTAGTGTTAGATTCAAAACAGTACACAAATTTTCATTCCTTTTCGTGTTCTATTTTCTCCTTAGAAATTTAATTTTTTTCTATAGAATAGATTCACTATATTAGCCTTAACTGTTTTCGTTTATTTCACTTTTCTAAAATGTATTTTATTCCTGTAAAAACTTCAAGGAGTATTTTCACGCCGAGAAAAATAGTCGAGAAATATCTCTGATCTGTATTTTGAATGACCTCCTTCTCAGAAAGCATCACTCGTAGTAGCTCACTAAATTAGCATTGAGTAGTAAAGAAGTAAAATAAATTAAAAAAAAGGTGACCGTGTTGCCGTGAAAATGTTCACTCTTTATTCATATTTTCTTCGAGTCCTGTTATAACTCAACAACTTAAGTTCAGGAATCACAACTAAATTATAAAGGCTTGCTGAAAGAGAAGAAAAGCATCACACTTGGTATTTAGTAACGCACTCTAACTGCATTGCATTTACGTCGATTTTTATTTTTGGCTCTAAGTAAAAGAGGCAGCTCAAAAGTGAGTTAGACTTCATGCCTTTGAGTATTTCCTGATCCAATGAAATTCCATTACAACAAATACCAATACAAACATCCGTCTCAGCGAAATACTATTTTCAGTCCCGATTTAATTTGCATTACGTTTCTTGAATTGCATTACAACGAAATGCATGTTACAATGAGCAAAATTTACGGTCTCTTGAAGTTCATTGTAACGGGTAACGGGATTTTACTGTACTTACATAAAAAACTCTTGCTTTGACTCCCTATAAACATTTGAAAGTTAATTATGATAACCCAACCTTGTTTTAATTAACGTAATATACAAGATGTACCGCATAAGTTATGACGCATTGGGATTTATCAGGTTTTGAATTTACAGAATTTCTTATATTTGACAGAAAAAAACCGAAGCGTGGTACTTCTTTAATGACAACATTTTATACACTGGTGGACAATTGCTAAGGACGGATTGCAATATCAGCGTTAGCAACCACAAAATAGAAGCCAAGGAAATATGGAAATCAGCATAAGTTCGGAATACGGTAAGACGTACTGTGCGTATGTAAATTTTAGTTTCATGGCGTTGTTCGTCACGTGATAGCGCTGATAAGCGATAAAAAGTATTTGACTTGTAAGACCATTTCTGTTCCAAGGCGGAGTTTGACAGGAAAGAATCAATTGACAAACTTGAAATTTTCGGTATGTCTTGCCAACATCAGTTATATGGTTTTATGGGTAGCCGTATTACTGACAAAATTGAAGAAGAGAATAAAATATCAGATGCTGCCAGGGAGCTCAAAGTCAGCCACAGTGTTGATTTAAAGCTTTGGAATTCATTTCGAACAAATGGAATATGTTGCAAACGTCACAGGGAAGGTCGTGTATGCAGTGCGACATCAGCAGAAGATAGGTACATTGTGCTAGCAACAAAAAGAAACCGATGAAGTACAGCTATTGGGGTAGCAAATCAGTGTCTTGCTGCTACCGACAAGAAAATATCCCAAAAAACTGTAGCCAGACGTTTGCATGTTGTAGAACTATACTTCCGTTGACTTGTTTTGTGCATCCCTTTGTCTCCAAGTCCGTGTTTCTCCCGTTTGTAATGGTGTCGTCAGCATCGCAATTAGAGGGAAGTAAACTGGGCTTGTGTACCACTCTCAGATGAAAGCAGGTTCAGTCTGTTGCCTGATAGTGGACGACTAATGATTTGGAATGAGAGTGGTACTGAATACAGGCCGGCAAACATAAAAGAAAAGGACCAATATTCTACAAGTTGTGTCATGGTGTGGCTGGGATCATGAGCAAGGGCCGTACATTGCTCCTGAGCTTCTGAAAGAGACTATGGCTGACCAGCTATACATTAATATTATTCTACTGCCTCATATTCACTTGTACCGTGGTGCTGTGTGTTTTCATGGATAACAATGCAACATTTCATTGAATCGTCGCTGTCCAGGAGTGTCTAGAGAGCGAGGATATCAAACCTATCGGATGGCCAGCACGTTCTCCAGATCTGAATCCCATTGAAAATGTTTGAAATATTTTGGGGAAAAGTCTTGCTAGTCGACAATACCCTCTAAAAACAAGGACACCTTCCTCCATGACTGACAGAGGAATGAGATAAACTACCTCAACAGCTGCTGGGTATTATTGTGTAAAACATGACACGATGTAGGGAAACTTGCATGGCATCCATGGTGGCCATATCCTGAACTGACATTTTGCGCCGGAATGTCTGGGGTCGGTAATTACATTTTTTCACTTTTACGTATTCAGCACAAAACGACCGTTTTGTCCTTTAAACTTTTTAAAGCGTTCTTGGTATCAGAGCACAATTAATTATCATCATTGAAATGTTCTAGCATTCTAGCATTAATTTATTGCACTTGGCATCCAAATCACACTTATTTTTTACGCGCTACATAGCCCTTTGTGATCCGTCATTAGCAATTGTCCACCAGTGTATAATGAAAACGGAACAGTTAGTACTTTGGAAGACACCGAAGTATCAGCTCTTACGGATAGTAAAATTTTAGAAAATTGTCTTAGCTATCGCTGCTATTGGTCATCAGCAAAGCGCAAGTGTGTTAAGATTCTTTAGTTAAATCGAATATTGAACTGTTTTACGTAGGAAAAAGTAAAGCCATGAATCGCAGAATAAATAGTGACATGTCTACCATCTTGGGGCTAAACGTTGCTTCTTTCTTAGGTGTGATATGGTGAAGTAGCGTGCTTTGCTTCTTGTGGTTTCTTTTTACTCACTGTTAATCCACAATGTAGAAGCTTCATTTCCGAAGACATAGGAAGAAAGCAGCATTTAGCCCCAAGATTGTGGACTTGCCACTACTTAAGCTTCGATTTAGGGCTTTAGGTAGTACTGCAAATATATGTATAACAAACTCTCACTTTGCGATTGAAATGTAGTTCTGAGCAATTCATAAACAAAGTCTTCAGACTTCTTCATTGTCTTTTAAATGTTTAGTCTTCACGAATACCTGTTTAGTATGAGGCGTTATCTGGCCGGTTATTTTTCTTGGTAATCAGTTTGCTTTATTGTTACTACCGTACAAATCAAGGGCGGATCATTCTTCCGATTTTGGAGGGGGTCATTATCGGGCAGGAGGGTCAAAGTGAAACTATCGGTAACAAAGACGGGGGTTGGGGTGGATTTTTCGAAATGTAAGTCATTAAAATACAGATGTAGGTTATATTTGGTCGCTTATGGGAAGGACTCATGATTCCCATAATCCCTCCCATATGATCCATCTCTCAGGATCCAAGCTTGGTACACGCATAAAAATGTAAAAATGATAGTTCTAAAAGTTACGATTGAACAAACTAGATGGGGGAAACTTTTCACGAATCAGTTTTTGCTTTAAAGCTATTACGCAAAGTGTACGAGTGAAAATGCAGTTTCATTCAAGTTCAAAAAACATTGAAAATAATTCCATTCATGCAAAATATATCACAAAAAATGTCATCAATAAGACTAACCATAATATCACAGCGGTAAATGAAACCATATTGCATACGGTCAGGCTCCGAAAATTTCCCTAATTTGATTTGCTAAATAGAGCGAGGAATTACGGTTTGCGTTGCTCATAACCATTATTTGTGTTTAGCGATTCTAAGACTTTCTAATCGCTAAATCCTATCGTAAATGAGCACGTCCAAGGTTAAGCAAGGTCTTTTAAGGAGAGTTAGATTATAGTACCTCATTCCCTGCCCTGATGACAAGAATTTTATTGTGAAGTCTCTGACTTAAATACTAAGCAATAGCGAAAAACATAGGAGAAATAAATACTTAAAAAACTTTTTTTTTGCAACAAAACTGTTGATGATGGAAAAACTATGATGGATATTTTTAACCAGAGTCATGAAGAACATTGTTTATGTTTCATGTGCTAAAACCAGTGTGTTCTACAAGATTGAAGCTCTCTTGTTTTCGACCTTATGAGGAAAAAACTCAATAGTCATTAAAATAAATAATAAACTATCATTTTTTTCCAACAAATGATCGTGTATCATTCAGTAGACAAGTTCCCACCCTCGTACAGTGGGGCAAAAACGCCAAAAAGGGCTTTTATAAATGCTTTTTTTTCCCCTATATTCAACCAAGTGAATATTGATAAATTCGCACAGGCCTACCTCTTAGGCAATCAGAACTGGAGTTTTAGAGTCCTTCGTTCACTACAAAGCTAAAGGGAGCCTTTGGAAAGTTGAAGAACCATGAGCGCATGAATTTACAAAAATTGCTGTTGAGCAGTCTATAATTTTTTTTATTATTAAAGGCGGGTACATTTAATTTCTCTCGTGTTCAACGATAGTAATAGGTCAAAAAAATGAATAATCGAATTCTCGAACCGAAAATCGGTTTTGATCAGCACCGAAAACTTGGGAATTCAAAGTCATTTTTTTCAAAACATTCTACAAAAAATGTCTTCTTATGTCCTCTTTGAAACTAATATTGATTGGTCATGAATGGTCTGTATAAAGACCCTGAAACGGAATTAGCTGCGTAAATCTGTGAACTTTGAGCCCTGAGTCCAAACAATTCGAGAAAAAAAAAAAAACCTCCCTAATAACATGCCTGTGTAAACAAACAAGCTAGAGAGGTTAAAAAAAAAATCAAGCGCTTTTTTGGCGTTTTTGCCCCACTGTGCCTTGGTGCCTTGGTCAGGAAAGCACAGGCTGATTAAAAGAATGCTTAGGGTTAAAAAAAAAAAGAACGTATCTTTTGGAGAAATAAGATGCTTTCCCCTGTCTCTATGTACTGCTTATACTGCTTAAACTGATCTACTTCCGTTCATGAAAATGGCGCTGAAATCTTTTTCTAAACAAAATGCTATTATTAAATGAAGCAGAAATACCCTTAAGGAATGAAAACTGTTTTTTTGTTGTACAAATGATAAATTTGAAAATTATTCTCATTAAACCTTCAGAAGAAAAAACTTTCAAGGGTCAGCTGGTATAGCAATAGACATAAACGATTCCTAAACAAGATCGATTAGAAATGTCGAGACATAATCTATGAAGTACTCTTTAGGAGTAACGATCAGATAATGCTGCTGCGTGGCGTTTCTCCGGCAAAAAGAATAATGCTACAATATTTTAGTTTATTGTCTACTAGTGTTACCCGCACGACTACGCCCGTAGTTGAAAATTAAAAGGTCATTCGGTTCGTCTGTATATTTACAAATAATGGATGGCGAATTTCTCGCCAATTGGCTATGTTCATTCGCTCTCCCATTCAACGTCATGATCATTTCGTAATTTACTCGTCTATCTCATGATAATTTTGCTCCGGAAAATGTTATTAAAATTGAAATAGAAAAAGAACAAAATCGAATTTTCAAAAAATCGCTTCGAGGTGCACACCTCCATGCTACAAACTAACTTTGTACTAAGTTTCATGAAAATCGGCAGAACGGTCTAGGCGCTATGTGCGTCACAGACATCCTACAGACATCCAGACAGAGAGACTTGAAGCTTTATTATAAGTAAAGATTACGTATATAATTTAGAAAGACTGATGCTTTGTTCGTTTATTACTCTTTTGGAAAAATCATTCAACTATCGTGATCCCATTTTAGTACTTCTCTGCTAGTGCACATCGAATTATAGAGTGCCGTTTTAAGAGTGTAAACTCTGAGCAACTATATCCTTCAAATGGATTACATTTTTTTAAAAAAGTTATAAACTATACCTCTTCGACTCATAGCCTTCCAAGAGAACGAGTTAGAAAATATGACGTCGTAAGTATTGGAAGGAAATAAAATTGTGCAGTTAGCCACCAAACATATGCTAGACAGCCTCGATATTAGCGTGCATATTTTTAACGACTTTCGACGCAAACATATTAGGTGCGGGCAATGTCGTTGTATTTGTTTAATAATCCGTTTATTTGTTTTAACCGTCTATTGAACTCGTTCATATGAACGACTTCGTTTATTAAAAAAGTATTTAGTTTTTAAACAGTTAATTATAAAATTATCAAATATGAATTATTCAACAGTGCGAATTAATCGAATTACAAATAACGTAAAGACTCTGAAAGAAAACTATAAATAAACAAAACTTGCCGGCGTAAACAAGATGGCGACAAAAACTTACTCAACAAGTGATGTCGAATGCTTTATTATAAAGTAGAGAAGAGAAACTGAACTATATTGACTTGTGTAGTATAACTTAAAAGACTAATATTAGTAAAAAATGAACGAAAGAACGAAGTGAAACTAACGTACTTCCAGTGCAACGTTCAAAGCCGTTTGCATTTAAAAGAAAGGCGTTCATTTCTTACCAGGGAATCACATGACTTCAGTAATCGTGAAAAAAATTCAAAATGGTCGCATTCGAAAGAGAATATTTAGAAATTTTTTTGACCCATGAATTGTGTGCCCTCGTCCCCTCGTTTTCGAGATATGGGGTCTTAAAGTCTGCCGAAATCTCAAGAAAAGTCACCAAATTTAAAGACATGGCAAGAAATTCAAAACACCGCGCTTTTTTATCATCAGCATCATGCAAGGCATCTGATTTCCATTTTAAGTCATCTGCAAGGAGTGTGAAAGATGTGTTGCATTAACCCCTTACTTGTGTGTGTTTAATTAACGAATCACCATCACACCTATGAAGTGAAAAATAGTAAGTTTTATCCAGAGGACCAGAGGAACGACAACTTTACAGTAAAATTAAACATAAATTGTATCATTTCATTCGTGATAATAATACATTTCAGAATTTTCGTATTTTAAGTGTATTTAACTTAACTTATTTAAGGTTAATTCTTATTAATGAAATATGTTGCAAGTACTTCTTAATAATCTGGAAGAATTAATATGAACAAGTACAAAAAAACAGACTAGGTTAAGCTCATATACAGATAATAAAACGAATGGTCTTTGATGTTGAAACAAAATGGTCATGGATTCTGGTATCAGTTCTTTTTTTTTCTTTAAGTGATAATTAATACATGGAGTTTTATTGTCTGATCACTGTGAGAAAAAATATTTAATTTTTAATTTGAAACAGAAAAATAAAAAATAAAAAAGAAAACAACGGATAAAAAATGTCAATTACCTGCGCTTCAAAATTATCTATATCGGAAATTACACCTTGGATGGAGGGAAATAGTTATTTTTGTTCTTAAAAACTGTCAATATAGTCAACGTTCGTTAAAACAACCTCTGACGTCCGAACAAAATCTGCCACTACAGCTAAAAGTGATTATAATGTAAATGCGCAACATATTGCATGTTATTATTCATTTTTTAAAAATACTGGAATAACTTTTACGAGTTATGTTTCAATCAAACTACTATCACTTATTCATTTCCAGATTAGTATAACCACAATACTCGGACATGATACTATGTGCTTGGTATAAGTCTGGGTTATTGAAAACTCGGCCACCTCCATTTTAAACCTCTTTGCAATTTTGCGTTTTGGGAAAGTTTGACGGTTGCAATATCTGTACTCGACTTAAATTCATGAAATGTTTCAAGTTCAGAAAATTTTTGTCTTTTAATCATTATTTTGTTCAGTGTCATATTTGTCAGGGTCAGTAGCGTATTTTTGTCCTTTGGACAGGCTTCTTTCATTTTTATTTTAGTATATATCTTATTTGTATTTTTGAATTAGAAGTTCTTTTTTTAAATTTATATTGCCTCAAGTATTCATATTAACTTTGCGCAGAATCTAAAAGAAATATTCATAAATAATACTTATGGAAACTATATTAAAAAATTCTTGAAATATATTACATCAATAATGTTGCAATTGACACTTAAAGTACTGAAATGAAATTTACTTAAATTACACTAAAATGCAAAAATATATTTTAATCCTGCCCTGCTCTGAAATTTTTAGAGGGAAAGGGTTAATTCTGCTGTGAGATGTTAAAGTGCAGTATCTGCAGAAATGAATTTTCGAGACATTTGAAGAAACTTGTTTTGGATTCCAAAAGTGGAAACATTTGAATATGACGTCTTTTTCGTGCTTAATTTTCAGCGGCAGCCAAATAGGCAACTTTGTAAGCTAAAACTAAAGCAGAGGTGCTTACCCCCCTAAGGGCAAGGGCGTACCTCCTAAATGTCACGAAGATCCCCCAGAAGCAAGAGTCTCCCCAAAATGAGAAAAATACCCCTCAAACCACCCCTTTCCCTAAAAATTTCAATTGCGCTACGCCCCCCCCCCTAAGTGGGGCACCCTTGGCTAAAGTACAGAATATGGCTAAAAAGCAAAAATTGCTGATACTACGCTTTACTTTCCCACGACAGAACTGTACAAAATGCTTATGTCGAAAAGCAACAGAAAACACACCCACATACACATAGCTAGAGTTGGAAATAATGTGTCTGGGAACTCACCTTGGGGTATAGGGGACTCGACAGAAAAAAAATGGTTTTGAAATCAATTGAAATTATACTGGCATTGTTTTCAAAAAAAAAAAAAAAAAAAAATCCGGTGACATCGTTCCCCCGCGAGCGTCCCCCTTTCCTGCCATACTACTTTTACAAGTACATGTAAATACATTTTTGTTAAAAACCAGGAGGATCAACCTTGCCCCTTAACCCTCCCCCCGACTGTGGCGGGCTTTTTTGGTCATTAATAATGAGATAAAACTTAAGTGTAATACTGATTTAAAGTTGTTCCTCTGGAAAACCTTTCCGCTTCATAAGTTTGATAGTGGTTCTCAACTTCGATGCACATAAATAAAGGAGGGGTGCGCATTTCCTCCAAGAGCAATAGTGCTTCCCTCCCATACTAATATCTTGAAGACCCCACAAAACAGAAGCCCCCACCCCCAAATGAATGAAAAATACCAATGAAAACAACCCCCAAAAAATTTAATGGTGAGTCTGTGCCACGACTCCCTCTCCTCCTGGTATTCACCGATATGTAAAGAATCAACTTAAAACATCTTTCACGCATTTTGGTGAAGACCAAAAATAGCAATGAGATGTCTTGTCAGATGCAAATTTTGAATTCACGCTGTACCTACCATTGTTGAACGAAATTCGCTAAATCTGGCAACTTAAAATTTCGACTAACTTTAAGACCTCATATTTCGATAACGGGGTCGCGAGGGCACGTAATTTTTGTGCTATAAACATGTTTTACGATGCTCTTTCAAATGTTACCAATTTCGATTTTTTTCGAATTTCCTTCGTGTGGTTTCCTGGTTAGGAGATTGTGCTGTTCATTTTAAGGATTTGTTCTTTTTGTCTCGTTCTTTTATGAACGACACATCCCTAAAACATATGTAAATGCTAATACTCTTGCTCATGTCTCGTACGCCCGACGTAACTTTTTGTTGTACTCCGGACATAATTTTTCCCTTCACATTTACGTCGAAAATTATGGTAGCACAGTAAACTCACAATTATTCGTGGGATAGGGTGGCACACTAACCCCGGATAAGCGAAAACTGCGGACATACCGAATAATAAGGTAAAAAACGATACTAGTGTATTCAATAGCTAAAAAATATGAACACTCACATATATTTTTAAATTGAAGCTAAAAACGATAACTTTGAATGTAAAAAATGTATATGTAAAACTAAAAACGAATCGTTAAAAATGTGAAAACACCAGCGGATAATCCAACCAGCGATGATCGAAAGTTAAAGTTTTTACTCCATATTTCATGTAATGCAAATGAAGAATCTGGCTTTCAATCTATAATGGTATCTTGATTGGATACCAGCATAAAATTCGTAGTTTTGTCGAAAACATAAGTAAGAATTAATTAGATTAATTTATCTTTCTTCGACTGACACCTTTATGGAGTATATATATATAAGAAGAATAAAAGAAGCGTAAACATCATACAGGAATCACCTTCTGCATGAGCGAAAAAATCAAACTTATTTATTTAAACTTTCAAAGCAATTCTGAATGCTTAATTAATGAACCGTTAGCAAGCAAGCGAAGAAAACAGCGAACACAATTCATGTCAATTCAGATTCCGATTCAGAAAGTCGTAATAATAATGACTGCATTATAGTTCAGTCGAGTGACAGTGAAATTTGTGGTCGTTCTATAACTGTGTTTGACTTCTATTTAAAACATATGAACTCAATCTAACTACAATCTACAACCAATCGAAAATGTTTCTTTAAAAAATTTGACGACATTCAAGAGGATATGCTAATAAGACTAGCTTGATTTTTATAAGACAGCTGAAAATGCATCTAAAATATTTCAGACGAAGAGAACAAAAATATTTATAAACTGTTTGACTTTTTTTAATAATTACCTGCACGGTGGTACCTGCATTGCTTTGCCCGTAGTAGAATATTAAAAAGTCATTTGGTTCGCTTGTGTATTTATAGTTAACGCCTGCTATGAACTAAATATTTTTTTCTTCAAAATCTTTTCATGTTTTTAGCAAATTTGAAACCTTAGCATGTAGCTTAACAGAAACCAGCAAAAGACTTATAAAATATTTTAAAAGAGGAAGAAATTTTTTTCCCCTTCCTTGCTTGAAACGCAAAATAAGACATTTTCCCAAAATTAAACACTATGTATAGAAATAAAGTTGTAATTCAATATTTTAGTAATATACTGAACGTAATTCCATAAAATTTGAGAAAATAAAAGCAGACGATTTTTTCTTAACAGTTAAAAATGTTTTAGTTTAAATCCTTTTAAATAAAAGAAAAGCTTCAACCACCAAAATAAGCACGTTTTTAAAAATGTGTGTTTTTTTTTTAAATAACTGGGGGCTCCGCCCCCTGCTCGCTGACGCTCGCCAACCTCCGAAAATTCTTTCGCAAAGATTTAAATCGTCAGTTAAAAGTAAACAGATTGAAAACGCATAATGAGAAAAATGCCCTTTGAAACAAAAACAACTCTTCCCCGGGTTTCAAAATAACTTGTACCAACTTGCAGAGCAAAACTGCAGTTTTGTATGTTTAAAACGTCGCTTTCATATTCGTGGTCTCTAGTAATATATTTTGCTCTTTAACTCGGGGCTTGAATTGAGTTGAGCCTAAGATTTTCCGTTAAAACTGAAATCCTTAAAATTTGTGAATAAGAAAGAAGAAACAAACGAATCTAAAAGACGTAACTATGGCAAAGTCAAATAAAACATCAATATTTTGAATGGAGATGAGATTTTTTGAACTTGATTAAAACGGCTTGTAACTTTTTTTTTCCTTTGGAGATAAAAGCTTTGTTTTTCGACTATTCGTCGAGATAGATCTGGAGTAAAAAATATCGCTTTTTTCAATGGTGTCAAAAGAAAACTGTGGGACAATTCCTTCCCTTTTTAATGATAGATTTAATGAAGAAAGTAGTACTTAAATTTCAGTTAAGCCTAAGAAAATTCAATTCAATTTATTTTATTTCAATCAGGGTCACAAATGTTACAAATATGCATTTCACATATAAAATGAAAGAAAAAGAAATTACAAACATAAATAAATGCCACCCTGTCTATTTGAAAATCCCTGATTGAGTAGGTGGGAGTAAAGGCTATAACACTAGCCTGACTAGCTCCCACCACTCAGAAAAGAACTTAATTTAGGACCAGTTTATAACATAAGATAGTAATAACGAAAAATAAATGCATAATCATACAAAAAACATATAAACACAAGTAATGCATTAAAATGTGTCGAATTTTATAACAAAAATCAAAGTATACAATTACAAATATGCTACTTTATCCTAAATTAACTGCAATCGAATCGAGTGTAAAATTTTTTTGCCTTTTCTCAAACTAATTTCGACTATTAATGGTTTTTAAACAATTGGGTAAGGTGTTTCACAATCTTGGTCCGTAAGAGTTAATGCCATTAAACAATAGATTTGTTTTTGCATTAATAGGTATAATATTTTCACGGTTTATAGTGGGGTAATTGTGAACCATTCGAGCTGAAAACTCAAATATAACTCCCGCCGTAATTAAGCTAGAGCATTGAAAAAAATTGCGTAGAACGCGGAAAATTTCACCCTTTCCAACGATAGATAATATTAATATATGCAAGTAATTATTCACCCCTTTAATAGGAAATTTACGCAAAATTTGAAATTAAAAACTAATTGCGAAAAAACTAATTCGAAATTTAAAAAACAAAACCCCAAGTGCAAACCACCGGGGTTCGAATTAATTGTGTACACAATTTCAAGGTTGTAGGTGCTATGGGGTCTTCTAAACGCAGGCCGGCCATAGACTTCCTTTCACGATTTTTTTGACCTTACTTTTTTTAATATAAAGAGAAAAGTAACTTAACTATCAAAGGGAGTGAAAGATGTCACCAATGTTAACTTACAAATTTAATTTCCGCTTCGAAAATAATTTTCAATTATCTTTAACTTTTGATTTTATTCTCGAGCTTAATTATTTAGAATCGTTTGGCTTGCTGAAGGTGAGCCTTGAACTTGGGTTTTCCTTAAACGATTCCTACAGCTCTTCGAATGCTCGTAGAAACTTCGAACGAACGTCATCTGATGCAGAAAATTCCAGCTTTTGAATTGACGCTAAACTTTAAAATGTGAATGAAATATTTCTCCGCCATATTATCAATTTTATCTGAAAAATGGGCTTAAAATTGGAATAGAAAAAGATTAAAATTGAATTTTTGAAAAACTGCTTCGAGATGCACATGCACACTAGGGTGGTTCAAAAATACATGTAAAAAAAAGTTTCTTCTATATCAGAGGTTCCCAACCTTCAGACCTCCGTGGACCCTCTCTGGAAAAATTTCGAATTTCATGGACCCCCCCTCCTCCCCGGTACGAGCAAAAAAAAAAAAAAAAAAAAAAAAAAAAAAAAAAAAAAAAAAAAAAAAAAATCATGAATTGAGAGTTAAATTTATTTTTTAAAAATATATTTGTACACTTTTTTCCTTTTAAATTTTCTATTCATTGTTCTACATATTTTTCAGAGCTCTTGTCTGGTTATCATTTCTTACATTATTATTTTAAGTTATGGAAGTAAAATTTTATTTGAAATTTAGTTAAAAATACTAATGTTATCACCACATTTCTACAACAAGTCTATATGTATAAAAATGAATGTTTGTCTGTATGTCATCCTTGAACTCAAAAACAACCCGGCAGATTTGGCTGAAACTTTCACCGTTTGTTATTTTTGGTACTGGGAATGTTTATAGACCAGTTCGAAAAAAATCCGATCTATAGTTCCTTTTTTATTCCAATTTAAGTCACAATCCATTGGATAAATACGAATAAAATTATCGGCTGCAGAAATTAATTCGCGTGAAAGATCTCATTGATAAGAAGTTAGCTTTGCCATTTTTCTTGAGTTTGAACAAATAACTTCTTTCTTTATTGTTTTATGGCTTTTCATGCAACGGGGGGATTTAAAACTTTTTCTATTTGATATTTTTAGCGATTGATTGATCTTGCAAACTGCGTGAGTACAAAATTTGAATATAGTCACGGCTTGACTTGATACCTGGACCGATTATTATGAAAATTGCTATATATGTGTATTTTTCCATGGAGAAGGTGCATAATATGCTCATTGAAGCCACTCGCCACCAGGTGGCACTGCAGAGTAGCAACTTCTGCCCCGTTTAACCGATTCTCATGAAAATCAGTATAATAATGTATTTTTTTGTTGGCGTAGCAACGCGCGTCGGGTACAGCTAGTTTACTAATAAAAATGAACTTTTGAAATTAGTGAACGAAGCACTGTTAGCCTAGTTTAAGTGTGCTAAGTCTTGCACACAAAATCAATTAATGTTTAGTGTTTTGAGTTCCGAAGGGGAAAGGACTGCTTCGTCTTGCATGTTCTTAAGAAAGAACTTTTTTATTCCTCATAAATGTGATTTCTTTTTGAAGTAAAATACCGTTACTCGTAATTCAATCTCAATTATATTTAACGTTTCAGTTGGATAGCACAGCGGACCCCCGGGGTTTCACGGACCACAGTTTGGGAAACTCTGTCCTAGATAACAAGACTCCTCTCAATACTTTTAGACTTGAGGACAGTAATATACTGGAAGAATTTTAGCTTCCTCTTTCAACTGAAAGAGGGTGCTCAGTCCCCTCCCCCAAACTTCATACGTATGGGGAGGGGGGGTTAAAAATGCATTGAACTGTCAAAACAATGCTACATATTATAATATACACTAGTAATATGCAAGTAATTAATAACTAGTAACATTGCAATAAAATAATTATTTACAAAAACAGCTATGGAAATTAAATGTTTCTAAATTTGGGCATTTTCTATGCTACGGCTAATGTTAAATGAAGGGGTCATTGAGCACCCTCTTAAAATTTGAGTTAGAAGTTAAAACTTTTACAGCACAATACTATTAGTAAGTCTAAAAAAATAGAAGGTGTCCTGAACTCTAGCTGAAAAAAAGTTTTTTTTGAACCACCCTGATGCATACCCCTTACAAACTAATTTGTCTCGAATTTCATGGAAATCAGCCGAACGGTCTAGGCGCTATGCGCGTTATTACTAAAGAAAAAGATAAAAATAAAGTTTTCTGCGTAGAGCCCTAAAAGCCACTTTTTTTACACTACATGTTAACAAAGTGCTGATATTTATTATTTACATTAAATATGAAACAATCACGTCTGAAAAAGGATGACGTTTAAGCGTTCTAAGACAGGAAAATCGAGAGTTAACTAATAAAAATTAAAATATTGACTAAGCTAAATCGCTGAAACATTATCGCTGTGTTTCAGCGACTGCTGAAACATTAAACGACTCTGCTACCACAGTTTGTTATAATGCGTTGAAAACAATTCTAATACATGCTAGTTCATCGCCTTTTCCTTAGTTAATTCTGTTCCGCCTCCCTCCCTTTTTTTAACGATGAACCTAAAAACAGATTTTATATCTTAATAAACCGCGGATCTTTATCCTTTAATATTTAGTATAGCAAGAATAAAATGTTGGTATGACTTAATGTTAAAATTATAGTATAACTAAAAGTATAGGCCTTAGTAAGTGGCCGCGAGCTCTAAAAATTTTAACACATTGTGGTAAAAATTATTCCAATACTTGGAAGCTCATTGCCCTTCTCCGAGCTAATTCTTTCTTTAATTAATTTTCTTCATAGAGTAGTCTACAGTCTGACTACCGATGCTATGGAAAGGCAAACATCCAGTTTAAAGAAGGAAATGGACGGATCTATGAGTTTTCAGTGGTGGTAGTTTGTTCGTTAAGGATTTCCGCTTTTGCCTTTTAATTATTCCGACTCAGTTTTGTGAAAATGACAATTTGTTCACTGCAGTATTTTTTAAAATGTTCAATGATGTTCTCACTTCAAAAATTAATTGATTTTTTTTGCATCATAATTTTGAGCTTGCCATTTTGCTTTTAAATTTCTGGACAAAATGAAAACATTTTTTTTTATTAATGTGGTTTCCATAAAAACTGTTTTTATTTTATCTCAGTTTCAACTTAGAGAATACATTAAATTAAAAAGTTACAAGTGACATTAGAAAACGCATGCGTTCAAAATCCCATCGCTATTTTCCCTTCTCCTCTGCTAGATCCATTCAGATTGAATCATCTTAACTTGGCCACTTGCCAGATTCCACGTCTTTCGTGAATCGACTGTGCAAGCCCGTTTGACATTTCAACTAAGCGTCGCTATGTGTCATTTTAAGTCTAGTAAAAACCAAATTTACCTAAAAATAAACTTGAAACCATTTTAAAACAATAAAATACATATTAAATCAACAAATATATAATGTTTACTGGACAAAATCTTAAAATCAGAGTATACCGCGAACATTAAAAGGCGAGGCTACCATAAATTCATTACACTATAATAAAAACGATTCTAATACATGGAAGCTCATTGCCCCTCTTCGAGCTAATTCTTTCCTCAATTAATTTTCTCGATAGGGTTATCCTTAGCCTTACAAGAGTCATACCTTATTTCAGCTGTTTCATTTCACGAACACAACTGCACTGCATAAACGTTGCGACAATATACGTCCTTGTCATCTGTTCCGTAACAAAATCCTTTTGTAAGAGGAGATGGCTCCCTTTTGTATACCGAAAGCAATCTAAGATAATGGAGTTCATGTATTTCATTTGAAGTCATGGATTCTTTACCTTCTGCAATCAGAATTTATTGAGATAAATGTTAATATTTGGTTGGAAGGGAAAGTGAATGTAAGAAATTTGAGTTAACTAAAGCTTTCCTAATTTTAAGACGGTCTTTATGTGAGACGAAATCAGAATAATGAGTAAGAATAACTAATGACTAATTTTCAGTGATGAAATATGTTACTGCGATTCGTAAATTTAGCGTCTGAAATGCTTTACATTTTAATTTATTTACCGTCTGTGTTATTAATTTGCAATGCATTTCTGTCCATGTGAAAGAAAGTCACAGAACATCACTTACTTCTCGTTTATTGAAATTTTCAGACGATTACTATTAACATCGTTCAGTTCACACAGGGATCATTGATCAAAACGATCCAGCTCGTCACGCGCAGACACTTGAACAGAAAAAGTCATGAAAAATCTTAACGCTCCTGCATGAGCTGAAGCGCTCTCTATAGCAGTGGACTGTGTAGGTAAACAATTCTAAACAGTCTGTAATGCATTTATTTGCCATTTTCATTTTAATTTAACTATCATCAAAGCTATTTATTTTCTTTTGTAATAGGTTTAGCCAAGCCAGAGATATAGCAAGGGATTTTTTTCCAGAGTGAGAGTGCTCGTTAGCACTTTTCAGATTGATGGAACGGGTCTCAACGATCAGCTTACTTAAAAGAGTGTGACATTCAAAGACGGGTGACACATAAGAAGATACACATGCTCACCAAGTTAAGGGCGAATACATAAACGTTCAATACCGAGTAGTTGCAAAAAATTGAATATTGTCCAAGACAGATATAAAAATTTATAAAAAAGCTCAAGAATATGTAATATTCTGCAATCATTTATATATATATATATAATTCAAATTTAGAAGTCAAATTTAAATTTTGAGAATAATGAAGTCTGTAATGCTTCAATGGAATAAATCCTTATTTTAATATCCCCAAAGTTTATAAAACTTATTTATTAAAAATTGTGTAAAAAAAGGTAAGTATAGAAAATATGGAATTTTTATATTAAAAATGGATTTTTGCTAAAAAAAAAATTAGTTATAAGAAATATAAAAATACGGTTGCTCTTAAAAATAAAAGGAAATAAAACAACGTTAAAAGCACGGTGCAGGAACACTGCAGACACGTGTTTTGGCGTTACAAGGAATTCCTTTTGTAATGCACAAAATGTGAGCTCGTGGATTTAAAGGCATCTGACAAAAGTCTGATTTTTTTTACATTCATTAGCTCCCATTTTATGCCCTGAAAAAGATGTTCCTTCTAAAGCATATACACGTGTCTGCAGTGTTCCATCACATCTGTTTTATTTGCTTTTAAAAATTATTTATCTTTGGCGGACTGGAACTATAATAGATTGGTATAATTTGTTTTAATTCAACTTGATTGATCATACCTTTTATTTATTTATTTTTAATATTAAAAATAATTTTTTTGTAAAATTTTTGACATAAACAAAGTTTTTTAAATAATGCGTAATTAAATTTCAGCAGGAATGTAGTTTTAAAAACAATTATATGGACAAGGAGGTCTATACTACTATTCCAATAAGTTCAAAATTCATCACATGTGTGTTGGTGGTTCTTCTTAAAACATAATTCGTACTCAGTAACTCGGCCGAGTAGTGAAAGGCCGAGTACTCGGTACTCGGCTACTCGGCCAAAGTGCTACTCGGTACGTCTCTATTCAGAATCATTCGCAGAGCCTGCCGCAGCAGCAATGATTTGCAATGAATCATTTCTGCAGTTTTGCTGGCAAAAAGTGTACATAAACTTTTTTCTTCAGTTAAAATCCCACAGAGAAGTATCACACGGCGTGAGATCTTGCACACTCCATAATTTCCTGTGAGATACGCGCTTGGTTTTTTACACAATTAACCTTAGAGCAAGAATTAAAATGGAGAGAGCAAGTTCAATCATTGGCTTCGCAAAAGCTAACTCACAGATCCCAAGTCTAGTGTCTCAACAACGATAAATGGTTGGCACCTTTTGTGTGAAACAAGAGAAAGAAACCTGATTTTTTCCAATGCTTTGCTTTAAAGTCTATCACGTGACTTGGGGTCTTGCCTTCACGAATGAAAATCGTCACTACCTTAATTTTTTCTCTTCTCAATGCATTTAACCATAGCAGCGGAGTCAGAAGGAAAATGTTCGACTCTGACTCAGACTCCGGGAAATTTGAGGCCAACGATTCTGTCTTCAACGCTTACTCTTACCTCAAAATCAGTCTGACTAATTCCTGGAGCCTTCTCAGAGTGGCTGACACGGAAGGAAAATGATCGACTCCGAGTCCGACTCTTGGAGTTTTGTAACCTTCGACTCCGACACCTTTATTCCAAAATCAGTCCAACTCTTACTCCACAAATTCGACTACCGAAAAGCCCTACATTTTACCAGTTTCACGAAACTGGCCAAAACTACACAAAATACTTCGGTAACCAGGTGCAGTTTTTCCATACTTGTGCAGAAAGGTGCGCAAAAAGCTTGTTAAAGAACACTTTACATATTCCAACAAACGAAAACTTCTCATGTATTGCCATCTCATCTTGTATTGCGTTGTTACATATTTCCCATCTATTAATCAAGCACCGGGAGGCGGGCTTAAAAACTCGGGGAGTGAATGAATTTTCTCATTTATGAACCGGTCTTTGTATACCGGGTAACTCTCAATACACAGTCTTTTAAAGCTAGGTAAAACAGTTATATTATTGTGAATTAAAAAAAAAAGAGACTATGTCAGTCAATGTATGAAACTTGATTTACACGTGACGTAATAATAATAACAAGAAAATTAATAGTAATGATAAAAATAATAATAGAAATAATAATAATAATAGTTATAATAATAATAATAATAATAATAATAATAATAATAAGAATAGTAACAATAATAATAAACTACTTGATAGAACAAAAAATAAGAATGAAACTATTATTTTGAATAATATTTTGCGCTTAAGAATGAAACGAAAACGAAGTCGACAAACGAAGCTAAACTATCATTGCGATTAAAGAAACTCTAATTTATTACTAAAACGAATCTAATTACATACGTAACTTCCAATAGTAGTTATCGGGAAAGATTAAATGTTCTAAGTTGAGATTTATCAGAAGGCCTACTTTGAAGTGTAACTTTGCTTAACCTTTCAGAAATATGCCGACATTTCAATCCGACTTTCCTTTCGTCGATTGAGCTGGCTCAATCGAACTCCATTTGAAGCGAACAAAAGCAATTAATATCTCAATTTAGATTTTCGGTAGACCCGAGGCTATAGAAGTTCGGAAATTCTCCGCAAAAGTGTATCGGGGACATTGATCGCTTTACTGGGATTCTCTTCTCCTCCCCCAAGGTGCAATATAGGTATAGTTCTATCTCGTCAGCAATTGCATAGAAAATTCAGATAGATTAAGGTTTAAATAAACGGGATATATCTGAAACCACATATTTTGCGATATGACATGGGCGTCATGTCACAAAACATACGACATACATGTAGTTATCAAAATAATGGAAACACTTGTGAATAAAAGTGACATTTTTAACTGTGCTTCGTAAATAATAAAGAATAAAACTAGATGTCGGTTTTTTTTATAAATAGCAATGTACATACTCTGGTAGTATATGGTGACTTAATTGAAGTTTTGGAAGTCTTGAATTTTTCTCAAGCGCGTGAAATGTCGAACCTCTCAAATTTTAAAAGAGGCCACGTCTAGCTGGAGCCAGTGTGACTGAAACATCTCAACTTTTTAGCATTTTTAGAGGTACCGCATTTAAAGTCATAAGAGCATACACACAGAGCAATAAGACAAGCTCAGCAAAGCAAAATAGTAGACGGAAAGAGAAGCTTACTACCAAACGGCACGACCTTGAGGGTCACGGATTTGGACAAAACTCTAGATATATGTCAGTTCCCCCTAGGTATGAACCCAGGTAAAGCGGTTTGACTGCATGGGCCCCGATTCGGCTGCAACGGGGGTCCAAAGTTGATAATTTGGACCGAGAAATGCAATGGAGTTTCCTTTAAATATACCATTTTTATTGCTTTTTCTGATATTTTACTGCAGTATGAGCCGTTCGCATGCTTACCTTTGAATTAATTACGCTGAACACTAATTTTTAATAAGCAGTTCTCAAGTTTAAATTGGCTAATACATGCTTTTAATTTCAATAACTTGAATGCCAAAATAACATAGTTACAGGATATTTATCTTTTGCAAATGAAACTAAATATTTTCGTTTTATATTAATCATCTGTTAGTCAAAAGTATTTATCGCTTGCTAATAAAAACATTAACAAAAGATGCCAAAGGTGTTAGGAGATGGAAGATAGTGTCGAACTCTGAAATTCCAATGGAAACGTCATTGCATTTCTGGGGCCAAACTAGCTACTTTGGACCCTTGTTGCAGCCAAACTGCGGCCTATGCAGTCAAACCGCTTTACCTGCGCTCATGTCTAGTGGGAATGGACCTATAGCTAGAATTTTGTCCAAATCTGTGACCCTCAAGGTCGTGCCGTTTGGTCGTTAGTAAAAGAAACCAACGGGTGTTGAAGCGGATTGTAATGTCTAAAATGCGAACAACGGTAGCAAAAGTGACCACAGTACTTAATCACCATCAGGATTTACCAGTGTGAGTGATTACAGTCAGAAGGCACACCTTTATTAACAGACCACATTTAAGGCACAGTAGGCGATTCCCAACACCAAACTTGTCTCAATGTTTCCATTATTTTGATATAGCTTGACTACGAAGAGAAGGCGGATGATTTTGAAGCGAAACCTCATTTTGTATCATTTGTAATAGGTAGAATCAACCAGAAAGCACCTAAAAGTGAGAGTCGTTCTCATTGATCCTATCTATCACAAGATAATTACAACCAACCTATTACAAACAATACAAATGATGTGTTTGCTTCAAGGTCAGCCGCCTTCTCTTCGCGGTCAAGCTTTAACTACCTGTACGTTTCATGTTTGGATTTGAAATTTTTATGGCATTTTTTTGTCAGAAAAGATAGAATTAGTTTTGAAAAAAAAAAAATAAAATAAATAAATCTGTAATGTTTATAGGAATTGGCCATTTTTGACGTGTGTTACATTTCGCTTCGGAAACAAATTGCAAAACAGGAACCCTAGTCGACAAATCTCTGCCTCGTCTCTTCTGGCAAGACTCTGTGAGTGTGTGTGTGCGGGGGGGGGGGGGGGGCGAAGCGGGGTGGTGCACATTGGTTCTTACACAGTGGGTTTGCTTACACAGGCATGTAATTAACGAGTTTTTTCGATTTGTTTGGACTCGGAGAGGTTTACGCAGCTAATTTCTTTTCAGGGTATTTCAACAGATCTTTGAAGACTAATTAATACTAATTTCAAAGAGTACATAAAAGTAAATTTTTTTTGTAGTGTTTTGGAAAAAATAACCTTGAATTCCCTAGTTTTCGGTGCTGATTAAAGATGAAAACAGTTCGAAGAAAACCGAAAAATGTCGGAAAAAAACTGTTTTTTTCCGAAAGGCTTTATTTCCGATTCGGAATTTTTTTTTTCAACTTTTCAGGAAGTTTTAACTGAAATTTTCATCAAAAAGTGATAAAATTAGTAGCTCTCATACTTAAATTCTAATGCTATTTCCTTCTCTCCCCACCCCCTCCTTGTATGTTAAAATACTGTCTAACTTTGATAATAAAAGTTGTTGTATGATAATAAAATTTGCATATGTAGATCAAAAAACATTTAATACTTTTTGCCCAAAAAATGAAATGTTTTCCACAAAATATTATCTCAATAATATCAATTATGTATTTATTTATCTATTAGACTGTCCTAAAAAAATGAAAGTCGGTTTTTCAAGTCGCACATCTTCTTATATTTTTTCTTTTAGATCAAAACAACTGTAAAAAAAAGTTTCATATAATTTAAACAACGGCTACCTGTGTGTGTGTGCCGACTTGCGCCTGAAAGTGTAAACCAGCCCTGTGTTCTAAACCGAATAAGATTTTTTTTTTTGGAAGTTCAAAATTTCATGTAGATAAAATACGTTGCCTCTGTCGCCTCACATGTGCCACAAAAATATTTATCCAAATTAAAAAAACATTTAGGTGTTCATCAGGAATCCTAAAAAATTTAAAATTTTCTTCAAAATATTGTTTTTTTTTCAATTTACCTTTTAAAGAATTACAAATACATTTAAAAAATAAAATATCAAGTTCAAAAATTATTAGCCGACACATTTTCAAATCAAAATTTGCAAATGAATAATAAAAAAAACTATATTTAAAATGAAAAATTTAACTTAGAATTGAAAAGATACATATTTTGAGTACCATGTGAAAGACTTAACTATCGCATGAGAGCAAAAATTGCTGGTTAACGCTAATATCGACTCTGTTTATATTTTTTATCTTGGTAACTTTTTAAAATTTCCCTTTCATTTTTAAAAATATATAGAGAAATTAAATCATTTTTTTTTGAAGAAAATTACAAATTTTAGGCCTCCTCGACACCTATAAATATTTTTTGATTTGGATAAATATTTTTGTGGTACATGTGCGGCTAGAGGCAAGGTTTTATAAACATGGAGTTCAAACTTCCAAAAAAATATTTTTTCCATTCGGTCTAGTACAGTGTTGGTTCACATTTTCAGGCGCATGTCAGCACGGGTTGCTATTGTTCAAATTGCATGGAACTTTTTTTACTTTTTTTTTCTGACCTAAAAGAAGAAATATAAGAGAGTGTGTGACTTGAAAAATCAACTTTCGCTTTTTGTGGGGCGGGGGGCGACACTTTAATATCTATTTTATTATTAACTTTTACATAAGGGTCATTCCATGCGAAATGAGCAAATCAGCTGTGGCTGACATGTCACAGATTTCAATGAAAATTTTTATTTAAGTAAACCATACATATCTATGAGGGAATGCAAAGTATGGAAGTTTAAAAACGGTTTGTTGCTTTGTTATTGAAATTAGAAGTTGATGCTTACGCTAAGCCAAAATTCTCAGAGTCCATTGCTACCAGTTTGTGACTCAATAACTCCGTAAGTTATAAACGTACACTTAAAAAATAAATATTTCCGCATTCTATAAACAATTCTCTATTGAGAAAGAGCAAAGTAAAATTTATTCGGATCTTTTTTTGAATCTGAGATATTAACAAAGATTGAAGTTTTGCCAATTTACTTCAGATTTTAAATCACTCTTCTAGCTCTTTTAATGAAAAAGTAACAGTAAAAATGATTCAGATTGAAAAACTATCTATAACTATCTGCTCTAATTTAGTAACTGTTTATGAATTTCTTGATGACAAAATTGTACTTTAAAAAATCGAAAATTTCCAAAAATTCATTTTTTCCTCTGTTTCAGATGTGTTTTTGAAGATGAGGGAATGCTCTAAATTTACTCAATTTTTTTTACGTAACATATTGAAGTGTCTTTTAGATGCTACTAAATTTTAATCATTGGTATCAGCGTATTTTTGTTACTAGAGTAACTTGAACTAAGGTAAAATTTCATTAGTTACTTCTTTTTATTTTGTAAGTTTAGCAAAACTAACCATTTCTTTCGTGTTTCATTTTCTCAAAAGGATGTTTATGAAGTACAGTCTGAAATGTACATTTTTTAAAAATTGAAATAAATGTTAGTTTTACTTGCTTTTGCATCATTTAGTCGTTTATCTAATTCTTTGAATTCTCATAATTTCACATAAGGATCAATCCATACAGGTTTCATACAGTATTAACTACTCACTCATGGGGGTCTAAAAATGTCATTTTCGTCATTTTTCCGATTTTTGAGGGGCTGTAATCTATAAAGGATGCACAAACACACAGCAACAGTTAGATATTCTTTTTAACATGGTTCCAGTGATTAGTTTTTGTCGTATTTCATTTTGTGTTTCCGTCCCCTACGTGAGTTATCTCCCTTTGAAATGAGTATAATTTTTACATTTGGCCTTGAACTTTAACCTGTTGCCATTATTTGAATTATTAACTTACAGCTACGTAACTCAGCATGTAAGACTATCAACTTATGCACTTTAACTTCAAAGCGTTAAATTAACTGTCATAAATGTAATTCAAATAGATTTCTGCCAAAATGCAAAGGTCTAAAAGTCCCATTTTTGACTACGAAAATCACTTTTTATGACCTTTAAAAAATTAAAGGTCCAGTTGAGAGAAAAAATAAAAATGGTTTTAAACATCTTTCATATGCAGCTTTTAGGAATATGAATTTAAAAAAAAAGAAAGAATTAAAAATGGTCGAGCGCACCCATACGTCGAACTTGTATGGATTGACCCATAAAACAAAAAGAAAAAAAAAGCTATTTTTCTGAATTTTATTTTACATTTGGAAATCAAAAACCAATTTAGAGTTTCTTCAAGCAAATAGTAGAAACACAGCTATATATTAAAGTAAGACAAAACAACGTAAGCAGAAGCACAAACTTGTAAATTACAGCAGACACATGTTTCGGCGTTACAGGGAACGCCTTTTTCAATGCAAAAAATAATGTCTTTTCATCCATAAGCTCATTATTTTTTGCATTGAAAAAGGCGTTCCCTGTAACGCCGAAACACGTGTCTGCTGTAATTTACAAATTTGTGCTTCTGCTTACGTTGTTTTGTCTTACTTTACTGTTCAGCACAAAGGTATTTATTTTTCTTACAGCTATATATTCTTGTAAAATTTTAAAGTTGTCTGAATTTTCCCTCATTTGAATTTTTGTGTGTATGTAAAGGGGAAAATCATCATTTTACAAAATGTCACTAAGTTTAAAACTGATTTGAAGTTGTATTTTAACTCCTTTGTCTTCAAAAAGTAAAGTATTTCTTTTATGATACTTAGCACATTATTGGGTATTAATTTCATCAAAGCTAATGCATTCCTTAGAGATTGAGTTTAAAAAATAAAATGCTTAATTATGAGAAAATTGAAATATTTTCAGTTTTTGAAACTCGGTTAAAAGTTAACTATAATAACTTTAATTACATTTTACTGATTAATTATCCTACTCCATAGATTGCAACAACATATAACTTTTATGTTTTCACTAAATAGTTAATAAGATACAAGCCTTCAAAAGTGCAACATTTAGTATTTATGAGAATGCTGTTCAATTTGACCAATTTTCAATCGCATGTAATTGTTCAAATAAAAAATATTAAGCAAAACTATTTTAGATATTTTTATATAGGCATAAAAGGAACCTGTATACCAAATTTCATAAAAATCTGTTACCATGCGGCCACCACTTTTTTGCGAATTTTGCTCATTTCGTATGGAATGACCCATAACACAGAACAAAACTTAAACTTAAATAAACAGTTTTGAAAAAATACAGACTTTAATTATTATAAATTCACATAACAGTAAATTAAACACCACTTAAAAAACATTTCTGCATACTCTGCTGTGCTTCGAACAGAAGTGGAATCTGCAGTTGAGCTCAAACTGAGATTGCGGTTTAAAGTTTGACTCTTCCATATATTTGATTCAGATGTCATTTCTTTCTTTTTTTTTCAGAATTTTTCTAAAAAATATTTCCCGATAAAATGACCCTAAAACATTTCATTTATTAAGCAAAATGCGAAACGAAGAATAACTTGGTTACAATAACTCAATTTTGTTCAAAAGTGTAGGTATGACTACTTTTACTACTGTGCTTACCACGGCCGTATAGTTAACTGAAACTCCAGCGTGAGTTTTGGTTCAGCTTTAGAAACTATTACAGTTTTGGTTTAGGGTTTCGGTTGGAAAGATAAAGAAAAACAAATTTAGTTTTGATTTAAACTTAGACTGGATTGGAAAAAATCAAAACTCAAAAGCTTTCATTTTCAGACAGTAAAGTTACATTTCAAGGGAGGGAAATCATACTTATTTTTCTTTTAAACAATATCAATCATACAGGAAATACACCGCCAGCTCAGTCATTTCCAGCCGAGGACTGCAGTTTCGTGCTTATTAGCACTCAACAACCCGGCATAGGAAAGTGACTGAGCTAGAGATGGAAAACCTCTTATGGATGCCAAGAGTGCCAAACAAACTCTTAGCTAATATAGAATTAGCACAGGCCAGACGAGTGATGACCGAAGCAATGTTTCGGTTCAAGTCGAAGATTGAAGGCAAAGCATGAGCTCGCGGTGTATTTCATGTATTTCTGCTTTAGTCCTGGCTAATGGGCAGGTAATTTACTGAATATACTATGCCTTGCCTTCAATCTTCGAGTTGAACCGAACCATTGCATCGGTCACTCGTCTGGCCTATGCTAATTGACGCAACCTGGAGACGGTTTTCGCTAGAGGAGCAGCATCGTTAGGCCGGTCGACGGTGGTGCTGCAGAGGGAGGCGGGGGAAAATAAAATCATAAGACATCAAAACAATCAAATGAGAACAATAAGCATTGTGATGACTCAAAAAAAAAAATAAAAAAAAAACATTTTAAAGCGCTTTTTGGCGCTTTCGCCGCACTGTGCGGTGTGCTGTTTAGATATTGGGTGATAGGGGGTTCAAGCAGCAGTGGAACGTGATCCGTTTACATTAATAATCCGTACATGAAAGTAATGAAAATTTTTCAATTCAAAATCTAAAAAATTTACTTATTGTACTGAACTTACGCCCCATTCAAGCACCTAAGGAGGCATTTTTTCTCTCTCCAAAATTACTTAACTGAAATTTCGAATTTTGAACATCCCTTTTCTTTACAGTTGACGTCTCTTAACACAAAAACATGACATGTTTACTGCATTAATATTTGAGAACATTTATTGTTTTTGCTCAAAAATGAAATTTTGAGATCATACTTCACACGAAATAGGTTACTGGATACGTAAAAGATTTTATTTCTGCAATATCCATAGAAATTGGTCCTTTTTAGCAAGTATTGCATTTTGCTTTGGAAAAAAATGTGTAAAACGAGGCACTGCACATCCATAATAACATTTCAGGGACAATAAAACAAATTGAACATTTGTTCCATTATTCAAAAAATTGTTCCTATAATAAAATAAACACATGAATTTGAAAACAAAATTACTCAATTTTTTAAAAATAATATGCATTTAAAAGTTGTGCTATGACAGTGGTGCCTAATGTTTGGTCTGCGGGACAGCAAATGGCTCGCGAAACCTATCCATATTTCCCGTTGTTAGGTTTACTGTTACAAATCGAGACATATTTTCTTAAATCTCCCAAAATAACAGATGGCCTGCATTCGGTATCAAAATAATAGTTGCAAGTCAAACAGTTAGAAATTGGGTCATAAAAAACAGATGGCAGCTTCGTATCAATAAAATAAGCATACAGTAATTTTAACAACAGTTCCTGGTTTGTAATTTCTTTTTTTTCGCGTTTTCTCATGTTATCTGTAAAAAAAGATTAATATATATATATATATATATATATATATATATATTATATGTTCTGGCCCTCAAGATAAATCTTAGTATGAGGTGCGGACCTTGTGTAAAAAAAGGTTGGCACCACTGTGCTGTGAGATGAGGAAGATTGAGTGACACAGTCTGTGTGTTACATCACAAATCCTATTTTAGGGATTAGTTCCACTCGACAAATACAGTCTGACCACGGATTATATGGAATTAGCAAACGTCCAGTTGGACGAGTCTATGCGAATGAGGGGAAAAGGTAAAAATTTGATGCGTGTGTTCCGCTCATTTGAGTGCGACTCTGCCTAATTTAGAGGCTGACATACATCTGCAAAAGCTGGCATCCTTAAAAACTAATAGATGTCTCCATTTCCGCCTGTAAACCGGAAATTTAGCTTTCCATCTAATCGGTGGTCAGACTGTGTGTGTTTTCTTTGAAAAATCGCCTCATTTCCACGTTTTAGTTTTTGAACTGAAAAATTTTTCGGCTAAATTTAAGCAGTTCAGTAAAACAATATTAGACTATACAGGGAAACTTTCCTAATAAATCCCATATAAAAAAAATATTTTCTTTATTTGATTGTTTAGAAGACTCTTAACTATTCAAAATCTTTCATCATTGTCGTTGACGGAGTAAACTCAATTCTTCAAACTACATTAAAACGACTTTGAAACAACAATTGAGCATTCAGTACTTACGTTTTTTTGTGTACTTACATAAAGCTTCTCAAACATGTAGAAAACTTAATTTCTAAATTTAGAAGAAAAAAAATTGTGAAAGTATCTTTCTATATATTCAATAAAAACTTCTTCGAACTTATTGAAGAAAGAAACTTTAAAAAGCCAAAAAAAAAAAAAAAAGAACTACTTTTCCTGTGTCTCATATTTTTTTTCTACTTATTAAATTACGTGATAAGCTTCGGGGTAAAAAAAGGAATTTAAAAGGAAAAATTACAAAATAATCATTAATCTTTTTATCATCTAGAAATTTAATCATCATTGTTTGCGGAATAACTTTATTTTTTGTGGAGAAAAAGGAATGAGGTGTGGAGTAATAAATGCTTTTGAAGAACTAGTACTACTTACATGTGCGTTTTTGAAAAGAATTTTCTTTCTTTTCGCACAAATTCGTGACAAAAAAAGTTGGTGATTGTTTTTAGATTTATTACCAATTGATGGGCTTTTAAGTTTTCTTAAGATCGCTGTAAGAACAAGTTTAAAACCTGCCAATTACGAAAGCTCCTAAAATTGTTGAAAAGCGTAATTTTTGAGTTTCATTTTTAAGGCAAATTTAAACAATCGTTGGCTAATAACGCAGTAAATAAGGTGCACTTATCATTCAAAATTTTGTCAATCACGATTTTTAACCGACTTCAAAAAAGGAGATTATGATTTCACCTTGCGGCTTTTTATGAATGTTTTCGTATAACACCAAGAATACTGGACCGATTTGAAAAATTCTTTTTTTGTTTGGAAGGGTATACTTTCCAGATGGTCTCATGTAAATTTTGTCTGTATCTGCTGAGGGATCTCGGAGAAATCTAAGAAACTTTCAATTTCATATGTTGTGGCTAGAATAGACCAGATTTTGTCAGCTGCGCGACACGTCACAGGTCACATGGTTTCGGCGTGAACGGTGCATTTTTTCGACAGAGGAATCTTGTCGTGAACAATATTTAATTGTCACGCATCGGGATGTTGATTTTCACGGCGCAAATGATAACTAAAAAGTAAAAAATAATTGGGCATACTTACACATGATTTCCTACCCAAAGGTATAAATCAAATTTATTTTATAATTCCAGCACAAAAATCAACTAAAATAAACACTGATTTTAATTACTATACGATGACTTAATTTAATACCTAACTAATTATATACGATCTCTTAATTTTTAATAACTATTTGAAGTCGGGGCCTCCTATAAACTACTACGTAACGTAACTGACAACCAACTAAATCTTGAGTTAAACACTAATTTAAAAAAATACGAATGTCTTTAAAACTAAACCTACTCAGTTACGTTAGGTAGTAGTTTATAGAAGGCCCCGACTACAAATGGTTATTAAAAATTAAGATATCGTATATAATTAGTTAGGTATTAAAATAATTCATCGTATAGTAATTAAAATCAGTGTTTATTTTATTAGTGGGTGTTTAGTTTACTTGATTTTCCTACTGGAATTATAAAATAAATTTGATTTATACCTTGGGTAGGAAATGGTATGTAAGTATACCCAATTATTTTTTACTTTTTAGTTCCTCTTTGTTTTTTGAAGTCGGTTCTTTTTTTTTATTTGAAAATAATTTTCTGAGGATTTATTACTTAAAAATACTGCATCGATTATTAGAAGGTCTCAATTGTATATATAATATTTGAAATATTAATAACAATAACTTTATTCTTTAATAATAATAAAACAAATTTTTGACTTACAACGAAATTATACAACATGAGTATAATTTTTTGAAAATTGCATGTATTATCATTAACTTTAATATCCAGAGGTAATTTTTTCGTGATTGAAACGGCATGTGTCTTACATAGTTAAAATATTACAAATAATGCAACCCTTACAAAAGATAAGTGTTGCTAAAAGTTGAGTAAATATTTCCCCATTTCATTTTACTCCACTATTTCACTTTGCCCCACACTCCCCTTTATCTTCGCTATACTACTACACGTAGTTTAATGAAAGGATAAAAATTTTTCAATACTTGTCATTATGACTAGGTTTCCATATGTGTTAGTCTTTTTGTTTCACCGTGGAAGTGTGAGACAAAAAAAAAAAAAAAAAAAAAAGCCAATAGCGAAAAAATAAATAAACAAATGAATGAATACATAAATTAAGACCACTGAATAAACAAATAAAAATAAATAACTAATTAATTAAATAAAGATAACATAAATAAATAGAAAGCATAAACTGAACAGTATATAGAAAAGAAAAAAAAATAAGTGATTGTTAACTCGATTTTAACATTTCTTTAACCACATGAGTTTTACTGTCCTTATTCTGTCGTCTAGTATTTCTAAGGAGGATTTTGCTTTGTTTAAGAGTTTATTTTGCATTTCAAACATTTTAAAATTTTTCACTAATATATAAGCCCAGTTTTGTGTACTGATAAAAATATTACTCTAAAATATTGAAACAATCCATTTCCAGAATGATCAAGTTTTAGGCACTCAATATCCAAGAATAAATATTTATGTAAACATTTTTCCAAAACAGAAAAGAAATCTTGAGCACAGATTTTGTATGAAATATGCATTCAAAAAATGAAGATAAAACGATCTAGTATAGCATCAAATACTTTTCGCTCACATATCCCTGTTGTAAAATTCTGGTATCTAGACATAAAAATAATGCATATCTGCGAAAGCTTCTTAAGAAATGGAAATTTTATCCATCGAAAATTTTCTTTGGAAATTCAATCAACACGCTATGGTAAGATAGATCAATGTGGAGCCTATTTACTTTTTGGAACATTTTTTGGTGCTTGATTAGTATTTGTTTGCATAATGTAGCATAATGTTTGCATACTACTTAAATCAAACGAAATTCTGTTTTTAGCCTACCTTCCTGTAGAAGTAAAAAAAGAAGAAAAAACCTCAAGGAAGGTTAAATGCATCTGAAAAATATTGCTAAAAACAAGAAAATAAAGTCAAAAATAAATGAAATGATTCAATAAATATTGAAAAATCAAAACGTGGAAAGTAGGGTTTTGAGACTGAGGAAATTGTATTCATCTTTCTAAAGTATATGTGTTTATTTATTTTTTAATTTTTGGTTGTGAACAAAAAATAAAATTTGCGGCGCTTTATTTTTACCCAAAGATCGCTACAAACGGTTCTTTTTTCTTTTCATAAAATGTATTTATTTTGATATGTTATTTATTTTTTAATTCTTTTTCATTTATTTATTTATTTATTTTTGAATACGTTTATAAGAATTTATTTAATGGGAAAAATATATTAACTGCGATGTTTAAAAGGTCTTATTACTCTTTTTTACTCTTACTTATTTATTTTTTACATGAATATTTCAATAGATGAGAGAAGCATATTCTGCTTTTCGATAACATAAATATCATAATTGAATTCCTTTAAATACATATGAAAATGACGCATAACGTCCTTACTTTAAAATTTTCAGTTAAAAAAGAAGGAAGGAAGTAAAATAATACAAATAAAAAAATGTATTTTAAAAACTACTTGGAAAACGCACTAAGCATGATAAACTTACAGTTGATTCGGCTGTAAGTTGTGCTTTATAGTCTATTTTACGGAAAAACTTTGCAAAATAAATAAATTAAAAAAGAAAGAAAAATAAATAAATAAACAAATAAATAAAAATAAATAGCTAATTAAGTGGATAAATATAGGTAAAACAATAAATAAATAGATAAAGTAAATAAATTAGTTAAGTAATAACTAATTAACTCACGAATTACTGTAAAAGCACTTACTATTTTCGCGAAAAGGAAGATATTGCCGATTTCACGAGATGAAAATTTTGCAAATTTTATATGAGCAGAACCAAAAAAAAAAAGTTATAAAAGTTGATAAAGTATTTTAAGTTGAAATATTTCGCGAGGCTTAAATATTTGCGATTGTGACGGGCTCGCGATAATACGTGCTTTTGCAGTAGCTAACTAAATAAATAGATAAAAATAGATAAATAAACTTTCCCACTTGGTTTATTCATAGCCTTACTTGTTTCGAAGATGTGTGACCACTAGAGAATTAATTACTAAAAAGTATAAGTGATAAGATGATCAAATTACAGATTCCTTACTTAATACAGTAATTCCTCAGTTTCAGTACCTGTTTTAAAAGATCCAACTTGCGTTTTAAACATTTACTGCCATTCCAAAATTTCCATTTTCAGTTTAGTTACATTTATTTTTTTTAAACTTTAAGAAAATAAAGAGTACACATATAAACGTATTTGTGCTGTTTAATTTGTTTTCTCAGCAATGCACTTTTGCGTGAGTACTCTTTTTGAACACAAAGAGTAGATAAAATGAAACAGAAATAGCATCTGAACATTAAGAAATAAATGAGTATATAGTGGGAGTAATTAGAGGGTCTTAAGATAATTTATGAGAAACGCCTTTGGAGCAACGTATCGGTTAATGAGAATCACATTCCCCTTTTCTTTTCCTGATTTAATTTACGCGTTCTAATGGAGAAAAAAGTCTAGACTACCACTTTTGTCCATCCATTACGTTTAAAGTATTCATACTATGCCTCTAATGATAATATATTTATAATATGAAAATAATGTACTTAAGCTGATAAGAAACAAAGAAATGTAAACTTTCTCCTATAACTACATACATTTGTATGTATAGCAAATGTATACAAAACATTTAATTCCTTGAAAAACTCCATTCAACACTTTCTATTATTATGCCTAATTTAAAAAAAAAAAAAAACCGCTGTGAGAAAATTATCTGCTTCAGGATTTTAGGGAATTTAAACGAAAATAATCCCAAAAGTCCAGTAACAATGTCAAACTCTCCGTCTAACCTGTGAACAAATGCAGTATATGTTTTTTGTGGTTTTCTTTTTGAAATTATATTTCAGAAAGTTACTTTGACAATTCATCAAGAAAAAAAATGTTTTCAAACCTTAAATGAAAAAAAATCAAATAAATAAATAAGTAAAAAAGTCAAAATCCCTTCATTTACTGGGCTGGGAAGGTAGGTAGGGAATCATTCACAGGCAGGACTGTTCTATTCCTAATGGATTTCAAACAGTCAAATTTCATTTGAAGTTTCATTATGACGCTTGAAAGCATAGAGCACGAATAGGGATTGCAATACCGGTATATCGAATACCGGTGTTTCGAGCAATTTTGCAATTTCATAATACTGTTATTTGCTGAGGTAAAATACCGGTATTTTTGGTATTAGCTGAAAATAATAAATTGTTTAAATTTAAGAATTTTTAATTGAACTTATTAAATATCTACTTATATTTTAAATAGATATTTTTTTCCATGATACAGAACCAAAATCAATCTATTGATGTAAAAATTCGGCTTCAAAAGCACGAACTAATAGAATATCATTAAACAAAAGTAGCGGAAAGATTACAAAGTGATACTGTTATTACTAGATGGTGAGATGAATCATATTATCGTGCGCTTTTGAGCACCAAGTTTTTGTTTTTTCCATTTCCCTGATCACTCACTTTCCCTTTTGTGAAAGTTAAATTTGAGTGTAATTTTGAACGCATTTATCCAGGAAAAAATTTAATTCAACCAAATTAAAGTAATATTTTGATTTTTTTTTAAAAAGATGTTTGTCTCAACCTGAACTGTTCTAAATTTTGACAAATACTTTTTCTTGAAAACATAGCAAATGGTAATTTGTTGACAAGAGTATTGGTTTATCGTCCTGTCTCGCTGTTTGGTTTTACACTTGAAAGATAATATTTTGAAATTATATAGTGTCTTAAATTTTGCATACAGGTAAAGCTAAAGCAATTGAAACATACTTTGAGATATTTACACAATTATAATTGTAAAGAATTTCGAAGGAAAAAAAAAGCGAAAACGAATAAGAGAAACTAACAAGATCAAATTTAGTCAATTTTATCGTAAATTTCAAACTAAAGTGCTAATAAAAAGCATACCCAAATCTCTCCTGTTCAAGAGACAATGATGTTAATATTGGAAATGTATCGTCTCTCGGAAAGAAGTTACAACTAGCTTTATATTTAAATAATAATAATAATAATACACACAATACAAAAGAAAAGCACACACACACACACAAAAGCACTTGTCTAGAAATAACATGCAATGTCCGAATTATTTGAAGGTGAAGGACTTCTAGACAATTAGAGTCTATGAAACGCATATTGTTAACAATGTCACCGACCTGCGTGAATTCAGAAAGAGTGCTTTCGACTGTTGGAAAGTTGAGTTCTAAAATGAGTTCAACGCTTAGACAATTCAATAAATGCATTATGTTTTTTTATCTATTATTGATTTTTTTTATTATGACATTAGTTCTTTCATTTCATATTTTTTCACAATACGTTTTCATAAATAATACAATTTTTGAGCAAAATTATGAAGTGCGGCAACAAAACAATATGTTTTCAAGCATTTTTTGAGAAATTTCAAATACCGGTATTAATACCCTTATTCCGGTATTACGTTTTAAAAATACCGAATATCGGTATTGAATTTTCGGTCCGGTATTGCAATCCCTAAGCACGAAGTTTGTTTTTACTACTCTAAGTGAATCTTTAGTTAGTAAGAAAGTTAAATAGAAAAGCAGACTCTTGAGTTGTTCTTCTAATTGTTGACGAGTTGGAACGACTTGTTGATGAGTCTATGTTTTCATTGTGCGAGTATAGCGCTGCAAGAAAGTTTGAATTTACTTTTTTATTTTTATTTAGTACTAATATAATAGTTTGTGACTAAATCCTGATGCAGTTTTCATTTTAACTATTTCAAACTTTTAAATCAACAAATTTGAGGTAACTTTCTTTTTCTTCCCATGATAGCAATAAACTAATTTATCATCTTGACGGACAGTGTTTAAAAAACTTTTTTAGCATAAGAATACACTGGCAAAATTTAAAAATGCTATAAGCTTGTTAATGGTACAGTAAGTACACAACATAATTAGTTATTAATAATTGGCTTATGCAGAATTTTATAATAATACAGCATTAATGCGGAACATCTTTTTTTTTCGGGAAAAAAGGCATTTTGCTCTACCAGCGTTTATAACTTATACTTGTTGGAATAAATATATATAAATCTGTCTTTAAATCCGAAACTGTCAAATAAAATTCGAGAATTTTGTTTTAGCATTCGCCAAAAATGGTAATGATCCAACAATGGTTTTTATTTGCTGATTTCTTATTTGAAGGAAACAAATATCTAAATGGTCCCAAAGTGAAATTTGTAAATAGAATATTTTTTAAGTAGGGGAATGTGGGCAAAGTGAAATTGTGAAATATATACTCCGTTTTTAGTAATATTTGAACAACGTAGTAACAGAAGTTGTCTATTCCAATCAGGAAAAAGGCACTTCTGAAGATCAATGCTTATGTTTATGCAATCAATTTTTGAAAATAGATGCTCTACTCATATTGTAGCATCTTGTTGTATGTGAAAAATTATTTTTGTAATTATGAAAAGATAGATTTTTTGTTTTTTATATTTTAAACATTAATTCAGACCTATTAATATTCGGTGCAGTACTTATTTATTTAATATTGTTTTTATTTTCAATGTTTTGTACATTATTCAAGTGCATGCGGGACAAAATGGAATAATTCATTTCGTTTACTTATTCAATCATCTATAAAATCACCTAAGCATTCATATATTAGTTAATCCGCTTAAATTCCTTATTTTAATAATTCACTTATGTATTCGTTCATTGAATTTTTTATTCACTCATTTATTTTTTTATCATATATTAATTTACTCATTTATTTATTTATTTATTGTTTCATTATCTATTCATTTATTCATTCATTCTTTTATTTACTCATTCATCTGATCAAAAATATTTTTTTTATAATCAAATAGACAATATTTCATTAGAAACATATTTACTTTTTTTTTATTGGCCCGTAAAAAAAAGTGAAAAATTTCCACTTTTTTTTTGAAGTGGCAAATCTACTGCCAAAAATAAATAAATAAATAAAATAATAATAATGTGTCAATGCAAGTTTTATTGTAAAATACATTGTTCTTTTTTATGTACTGTAATTTTTAAAGCAAATTTCTAATTTTTAAGTTTTAAAAAAGGTAAGCACATTCCCCTACTACTTTGCACCAATATTTCATTTCTAATTAGTATATGATTTTTTCACTTGCCAAATTGATTAAATCCACAAAACAAAATACAGAGAAAAGTGAAGAAGAAAATGATATTATCCAAAAGAGCAAATGGGCCCTCGTGTTATATTTTTGGCTGTCATATATTTTGAAATGTACTAATTCAAAACTTTAATATAAATACCAACCGTCAATAAAGTAGGTAGGGGAACGTGTAGCAAAGGGAAATAGTTAAGATAATTTACCTTTTTCAAAATAAAGAAACTGGAATTTAAATCGCATAACTACAGTACATTAAAAAAGAACTGGTCTTTATAATAAAACTTGGGTCGAAATATTAGCTTTTTTTTTTTTTTTTTGGTAAATGATTTGTATTTTCAAAAAAAGAAAAAAAAAAAGGTGAAAATATATGGGGCAAAGTAAAAAATAAAATATTTTTTCTAACGAAACTATTTTCTATTTGATTGTTAAACAAGTGTTTCATCAAATGAATGTATAAATATATAAAAAAGGGAATCAATGAATAAATAAATAAATAATGCAACAATAAACAAATTAATTAATCACTTGCCCCACGAGCACTTAACAAATTATATTAAACATTAAAAAAAAAAAAAAAACCTACTGAATAATTATTCCAGTGAACACCCTATACCTCAAAAATATTTAAAATGGTAATTGTAAAACTTTTATAATTTTATAACAAAAATTATGTCTGATAATTTATAAAGGGATTACAACATGCGTAGCGAATTTTGAAAGTGACTTATATAATTATATACCTTGGTATTCAGAACAATTTGTTGGTGACTGGAATCATGCTTAAGGACATACGAAAAATATTGCTGGATAAGTGACGCTGCTAGCTTGGAAAATATTTCGCTATTTCACTTTGCCCCACATTCCTCTACTATTAAAGATGAAATAAGAAAATTTTTGAGATGTGGAGTTAGCCGAGTTGTCAAGTGAGGCATTCATTTCTAAGATTTGTTTCAATATTTAGTCCGTAAATTTCCTTCTCTTTTGTTTATCTTTTTTTCATGTTTAAAATCATTTTACGTGTAACTAAAAAATATAGTGGTATTTTTTTGAAAAATATGTTTAAACTTTCGATAGATGAAAAAGTTAACAATTACGATTCGGGGTTAAAACTAGTCATCTATTTTAGGTTGTAACCTTTGGTGCTTTAAACATAATAATAAACATTAAATTGAACAACCTAAAAACATATACTTTAAAAGAAGAAATTCTTGGTAATAAAAATACAACTTGAGTGCAAAACATGCAACATCTCGTAAAAGCATAGTTCAATGCATTCGAAGTATTTTGTGTCATCTTTTGCATAAAAATAAACAAATAATAACGTTGTGAGTTTAAAGAGGTCAATACCATAAAAAACTCATTACTGGTGCAGCGTAAATTTGTTTGTGTTTTATATAGCAGTAAGAGAAACCTCTTCGCGATAATAGATCACAGCTTGAAATGCATCACTTGGGAGTGCTTTCAATAGTGTGCCCACTATGACGTCAAATAAATTGCTTGCATTAATGTCAGATTTTTCTCATATAAATTGAACTGATGCAGTGTTTCAGAAACTTGTGACGAACTCAAGCTGTTTTGCTTCGATTGCTGATGCATATAAATTTTATTTCTGAAAAATATTAAATGTTAAATACGAAATACAAATGATCCTATTTAACCTGCTTTCTTGATTTTGTATTCAAAGTAAAGAAACAAATAGCAATCTTTTGAAATATAAATGGTGTAATTTAAGTATAGAACGGGAGTTTTTCGTGATCTGGAAAAAATAACAGACTGACAGGATGTAATGCGACTGCAAGGTTTCCAATTAATTATGTATATGACGCTAAAATTAAACTAAAAGTAATATGATTAAAGTGAAAATCCAACGTAAATAAAGCACACATTTTTGAAGAAAATATAGCATATAGCTATTTCAAGGCTACAATGGAGCCTCTTCATGAGCGCAAAAAGTTCACCAACACAACTGAAAGTCGCGAGAGAACTGGCAACAACCAGGTGGACACCGGTAATTATACCAAAGAGGGCCAACCAATAGGAATTCAGGACACAAGACAGCAAACAACCAACCAGCGAACAGCATGTCCACCCCGGACTCAAAGCAAGGGAGAGAGACAACCAATCAGAAGCCAAGGAGACAAAAAGAGCGCGAGACAACGAAGAAACCAGAAAAGGCAATTATAGAAATTGCTTCCAAATATCATGAAAAAATGGAGTGCTGGAAAAATCATTGACAAGAGAATGAGAGTTTTTCCAAATATAGTAAGTTTCCCAGAAATCGAGGTCATAAACCGAAGAACATATACAAGTAATCTTTGCAGATGAAAAATCAAAACAGTGACCAGAAGTCCAACAATGCTGAGCGATGGAAGAACGAGTAAGTTCTCTATGTTTGACATAATTTTCGTGCTGTTTCAGACGGTGCTTGAAAGCACGTTTGGTCTGTCCAACGTAACCAAGTGCACACTTGCAAGACATGCTATAAATACCCCAGTTACTATGGCAATCAATAGGATCCTTTAAGTTTGTAAATTTTATCATAGTCACTGGAGAAAAAGCTATATCGAAACCAAACTTCTTCAAAATCTTTGCAACTTGATGACTAACTTTTTGATAATAAGGCAAAACAATATCATAGTTAGCATTGGAAGCAGAAACCTTGTCAGAATGAGAGGGCTTGATTAACTTATTATAAATTGAATCAATAATGCTAGGAGAATAACCACGATAGAAGGCCATTGCTTTAAGATAAGAAAGCTCAGCATTTGAAGAATTGGAGGAAGAACAGATGTTCTAAGCACGAAACACAGAAGCCTTGTATGAGACCAACTTTTGGTTTGGAGGATAAGAAGAACATTTGTGAGGAGGTAGTGTAACAGCAAAAGTCTTACGAAATACCGAAGTCATAAATTCCCCATTACTTTTAGTAATAAAGACGTCCAAAAAAGAAAAAGACCTATCAATATATTAATCGTATTGTAGCACAAAGCTTATATTGATAATTTTTCATTTAAAAGTAATATATTGTTAATCCACTCAACGAGGGGATAGCAGAACTAGTTTTGAAAGAAAAAATTGAAACGAAGCTTTTATATAATATAGAAGTTGCTGAATCCAATGGCGAGGGTTTAATGTTTCGCAACTTTCTCGTTTCTGAGAAATACGCGATTGAAATATATCACATAGGGTGAGTACCAGTAACATACAAGGGTCCAGTAACAGACAGTCACAAGATTGGATTTAAATAATGAGAATTTTAGGCGGGTAAAACTGATGTTGCTGCGGCCTATGAATACGGTGCAACCATCTAGTGTTATCAGAGTAAATTTTATGAGCCAAATACAATACAAATACAAACACAAACCAGTGATGACCAGCAACAGGCTATTGGCCCAGCTAGACTGTTCCTAGTCAATTTGTTAGTCCCCAATGAAGATCGATTGCCCTCTTAAAGTTATCCATCCTTGCTCATTACCACCTCTTCCGGTAAGCTGTTCCAAGTACCCACAACCCTTCTAAAGTAGTAGTTTTTCCTTATTTCCAGATTAGCATGAGATTTGAATAGCTTAAAACAAGGCCCCCCTCCTGCTTTCTGTGCACAAATTTAATCCATTAACATCATTCATTTTGATAAATTTAAACAACTGAATCAATGTCCCCTCTGACTCTCCTTTGCTCCAGGCTATACACATTAAGCCTATTAAGTCTGGTATCATAATCTAAATCTAAAAGTCCCCTTACTAGTCTAGTTACCCTTCTTTGAAGCCTTTCCAGTACAGAAAGATCTTTTCTCAGATAAGGCGACCAAAACTGAACAGTATACTCCAAATGGGGTCTTACTAAACTCCTATATAAAGTCAAAAAAACCTTCTTAGATTTGTTTGAAATAGATCTATTGATAAACCCAAGCATTCTGTTGGCTTTGTTAATTGCAATACTGCACTGTTGAATAAACTTGAAGTCCTGATTTATTAAGATACACATTTCAATAATATTTTCAGCCTGACTAATGATTGAACCCTGTAAACGATAACTCGTACGCTTATTTCCACGACCTAAGTGTAGCACTTGATATTTCCCTACATTAACCGACATACCCCACCTATCCGCCCACTTAGTAATATAATCTAAATCCTGTTGAAACTGTTTTACCTTTTCTTCATTTTCTACAATCCCCATAACTTTTACATCATCAGCAAAACAATTCATGCTTCCAGAAATATTCTCATAGTGTCATTCATAAACATAATAAACAGGAGAGGCCCTAAAACTGAACCCTGAGGATTCCCGCTTAAAACATCACTCCATTTAGAATGATTTCCCCTCATAACTACTCTTTATTTCCTTCCAATAAGCCAATTTCTAACCCAAAGTAAAGTTTTTCCCCCTATTCCTATATCAGCCAGTTTGTTGAGAAGAGCAACTGCGATACCTTATCAAAAGCTTTTTGAAAATCAATACAAACAACATCCACACACTTTTTGTTATCTAAAGCCAAGGTAACCTTGTCGTAGAAATGCAATAAATTAGTAGCACACGCTTTACTTTTCCTGAACCTATACTGCAAACTAGTCAACAGCCTATTAGTCTCTAAGAAATTCATAATCTTAATTTTGATCAAAGTTTCAAAAATCTTACAAACCACTGAAGTCAGACTTACAGGTCTATAATTCCCAGCATTACCTTTAGACCCTTTCTTGAAGAGCGGCGTTATGTTAGCCAATTTCCAGTCCTCTGGCACTGTCCTGAGTTATAAGAAGCATTAAAAATATTTAAAATAACATCTACTAATTCCTATGCACATTCAACTAAAATTTTTGGATACATATTATCTGGTCCCGGAGCTTTAGTTGCTTTAATTTTTTTCAAATGAAATATAACCTCCTCCCTGGAAAACGCAAAATCCTCAAGCTGCATAATAGCGTGTGTCTTGCTAGTGTTAACAGTTGAGATACAGTTATCGTTAAACACACTGGAAAAAAAGTTATCAAGAACATTTGCAATATCCCTATCGTTTTGGATTAAATTTCCATGCTCAGCAACCAATGGCCCAGTTTGTCTATTTCGAGCTTTCCCCGAATTAGCGGAAGCAAAAAATCCTTTAGGATTCCCATGAATGTTTTCTGCTAGCCTTTGCTCCAATTCCCTTTTCCGAATCCGTACCAAATACTTAAAATTTCGTCTTGCCTTACAATACTGGAGCCTATCTGCACTCTGACCAGTTTCCTTAAACTGACGAAAAGCCTCTTGCTTATAATTTAGAGCTTCTTTAATCTCCTTACAGAACCACATGGGCCATATTTTAGTACTAACACCTTTTCCCCTAAATGGAGCATAATCCCCAACCGTTTTTGACAGTTGTTCCTTAAATTCCGTCCACTGTTGATCTACGTCGCTACTTTCCAATCTTGATGAAAAAATCCTTTTTCAAGCTCTGCTTAAGTGCAACAAAATCAATGTTTCACACATTGAGCACAAATGTAAAATTTTCAACTTCGTACACTTCAAATTCAACCCAAAACCTAATGCTGTTATGATCACTATCTCCAATATGATCCCCTACACACAACCCCTGAACAGAACTTCCTTCGTCACAGAAAACTAGATCCAAAATCGCCTCCTCTCGAGTCCCCTGAGTTACAACTTGATCTAAGAAGCAGTCACCAATTACTTAAAATAAAAAATTCTTCTCTGGCATTACTAGGATAAAAATTATTCAAATTAATACCGGAAAATTAAAATCCCCCATTATGATGACTAATAATACGATACATTTGTTCATCTTGTCCCTGACTTGAATTAGGTGGCCTATAAATGTTTCCAAAACGCTATTTTTGCCCTTATTGCTCATCAACTCCAGCCAAACTATATCAATATCAGTAGGATTATCATTAATGACCAATTCATTGCGAATGAAATTGTCCCTGACATAAAATAAAGCCCCACCACCTCTTTTGCCTACTCTATCTTGTCTAAACAAATTATTCCCAGCAATATGTAATAAATCTACATCAAATTCGGTATCCCATGTCTCTGTAATTCCAATAACATCCAACTTCTCACATCTATAATTATGATTTTCAATTCTTCCATTTTGTTCCCAATACTGCGAGCATTGGTATAGTAAACTTTAAGCATGACCAAATTGCTTTTATTTAACACCCTAAAATTTCCTAAATCACAATTGTTAAAATTACTACTCCTGTTCGACACTTGGTTTCCATTTCTAGCAATACCCAAAAAATTTTCTTCCTCACGATACCTGATGCTTGAACCATGCCCTCCACTCAAACTTAGTTTTTTGACTTCGAAGCTCCTAAAATCAAACCACTAACCATTTTGACCCCTGTAGAGCTCAGATGCAGACCATCCCTAGCAATTCAATCCCGTTTACAATGACTAGAGCCAGTTGGTATTTAGAAGGCTGTGGCGGATTGTTATGAACACCCACCACGAGGGCACCTGATGTTTCATGTTCATTTAAATTTAATAAAGCTTCAATTCTAAAAATAAAGATTTTTTGCATATTTTGAAGAGAAAAAGAGAATTTTGTCCGTTACTAATTCTTTCCTCATCTTATGTGTTACTGGATATCATCAGATGGTTCGGTGTCTGTTATTGGGGGGTCGCATCTTTTTTTGAATTGGTGCAAATAAAAATAGAATGAACTCATTCATAGGATCCAGAAGCAGCAGAAGCAGCCAAACGTTAGACGAGACTTAGTTGCATGAGAGGAAAATAGTTTAAAAAGTCTAACTACGTTAAAAGGCTTAGAAAATTGAGCTAATCAGAGAGCGATGTCTTAAGCATGTCTGTTACTTTTGCCGTTCTCCTAATAGTATATTTCAATCGCGTATGGAATAAATCTTGGTAGTTAGCTATGCAACGCTAATGAGGCTTTTTTGCAGTCATTGGCAGCGCTATAGTTGGGAAGAAAATTAGAAGAAAAACCACCTTGGGTTGGGGGGGGGGGGAGAGACTCCCAAAAAGAAAAGGTGGTTTGAATCCAATGTACATTGCGTTTGCATTACTTTTACTATGAAAAACTAAATATTTCGGGAGATGGCGTCTCCTGCATTCTTTCCTAACTTTAGTACCGGTCATTGGTTATTCTCTTAAAGAGCGTTCATAGTTTTCAATGTTTTCGGTTTCCTTGTACGAAGTAGTTCCAATTTAGTTCTAATTTTGAAAAGCTACATAAAAATTTCGTTTGATATACGGAGACTTACGCCATTGAAACTGTACCATTGTATGCTTGTATGCCATATTTCAATCGCGTATTCCTCCATAATGGGAAAATATCGAAAACTGAAACCCCCACAGTCGGCTTCAGCGTCCTCAGAGTTAAGAGCCATGTGTCCATTGTTTTCTAGAAAAACAAGTTCATACCGTTCCTTCGACAGTGCCATTGCCCCCCCCCCCTCAAAAATTGAATCTTGAGACGAGAGTGAGAATTCAAGACCTCAAAATTCAAATGAATGCCAGGGGCTGGATGTTGTGTGCTGGATACTGTTTTCACGTAGAGAGGATTGTGTATAGTCGAGAGGGTCGTTTATAAATAATTCGATTCCGAAACACATAGACGCCTGCATTGTAATGAGCATGGAAAAATAAATCAAAGTACACGAATGTCATTCAATAGTAAGTGCAAACAATGAGCAATTCGTGATTGCTCAAAAAAACTGTTCAGAATTTTGCGATGAAGGGGCGGGGGGGGGGGGAGTTGAAGTTTCGAAAAAGTGATTTTTTTTTCTTTTTTATTTGGTTTTGTAGTTATAGACATTTCAAAAATATATTTCCAAAATTTCAAGTCGTTTCAAACGAAATTCTCAAAGTTATCAAGTATTCAGTCACCGCTCCTTGAAACTCGTTCCGACAACTGCAGACTCTCAGAATGTCAGTGCTGCTTTCTTGGAGTTAGTTAAATACAATATAAATAAGTATTGAAAGAAGAAAATGTTGAGCAAATCGAAGCTGCTACAGGGAATGTCTTCTTTGAAGCTGGAATGGATGCCTTTTTGCTTCTAAAACTTTAAACATGTTTTCCTCAAAACCACTTTTTCAAAGTCGGTGTTCACTTCCATTTTAAAACTAATGGACCAATCCATTTCAAATTTTGTACACACAATCTGCATATAAAAAACCTCCCCTATACGTAGAGGGCGAGTTTTTTTTAATGCGTTTTTTGCTAACAAAATAGCGGAATGTTTCGTGAAAAATAGCTCTTTTAACTTCAAATGGCTGCCAAAAATTTTAAAGTAAAAAAAAAAAAAAGAGAAAAAGATTTGAGACCGTAGGGGGAAGGATTAATTAATACTTTGATTAAATTCAAATAGAATTTGATTTCAGATAAATGTCAGCTGAGATACAGTGAACACCGCAAATCATCTTTCTCCAAATGAGTTCCGGGAAAAACTCTGTCACAGGCTTGTCTGTGGATATTTTTTGATCAAAAATTTATAAAATATTCTTAAAACCATACATAATAACGCACAAAACTTTATAATAAATTTAATCAAACCATTTTCTTTAAAAAAAAAATCGTAAAAAAAAGGAATTTTTTGACGCTGAAACTAGCCCCCCCCCCCCCCCACCCGCCCCAAGACTTCAATCAATTTACAAGAAAAATGTAAGTTTTGTAAAAAGAACAATATACCATCTTTCAAATGAACATGATTTTGACATTCTGAGCAATACGATACACAAAGAATTTTACGTGCAAGTAAACTCCTTGCTTTTTCTTTTAGAAATAATCACACTAAATTTTAAAGGGCTCGGAATTTATTTTAGCTGTAATTAGAAATACTTATATTCCTATTTCAAAAATTGCTTAGGTTACTTAAGGTACATTATTTCCCCCCTTCCCTTCAAGTTCAGAATTCGCATGAATGCAATATAGTGTACCGCGGTCAATTTCCATGTTTATCATTTATTTCCGTGATTGAAATTGAGAAATGATGCAGTTTCAACTAATTAGTGCGTTACATATTATAAATACATTAGTTTCTCCCTTCCGCGACTCTGAAAGTTATTTGCAGCTGAATAAAGATTTATAATATAGTATAATATAATATAATAAGAATAAAGAATAAAAAACAGTCCTTGTTATCATAAGTTTAAAAGTTACTTATGGACATAATTTATACTGAAGACCTCCTTTGCATAAAATCAATGTCTTAGTTTAGATAAAATACGAGTATGCATAACGAGAAAATTAATGAAACAATTACTTAAGTTTAATGCATCATTACACGTTTCAATTTTCTGAAATCTTCGCAACTGAACATTTGTGACATTGTTACTTAAAGTCGGTACTATCTGCTTCGAAACAATTTATTACTTCCGCTCTTCAATTAGAAAAATCGATGCAAATCAATTTTACACCCTTTGTCAACAGTTTCAATCATCACTTCAAAAGTTATAACTGAGTTGCTACAATATTGCTTAACACCTAGTTCAAACAACTTTGTAAGACCTAACTTCTTAAATTTTACCTACGTGTATGTGGGTTCTGTGAAATTTTGTTTTTTAACTTGATACTTTGTGTTTTAGTCGTCCACATTTGCATACGATAGGCTTTCCCGGAAAACGTTTACTTGGATAAGGGTAGTAAATTTTACTCACACACAAACTATTTAATAATAGGATTTCTCTTTTTATGTCATTTTATCAAATTGAAACAAATCCGAAATTTTTTGAATAAAGAAAATTGTGCATCATCTTGTGCATCATCAGGAATTTTTTATGGTTAATATTACTGTAAAATGGAATGTTTGCAGTTAAAAAAAAATTATAGGAAATTGTACCGAAAAAAATAAACGATTGCAGCGTCACTTAATAAACCACGTGACTTACAGTGCGAAGCAGATAACACTGTATTTCCTCTCACTTGATCAGCTCCACCGTATGGGGGGGGGGGGGTGAGCAGTATAGTCGCTTGCCAATTCGAAGGTCCCGCGATCGAATCTGCTGCTGGTATTTTGCGTTTTTTAACTTTCGTTTATTCTACCGTAAAATTTTACAGTATTTATTTACTTATTTGTTTAATCAGAAACTATACAGTTTCACCAACATAGAGAACTGCGCCTTGCCACAAACTAAGCGCCTTGCCTCCGGACACACACAGGAAAGATTAGGCACAAGAGAAGGAAATGACATCCAGGGCACCTGCGGGAATCGAACCCACGACCTCCAGACGAAGCTTCTACCACAGAGCCACGGAGGCCCCAAGTTAACAGTAAAATAGGATTTTACTGTAAAAGTTACTGGCAACATGGATGTCTGCAACTTTTACAGTAAAATTTCAGGATTTTTTTAAACAGTGAAATAAGAGCTTATCCGGTTAAAAAAAATAAGTTAAGCGAGAAGAAAGGATTAAGTGGGAATGAGTTGTGAGTTATTCGCAACTCCAGCGCTCGAATACGCTACCTTCTGGTGATTTACAAAATTAAAGAAAAAGGGAAAACATTGCGTTCCACGTGTGTCTGTTGGTAAACATAGACAGTTTGTTATGAGTATTTATTAACGCATTCGATGTGTCTTAGATTTCTTTCAGCAACAGAAATTGTTTCGTCCCTTAATGGTTGGTATTATCGAGCTTCTCAAAATATTGTTAGTTTTCATTATTTCCCTCTAAAAAGTGAGATGATTGTCGTAAATGGCGAAAGCGTAAACACAAGAAAATTCTGGATTAACATACTTCGCATTTGCATGAAATTCTCGTCTGTTCGATGCATTTTTTTTTTAGGGATAACGTTATACCGGGTAAATTTGTTTTTATTGTTTTGTGTGAATTTGTAAGAATATGGGGGGTTTTTTTTAAGCTTAAGCTCGAAAGAAGGATTTGATAACATTAGCAAAAGAATTATGGCTTTTGTTTCCACCTAGTTTAAAAATAATTAATTTAACTAACCTAGTTTTACTGCAGCATTAGTTGAAATGGACAGTTTGGAAAATATTTTCTTGAATAAATTATCGTTGAACGAAATGAAAAATGTTTAACGCTGAGAATTTTCATCGCCAAAATAGTGGGGTTATTGTTTAGGGTTATAGTTTTAGTATTGTGCGAGCAAAGAAACCTTGGCGAGATTTCGCATGTCAGTCGTAAACCATTTTTATTTTTTATCATGTGTCATGTGTGGAATAAAATGGTAGAAAGATTACAGAATTCTATAAGTTGGAAGATCAATTAGAAAGAAAACTACCACTATGTATTCGTGAGAATTTTATTGATGATGCATAACAAAATTAAATCATAATTCAGAAATTTGAACCATACGAAACAGAAAAAAATAAAAGTAACCGATCCAGCAGTTTGAGAAACAACTCAGCTACAAATGTAGAACAAATAGCGCTAGCCAAACAAGACAAAGAAGTATCATGTTCCTCTTTTGATAACACTGGTAAACAAAGGTTTTGTTACATGAAATATTTATAGTGTTCTTGTGGCCACAATGAAAATGTAGTTTCATCAAGAATTGATAAATATCGAATTCAACATCGTGGAAATTGCTGCTTTAGAACAACAAACTACATGTTTTGCATTAATTTCTAACGTTTAGTAATGCTTCTTGAATTCTCATTTCTTTCTACGTGGGCCAAAATATCCACAGGACTTTAAAAATTAATTTAAAAAGAATAAAACAAAAAAGTCAAGCATACAAACAAAAATTACTAGGCTTATTAGCATTTTCTACGCTACGGCGTGCGTTTATTTTACCTTCTTCATCCTCCATTAGACGGTGACTGCAGTGCCCCCTATATTTTGTTAGAGTTGCGAATACCGGGATGTCTAAAAAGTGCTAACTTCGGCAAAAGACGGGCTATACCGATTTTACCTCTTGCACTACAACTGCAAAACTTGTGAATGAGTGTTATTAATAGGCTGTTACTATGACTTTTCATCAACATGGAAAGATTCCTGCTCCATTTTTTTTCAAAGAGAAATCAGCCAATCATGGCTCTGAGAGTGAAAGTAATCTTTATTTAGCGATTGAATGACTGTCAATAGGTAAGCACAATAATATGTTTAATAAATTATTTCGAATATATTAAACATCAGCAGGGTTACTGCATTCTTAGTATTAACAGTAATTCTGAAGAGCTGTATGCTATGTGAAAATATGACTTATGCAGAATTTACACTAATTTCAGCAGCTTTAAAACTTGTAGTAAATGTCCTTGTTGTTAAAAACTGTTGCTGGGGGGGGGGGGTGGCTTTATACTAACATCAAAAACTCCTTGTTCCATTTTATTTGCAAGATAAATCAATAAATATATCTCATTGGCAATACTCAGTGTGTAACAATTATTTACTATGGAATGAATGGCAGTTAATAAGTAAACAAAACAGCATGTAAATCAAACTAGAATAACCAGCTGCTCAGTGCAGTAAGTTGTTGATTGCATTCGTTGTATTTTCAGTAGTCACGAAAAGCTGTAACACATCGTTCAATAAGTCCCGAGACTAACCCATAGATGGCGCTAGTAGTACCAAACTAGCCACGTTTCCCTAGAGACATAACCTTTACATGAAACGTGTAAAAATTTCACGTCGATTGAACAACAAACAGCAGAGTTATAGAGGTTAGAGTAAAGTGATTTTGTTATTAGTTTGAAAAATGGAAAAAAGCGAGTTTCGCGTGTTAATTAAACATTGTTTTTTAATGGGTAAAAACACCGTAGAAGCCCAGCAATGGCTTGAAAAACATTACCAGGACTCCTGTCCATCCAAATCAACGATTTGTCGTTGGTTTGCTGAGTTTAAACGTGGTCGTACGGACACAAATGATGCGGAACGTTCGGGTAGGCCATTGGAAGCCGTTACACCGGAAAATGTGAGTGAAACGTTAAAAATAGTAATGAAAAATCGCAAAGTGAAGGTCCGTGAGATTGCAGAAATGATACAAATATCATCTGGAAGCGTGTTTAAAATCCTTCATGAAAAATTGAGCATGAAAAAGGTTTTTTCAAAGTGGGTGCCGCGATTGCTTTCAATGGAGCAAAAACAGCAACGAATTGACGACTCAGAGAGCTGTTTATCGATATTCAATCACGATAAAAAAAATTTCCTGCGCCGATACGTGACCATGGATGAAACGTGGATACACCATTTCACTCCGGAGTCGAAACGGCAATCATCTGAGTGGCGCATGGCTGGAGAAAGCCGCCCAAAGCGTCCAAAAACGCAGCAGTCTGCTGGCAAAGTCTTGGCGTCTGTTTTTTGGGATACAAATGGCGTCATTTTCATTGACTACCTGGAAAAAGGCAAATCCATCAATAGCGATTATTATGTTGACTTGTTGGTACGTTTGAAGGAGGAGATTGCGGCGAAACGACCGCATATGAAAAAGAAAAAAATCCTTTTTCATCAGGATAATGCGCCATGCCACAAGTCCATGAAAACAATGGCAAAAATTAATGAGTTGGGCTTTGATTTGCTTCCCCACCCCCCGTATTCGCCAGATTTAGCCCCTAGCGACTACTGGCTCTTTGCAGATCTGAAAAAAATGCTCCAGGGAAAAAAATTCGGCTCGAATGAGGAGGTCATTGCCGAAACAGAAGCCTATTTTGAGGCAAAGGAGAAATCCTTCTATAAGCATGGAATAGAAATATTGGAAAGGCGCTGGAAAGATTGTGTCACTCTAAAAGGAGATTATATTGACGAATAAAAATGATTTAAAAAAAAAAATTGTGTTTTCATTGTTAGTCTCGGGACTTATTGAACGATGTGTTATGTTGAGCAGAGCTCTGACTTATGCTGGTTCCACATTGACTACAACAGCAATGGAATCTCTGCGTAAGTTACACTTACACAGTTAAGATTACCCGTCATCGATCATATCATCGCATCAGAGCAATAGTATGACATCTATTCCCAGAAACCATAGAAACAGCAGTAAGATGTCCTACTTTTGTACTACGATACGTTCGAGCAATATAATTTAACAGAAGTAGTATATTTAGGCGAAGCATAACACAAACGAATTCAGGAGTAGTAAGAGTAGGCAAAACTACGACTAACTTTGAAAATCAAACCTGTTTTAATTTCACAAATGTAATAGTTTAACCAGAATGTTTTAAACATTTATAAGGAATAAAAAAAAAGAGAATACTACAATCTGATAATGCAAGTGCAAAACAAACAAGCTCTTGCTATTTAAGGAAAGTGTATCATGCAAACTGAAAAGTAAGTAGAATGGCAAACTAGAAGTCCGAGTATACAGCTTAAAATAAAATGATTTATTACCAATTCAAGAAAAGATATCCAGAACTTACTGATATTGGCTGATGATTGGTGATAGGAGCGTGAACACGGAAATGCGTCATATTTGATTTTAAATAAAAAATATATTGTTTATTGGGATGTTTAATGTCATTGCGGTCGATTTCGGGAGACTGGTTTAGTACTGTTGGACTTATCGTATGTACAAGTACATTTCTTACAAAACTAGAATACAGTGTACAAATGTAAATTTAATGCAAGACATGTTTTAATACCTTTTTGATCCCACTGCGTACTTTTTTGATTCTACTTTTCTTAAAAATTATGGTCTTTGTACTGGAACTATTCTTTTACTTGATGGGAAAAGTTTATAAATGAAAACTATATTGAGTCTTGTATCGCTCAAAAACTTGCATAGAAGTTTATTTTAACTTTTAAAATGTTTTGCCAATTGGAAAAAAGTGTGTTCTTTTTCTTGCTTAGGGGTCATTCTACATTTACGTCAGGATGATTTTGGCAATTTTTGACCCCCCTATCCCAATGTAAGAGTACGTAAGATTTTTCAAATCCCTCCCCCTATCCTTACGTAAGATTCCATTTCGTTTTTGAAAACAATAAAATGTTTTTAGAAAAGGATCAGTTACCCCAAAACCCCCAGTTTGACGTAAATCAAAGATATTATTTCTCAAATATATTGTATGCTGCGGTACCAATTGAAAGTAAAACATTCCATACATAGTGCGATTATTTCATTATATTTTACGCTATTCATTCTTTGTAAAACAAGTAAAAAACTGCTCATCCCAATACGTTTTTTACCTTTAAATCCTGCTAAACCACTTGATCGCGAGATTTCTAATATAAAATATCGTCTTGGAAAATATTAAGTAAGAATTAGTTTGTTACCTTCAGAGTAAGAGCACGTAGAGATTTTTCTAACATCTACCCCCGCCCCCTTGGGACCCTTACGTAACTAATGAATGGCCTCTTACGTCTAATTTATAAAAATCTTCTGTACCTTTTCTTCAATCTTTCAAAAGCGAGCACTTCATATTTAAAATTATTATTTAGCTATATAATTAATTATAATAATGTCTTGGGCAGGTAAACAGCAGTAACTGCAGATTTTTAAAATTATTATTATTATTATTATATTATTATTATTATTATTATTATTTTACAGTATAATCATGCTTATTTCGGTTTCCGCTGAGAAAAAAAGCGTGAGAAAAATGTTTAATGGGATCTTTTCCAAAATTTTAAAAAGTATTTTTTTTTCTGACAGAGCATGCTAAAAACATAGGATCTGACCATTTTTTTAAATAATTTGACTAAGTTTAATATTTTTGAACAATTACTTTAATCGGTGCGCTTTCATTGTTTACGCTTCTGCCGATGACATCACAAATGATGAAATGCGATTCATTGTTGCCATTCGCAGAACGTAATATTTAATTTGCTTCATTATACACGTGTACTGGCAATGATATGATTGATAGCAAGCGTAGAGCGCAATATTTAATTCGTTTCTTGATTATCATAGCATTGAATCGCAGCAGACAGATGCGCCAAAAGTACATCATTTGTAACGTAATAAAGACCACGCCTTGTTTGAAAAATTAGACATTTTAAAAAATTAATTAAAAAATAACTGTTGGGAAAATTAAAATATTTTCTGGGTCTATGTTATATATATATTTTTGCTTATTTCATCAATTTCAGTGACTAAAGTAGTACTTTTGACTGAAGGAAACAACCCCATTCCAACATTTCCCGATTGATAGTATTGAATCCAAAACGTGTTTCTTCAAATATCTCGAAAACTTATTTTTGCTTTATACTGCCGGTTACCTGTCCATGGCAGAATTCCTTTAGAACGCAAAAAAAAAAAAAAAAAAAAAAAAATGAATTTTGTCATCTTGAATTCAAATAATGTTTTTCGTTATCACGAGTGTGTGTGTATATGTAAGCGTGTGTGTTTGTGTGTGTGTGTAGGCATGTGTGTTTGTGTCTGTGTGCAGGCATGAGTGTGTGGGTAGTTGTGTGTATGTGAGTGTGTAGGAGTGTGTGTGTTTCTGTGTGTATGTGTTTGTGTATGTGTGTAGGTGTATGTATGTATATGTGTATGTGTGTAGGTGTATGTATGTATATGTGTGCAGGTGCGTGTATGTATGCGTGTAAATGTAGGATATTGACGAAAACTGGAGACGGTTTTCGCTAGAGGTGCAGCATCGTGAGGAGCCGGTCGACGGTGATGCTGCGGAGGGTGCTAGTGGGAAAAATCAAAGGAACGTCAAAAACAGTCATATGAAAGCAATAAGCAATCGTGATTGCTCAAAAAAAAAAAATTAATAAATAAATAACGAAAAAATGAATAAATAAATAAATAAAATCATAATAAAGTAGTAAGTAGAATAAAGCTGTACTTATACACACAGAAAATTCCAAAACAGAAATGGATTGAATATTGCAGTTTAATACAAGTATCTTTAAAAAAAAGTTTTTGATAATCGTCCAGCATGCATAATGTCGAGAATTTAAAGCTTGGTTTGGTTTCAAGTGCAGCATTAAAGTGGGATAATTCATATTTTTAAAAGAAAGCAGCGGAGGTCATTAAAGGTCACTTTAATTCCAGAATATCATTACTTATCCTTGTCCATATTTATGATAACATGTCAGAAAAAGTGAGGTCTGTAATGATTTTCACGCAAATGCGTTTGACATTATGGTTATTAGGGTAGAAATTTATGCTTCATTTAGAAAATGACTTTTCTGTATTTATATGCTATATTAAAAACTGCAACTTCTACATATGAATATTCACTTGTGCGTGAATATTAATGTTCATGCGTGTTTGTTTCATCCAATTCTTGCCTAATTTTTATAGTTTTTAATGTGTACCTAACTGGATGGTACAAAAATACAATTCGTAAGAACTTGTGTGAGGGCTGAAGTATACAAAATTTATCAGATGTTTCAGAAGAGAATTCGAAGTTAATGCTTCCAACGAGGTTTTTGAATGAAATTGAATTCAAATTATGTTTTTCCAAACACGAACTGCGATAGTATTCTACTCGTTGTGTTTGTTTACTCGAATGGCTCCAGTAGTAATTATAATTGCGAAAAAATATAATTTCAATTCAAGATGTGAAAATTCGAACACATGCCCGGGACTGGATGTTGCGTGCTGGATGGTGGGTATCGTGTGCTGGATGGTGGGTATTGTGTGCTGGAGGTTGGGTATTGTTTGCTGGATGGGTGGGTATTGTGTGCTGAATGCTGTTTTTTTTCTAAAGAGGACTGTGTAAAGTTGAAAGTTCGGGTGCAAATAAACTCGATTCTTGGGGATATGAACGAGGAGTCGAACAAGTTCGCTCACGTCCACCAACCCAGGAATGAACACCCATGAGTGGAGGACGATTGTCCTCAAAAAGGTTAGACCATCCACAATGGTCAAGTGAAAAACAATAAGCAATTATGATAGCTCTGAAAAGAACGACTTAAATGATTCATAACTTAAGGACACTCATCAAGCCACCTTTTAAAGAAGAAGAAGAAGAAGGAAAAAAAAAAAAAAAACTCAATTTAAGTCGGTTTGCTCATTTACACTGGTGTGCAAAAATTAAGGACGAAGTCGAAAAATTAGCATATCAGCTGAACGAAGAGCCAGAGCGGACAGAAAGACCAATCAGGAGATTAAGTAAGGTGATGTACGGTAGCACATGCGCAGATATGCAGGCAGACGTAATGGGGGAGTGTCTGAGTAGTATAAAGCATGTTGTCGGTGTAAGATTAGTATTTCTGGCAAAGAGATTGCACGCCGTATAGCAGTTAGAATCAGACCGAGTTGCTGCTTCAGCGAGAAATGGCAAATAATCAATCTGTTAGACGACATCTGGATGCTTTTACCCAAGGTCGAATCATTGGGAAGTTAAGGAAGGCCGCAGTGTGACAAGTGTGGCTGCAGAGTTCGGAATTGTTCACAGCATCGTTTCACGACTTTGGAGACAATTTCAAACTACAGGAACAGCTATCCGGGGGTTCAGTAGTGGTCGTCCACGAGGAACCACACCTGCAGATGACCGGTATATTGTCTTACAGGTCAGAAGAAACGGGCGGCAGACAGCGGAAGAAATCGCTAGACACACGACACAGGCGACTGGACGACCGATATCGCGTTTTACCGTGGCCAGAAGACTGCACGGTGGTGATCTGTTTGCACGACGCCCTATACGGTGTGTACCTCTAACGCCTGCCCATCGGAGAAGGCGTTCTCTGTGGTGCCGGGAACACCGGAATTGGAGAGACAATGAATGGGGACGAGTACTCTTTACAGATGAGAGCAGATTCAGTCTGAGTGGCGATTCTCATCGCATATTCATCTGGAGAGAGCGGGGAAGCCACAATCATCCCTCGAACATCATTGAAAGGGACAGGTATGGAGATCGCGGTGTTCTCATTTGGGGAGGCATCATGCTTGGTAGTCGTACAGACCTTCACATCTTCGACGCACGTTCAGTCAACGGGACCCTTTATTGTAACGAGATCCTTCTTCCATATGTGCGTCTTTTTAGAGGCGCTATGGGTTCGCAGTTACTTTTCATGGACGACAATGCACCATGTCATCGCACAGTAGCTGCCAACAGCTCTTAGAGAGTGAGAATATTGAACGTATGGATTGGCCGGCACAATCTCCGGATTTCAATCCCATCGAGCATGTATGGGATTTTCTAGGCAGACGCTTGGCAGCTCGTACCTTACCAACAGTAACGATTCGGGAGCTTCGATTGGCGCTGCAAGACGAATGGGCAGCAATGCCACAACAACTCATTGACACCCTCATTCTCAGCATGGGCAGACGCTGTGAAACCTGCCCAGCAGTCGGGGGAGATCATATCCCCTACTAAAGACCGGATGTTTCTTGCTGGACACCCATCATAGGAATGTGTCGGCCTTCAGTCGCATTGCGCTCCATGCTACTTTTTCAATAAAGCTTCTTTTTATCCCTCTGATTTCTCTTTTAGTAAGTGTTGCTTACATTACACATGTCCTTACGTATTGCGGATCTTACGGTATTAAATGTGTTGATTTGGAAAGCTTTTGTACAAAGTTATATTGAAAAAACTGTCTCGTCCTTAATTTTTGCACACCAGTGTATTAGTATGTACAAAGATACACACTAGGGTGGTTCAAAAAAACTTTTTTTCAGTTAGAGTCCAGGACACCTCCTATTTTTTTAGACTTACTAATAACATAATGCTGTAAAAGTTTTAGCTTCTTACTTAAGTTTTAAGAGGGTGCTCAGTGACCCCTTAATTTAACATTAGCCGTAGCATAGAAAATGCCACAAATTTAGAAACATTTAATTTCCCCAGCTGTTTTTTTTTGTAAATAATTATTTTATTAATATGTATATGCATATTACTAATGTATATTATAATATATAGCATTGTTTTTTCAGTTCAATGTATTTTTTAATCCCCCCCCCCATACTTATGAAGCTTGGGGGAGGAAGTTGAGCACCCTCTTTCAGTTGAACTAGGAAGCTGAAATTCTTCCAGTATTTTGCTGCCCACAAGTGTAAAAACATTGAGGGGTGTCCTGTTATCTAGGAGAAACTTTTTTTTACATTTATTTTTAAATCACCCTATTGCACAAGTCCCCTCTTTTTGCTTGATTGCGTAGGAGGTTAAAAACGCAATGACACACTAAATTAGCCGCTACAGTAAACTCCCGATTATCCACGGAATGGGGTGGTACGGTAACCGCTGATAAGTGAAAACCACGGATAATTCGAATAATAGGTAAAAAACGATACTAAGTGTACAGAATAGCTAAAAAATAACACTCACACATACATTTAAATTATAACTAAAAACATTGCTATATAGCATCTACAGTAAAACCTGTAAAGTTGACCTCCCTTGCAAGTTGACCACCTGTTTAAGTTGACCGCTTTTTTCAGGTACGGAATTAGCGCTTATCATATTGTTGTTGTTGTCGTGTGCAAGCTAGGCTGGCAATTTGGGGTGCGCAGATTCATTTTTCCAAGAGTATCGTAATTTGGTGTGAAGTCCGACATCTACAGTGCACACATGCCATAAAGACCCGTTTATAGGGTAGGTAACAATTCACAGCACAAGAACAGATTCTCACAAAGAAATTACAAGACAGAGAAAGTACGTTCATGCCCGAGCCGGGATTCAAACCCGAACCTTCCTGTCGAAGTCAGACATCTCTGACCACTAGACAGGGCAGGCTACCCTTATCATATTATTTAACCTTTGTTAGTTGAACACGTATTTAAGTTGACCATTAAAGTAGTGCGCCGCAAGTGGTCAACTTACACAGGTTTCACTGTACTAACATTTAATATAAAAAATATATGTAAAGTCTAAAAGCGAACAATAACACAATCATAAGTTAAAAAAAATAAAGAATTATGAAAAGATTCACGGGTAATCCGGCCGCCGATAATTGGTGGCCGGATTATCTGTTATTTATATCCAGCGAGTTTACTGTGTTTTCTAAACTGCATCTGTGTTTTGCTTTGGAGATCAATTTCTTTATTAGTCACTTTTACAAAGTAAAGGATCTGTAACTGCGAAACATTCTTAACTGAAATTACGGCCCAAATTTTCATTTCACTCATCCCCGAAAGAATTTTGAGTAGCTTAATCGACCCGTTCGTACGTACTTATGTACTTACGAACATGTAAAGAACTGAAATATTCCTTTTGACCATTCCAAGACTTGATCACCGCGAGTTTTCTCCTGACACAAGTACGTGTGAGTGTAAACTCAAACCTGTTTTTCCGCATTGTTTATATGAACATTTCAATCCAGTTGGAAGTTATCAGTAAACTGAATGCGAGGTTATATCTTCAAGTGGCGAAAGTGGTTTTGAACATTTACCACAGGAAAGCTCACGGTCTTCGTGTAATCTAGCTTTATGGTTCCATTGCGATGTCCTAAAAGGATCCTTTACACGCTTTTGAGGCGCATTGACGCTCTTTTCATTGCAGATATAAATGAATCGGTTAGTGCAGAAAGGGCATGAGTCACATTTTTTCAAAATTGAGTTAGCTGTGGTTTTCCCATGCTTGTACGTAGAGACATCGACTAGTGTAGCAGGTAAGTCAATTCCTGTACAACAAAGCACTTTATTTAGGGGGTCACATTTTTCGTTTAGTGCGGAAAGGGCGTAAAGTCCCGTACTTTAGGCCCTTTCTGCACTAAGCGCGAAGGAAGAAATAGTAAGACGCAATGGCAAGATCATAGAAGAACTAGATTTTTTGGCGGTAAAAGCAAAAACAAATAACTCCTTTCATCTAACATAATTTCGAAAATGGTATGTTCGTCAGTTCGGGGAGTTGGGGGGGGGGGGAGGGATTCAAACTCACGGAATCCGAATGAAATTCGCTAATATCTCAGGGGTTTAATTAACATCACTCTAGGAACTGCGAAAAACTGTATGCTTTCAGTGAGATGTACGCTGGTCAAAATAAGAACAACACTGCATGAGATTCCGGGATCTTGGGACAGAAAAGCGAATGTTCAACAGATATGACAGATTATAACCATGTGAAATCCAATCTCTTATAAGTGAAATCCTGAAGTTACGTCAAGATTCACCGTCAAATCTGTTGAAGACAATGAAATCTGTAACTGCTTAAACAGGTGCCCTTCATTTTTTAAGAGGACTTATCTCTCAAATTTAGATTTTCGAAAAATATTCTACTGGCGACAAATGTTTTCAATAATCAACATTCACGATGCTTAAATATTCGATAGAAGATGAAAGGAACGGCTTCAAGCTAGATATTTTATAGACGGTTTTCAAGAGAATATTGCAAAGTAACGCTTGTCGGCTGAACTACCTTTTCCAATATTGAGTATAAAGGGAAAACTTTCATCTTGTTGAAAGAAATAACAAATATCAAAATGATTATTCAGTGCAATTTTGAACATAGTCATACTAATATTTAGTACATCGAACTTGGAACACAAAACTAGATAAGAGAAGGATAGAAAAAAAGATATCCATGGAGGATGTATTTGATGAGTATGAATATGAATATAATAATGTTATCTCCCCAATATGAATATAGTTTTATACACATGTAAAACTTTTGCTTTTCATCTCAGTTGATAGTTTTTTTTTTATTTTCTTACACCAGACGTTATTATTTCACAAAAACAAGACGAAATAAAGAGGAAGATACCCGATGTATTTTCTTAACATAAATGAATTTATGAGACGGACTTCACTAATTATTTTTGTCACTTTGTAATATTATTTTTCATTATCATAAATCAGTTTGAAACAACCTGTTTCACTTAATTTACATTTTCATCACTGTAAACCAGTCTTTCAGGATATTTATTGCAGAAAGGGCATAAGTCCCCAAATTGAAAAAAAAAAAAAAAAAATAATAATAATTAATTTCAGTGACAAAATGAAACGTAATTTAAGGTGAGGTATTTCTGAATGAAATAATCACTTTTTATTGATTCCTGAAATGTTGCATTAGTTGGACTTATGCCCTTACTGAAATAATCGATTCAAGTAATGTAATAAATTAAAGACCAGTGGGCAGTGTATCGTCGTACTATTAATCTCCAAGCACTTGGTGATATATCGTCAACTTGGCGGCGCATTTTGTGACACAAATGAGATGCCAAATCTAATGTCCGTTCGCCGATATTTATCGAGATTCCTGTTGAACCAAAGTTAGAATTGTAGGTATCTGTAACATGAATTTGTGCGAAACGGTCTTTTTATTACCGGTTTGGAACTAACTAGGAGAGTTAAGCAATTTAAATGTTTTCCCGCTCTCTCTAAGCCCTTACTATTATATTTAATTAATGTTGCACTAGCAATTCATTATGAAACAGCTGAATTTTCTGATAGGTGACCTAGTTTTTTTTTTTCATTAAAAATTTTTGTTCAAATGGCTATTTTCAATGCACAGTATTCTCTGAATTTGAGTTTACTAATTGACTTATACAAATGTCAATGAAAATAAATATGCAAAATAAGTTAGGCCAAAATAGTCGGAGAGGGGTGGGGGGGGGGGTAAAATGAAAATAGTCGTGTTTTTCAGTGTTGCTTTGATTAGCCTACAAAGTTTAGTACATCCACAAAGAAAGCAAATGGTTAAGTTTAGACAATAGAACAGCGGAGACACTTAAGCCATGAATCTCAATAGAAGACAATAACGCTGGTTCGCCAATTTAAACTACCACTGACTTTGACCGATCACCGCGATCTGTTCTTCCGGAATCCGTCTGTTTGGAGCCTCCTGGAATAACATTACTTTATCCCAGGAAGTCCCAATTGATTCCGTAACAATATTCATTTGGATCGTAAATAAAAGGCTGATATCCTGAATTTAGATTTGGCTGCAATATCTTCAGTTATATCAAGTAATACACTGAAAGCTTTTCTGTATTTTAATGTTACATAAACAAAGACAGCCTGAATAATCGAATATTCAAGCTTTTCATTACAAAAATTTTTTTATTGGGTCATAATCTAAAAAAATCAATATTTTTAACCTTTAGTCATGCAACTTTTTTAGAAAGATTTGTGAGCTTTTGAAAAGGTTCTTTTTTCTAGAAATATTAGTGCATTTCCAGTAAAAGACATTATTTCGGAAAAAATGTTTTCGGGGATGTGAAAAAATCTTGTTTTACTTGCAAAGTATATAACATCTGTGAAATCCTTTTCATTTAAATTTATTATTAATTGCACAGTACAATTTCATACCTTTTTGTTACGTTGTTACATGAATTCGAATAACATTTTTATACGTCACCATTAGGATACCGGTATATATCATTAAAACACATTAATGTGCATTTGGACAATTGTCAAATCCAAATTATATTTATGACAGTGAAAAACTATTAAAAACTATTTATTTTAATGCTGACAAAGGGAAAATAAAACAAACACATATTCAAAATGAATGTCTTTAAATACATTTAGTTTAAGAAATTCTGAAGTTCGTTATAATTTAAAGAGTAATAATACCTTACTATCGTACGTAAGCTCTTAAAGTTAAAATAATATTCTAAAGGCCCCGAGTACGATTTTTCAGGACACCGGACACGAACTTTATTTGGTGCCCCCACTTCCCCTGACTTTATTTAGTCCTTGGCTTCACTTGGAATTTAAGAAAAAGGTTGTTACAATTTTAACAATATTTTTTCCAAAGATATAAGGGGGGGGGGGGTTGCAGTTTCAAAAAAAATTTTTTTTTTTTTTTTGGGTTTGTCTTGTAGTCAAACATTTCAAAAATGTATTCCCAAAATTTTGAATCGTTTCGAGCTAAATTCTCAGTTATCGAGTATTCAGTCTCCGCTCCTTCAAACTGTAGCTTCCAACAGCTGTGGACGCTCAAAGTTATCGAGTATTCAGTCTCCGCTCCTTCAAACTGTAGCTCCAACAGCTGCCAAAGAATGGCAGCAGCTCTAACAGCTGCGGACGCTCAGAATGTCAGTGCTGCTAGCTTGGGGTTAGTTAGATATAAGTAAATAACGAAAAATGAAGAGGTTGAGGAGATCGAAACTACTACAGGGACTGTACTCGATGAAGCTGGAATTTATGCTTTTTATCTTCTAAAATTTAAACGCATTTTTTTCAAAACCACTTTTTCAAAGTATGTGTTCATTCCCATTTTAAAACCAATAAACCGATTCATTTCAAATTTAGTACACACATTCTGCATGAAAAAACCTCCAACCCCCCTTACGTTAAATTTGACTTTTTCTTTCTTTTTTTAAATGGGTTTTTTACTAACAAAATAGCGGAAATTTTCCTGAAAAAATAGCACTTTTTACTTCACATGACCGCCAAAAATTTTGAAGTCGTACAAAAAAAGATCTGAGAACGTGGAGGGGGGAGGAGGGATTCACTAATACTTTGACGAAATTCAAATGGAATTCGGTTTCAGATAAATGTCAGCTGAGATAAAGTAAACAAGGCAAATCATCTTTCTCCAAAGGTGATCTGGGAAAAAATCTGTCATCGGCTTGTCTGAGGGATATTTTTTGATCAAGAATTGATAGAATATTCTTAAAATCATACATAATAGTGTACAAAATGTTCAATAAATTTAATCAAACCATTTTCTAAAATAACATTTGCAAAAAATGAATTTTTTGACACTGCCCCCCTACCCTTATATTTGAATTTTGCTACTTTGCGATGTAAAATAACTCCATTTTAAAAAAATAAAAGCAACACATTTGGTGCCCCCCCAAATTTTGCTACCTTGAGAGAGTGCCCCACGTGTTCATGCGTTAGTCTACCCCTTGATATACTTTCAATAACATTATGGTTTGAGAAAATTGCGTTAAAAAATACGCCCACCCATCAAACTAACATTGTGTTAATATTTCCTTCATGTTGCATTTTAAACATATATTTTTCTGTAATTTTACACTTTAGTAAAGTTTTCAATACTGATATTTCATATTGAAATAATATAAGAAGTATCTTTGGTGCGTAAAAATATTTTATTTAAAACATGGTATACTTTTTTTTTAAGCCTGTATTGTAACATCAAGTTAGCACTCATAAAATAGGATAACAATAAAAATGGAAGAGGAGGGGGGAGGGGACAGAACTATTTCTTTATGGAAAAAAGGGGGTGCAGTTATCGAAATAAGGGCTGAGGAGTCGTGAGTGACACCAGCTCCGACTCCGACTGTGGGAATTTCAAACACCTCGACTTCGACTCCTTTACCTCAAAAACAGTTCGACTCCAACTCCGCAAGCAATGGCTGGGTTACGCATTTTGAGTGAAAATTACCGACTCCGACAGTTGGAGTTTTAAACTTTCGACTCCGAGTCCTTTACCCCGAAATCTCACCGACTCCGACTTCGCAGCCCTGATAAAAAGTTCGGAAACCACAGGGCAAATAGATCAATTTTATAAACCACGAGTGCGACTCCAAAATGTCCGCGACATTTTCAGGGAGTCATACCCAAGTTCTTAGTGCGCATTGGTACCATTTTTAGCCAATAAGCATCAGTTTCAGTCTCCGATGGCCTAAGTCAGGTGAACAACGAACCTCAAATCGAACCCCACGATTCGGTTCACTCTCCGGCTAAGCGCGTAGTCTAGAGGTTTCATAACTCTTTTTTTAACTCTGTTGCTGCGCATGTTTTTATAACTACACGATAAAAATATTTAATTACATTCATCTTAGAGTTGACATTTTTTTAGTGGACTTTCAAAAAGTGTTCTTTGAAATTTTGTGTGCAAGTTTTTCACTTATAGTGTGGATTTGAAGAGTTTTTAATTTAAGTTAATGTGTGCTCTATGACCAAATAACGTTTATCGCGTGTTTTGAAAATTATTTTGAGATACTTCGCATACAAAAACATATCTCACCCAAGTGCAGCATATTTTAGAAAGGAAACTGGGATTATAAATAATTCTAGTACATGCTACAGAATATAAAACATTGGTTCTTTTATTACTTTTAAAGGTCGAACTGCTTGAAAGCAAGTGACTTAAGATTTTGCATATAATGTATAGGAAAAGTTGATATATCTAATAAAGTAGTCGGCTCTTTAACTTTCGAGCTTATGGCCGAATTAGGAAGTAATATAACCATCATGGAAAAGAAATTCTAAACAGATTTTTTAAAGAAGAACTGAAGCAACATCTGGATTACTCAAGATGGATTAACAACAGGTTTGAGCTTGCTGAGGTCAGAATGGGCTGTTCTGTATTGTATGGAAATAACTGACGAGTGCTCTTGACGCTAAAAAGTTTTTGAAGTACCGTAAGTACGGTTTTGATACATTGTTTTTGACCCTAAAACCCACAGTTTGAAAATGTCCCCTTTTCAAATGCGATACATTTACTTCGCTGTTGTTTTATTTATCAATGTTTAGTGATTCAAGCAGTTTAAATGCTTTGCGGTTATTTTCAGTTACAGCCTATGTATTTATTTAGAAATGTATGAACATTTAATGGTTTTGGCACTTTTAACTTAAATAAGTACTATTTAAATAAGTTTTTTTTTTTTCATTATTATATGTTGCCACCCTATAAAATTCCATGCGTTGTCTTTTATTGATTATGGATTTTTTAATGATTATCTATCCTTTCATTGATGACGCTGGCTCTTTTTCTGCTTTTTCTGAACTTTATCTTTTTTGCTTACTGCATGCAAGTCTATTTCATTTTTATGAGCTATTTTAGGACTGCATTTTTACTGACCTACACTAATACATTTTTCTGCAATTGGAAAAAAAAAGGCTTGTGTTGTTTTTTTATATCAACATCGTAGGATATTGGTAAAACATTCGTACTATTCGTGATTAGAGTATTATTGAGAAGAGCATTTTTTTTTACTGGAAGGAAATATACTGTCTTCGTTAGGAAACTTATTTTTGGTCGTTACATCTTCACTGAAGCCTTGTAATTGTTTATAATATGCAGAATATGGTTCCACTTTTCATAATAAAACTGCATATATTTGTTTGATTAATAATTTAAACTATTAGCAAATATACACGAGAGTTGTTGAATAGATACATCGCGTCTTCGTAATGCCAAGCATTTTTTTTTTTCATTTTAGATCTCTAAATAATGTTTCAGTTAAATTATTTATTATCTACCAGTGGAATATCTGATGTAAATTCTTACCTTGCGCATTAGCCGAATATGTTTTTCACATTTCTGAACGTTTAAGTTTAAGCATACGTAAATAATAACCTTCATTTTTCTTAAAATAACAATATTTAACAGAAATCCACATGTTCGAGTAGACGTGTGGAAAATAGTCGACTACGTTCTACTAGGAGCACTTTTTTCTCATATGGCTTGTATTATACATTCAGTTCAATAATCATTACTTTTAACTAAAAAATGAATCATTTATATCAGTAATTCTCAACTACTGGTCCAACGGACCGGCATCGGTCTGAAACATTCGACTGGTCTTTGGAATTTTTTTCCTGTATGCATTTAAAGATTTTCCTTGCTCGAAAATAGCAATAAGAGCATTTTATAAAACATTTTTTTTTTTTGTTAACCTGTAATTGCTTTTCATAATATAAAATCAACTTGTTAAAGGTTGTTTGTTAAAGGTTCGTTTATTTATGTAAGAAAATAATTGTAATTATCTTTTCATTTATACATCATCGTAAAGTAATCAACTTTAGCAGTTCTTTAATATCTAGATTTTGTTTTTGGAAACTAAGAATGTCTTACCGTTTTGCGTAAATTTTTTACAATTCTTTAGCTATACGGGGTCAAAAGAAATTGAGAAGCACTGAATATACGACCCCCCCAACCTCCCCCCCCCCACCTCAGTGAATGCATTCAATAACAACTGCTTATCATTCAAAACTGAAATCATGCAACGAGGGTACGAAATGCATGTGTAATCATACCGAAACAACTTAGTTATGCATTTAGTGCATTAGTGTACATAGTTACATGATTAGTGTATATTAGTAGACCTTATTACTTCAAAAAAGATAAGGAGGCATAAATTAAATACATAAACAAATAGTGAATCAATACTAGCCATTTATTCTGCAATCTGTAATAGTAATTTTCTTTTATGATAAGCGAAAAACGGAGACAAATTCCGTGATTATAAGCAAGTGGAAATATTATCCACCGTAGTTGTGGTCCGATATGTTTCTTTGAAGGTATGACTTACATATATTTTTTTTTATAGCAATAAGTATCCATTGCTCATGACTGCTCCACATAAATCTAAGATTTCACGATCAAGAAAAGCAAAAAGCAATATGTGTTTCAATGTTAACAACTGTTGAGAGATCAATACGACTTAAAAATGGTGCTTTTCCGTCGCAGTAATACGCATTGGTGAGATTAAAAGGAAGTTTAGCAAGTTATACTACTTTGGAAAGTGCGGTAATCCCGCATTAATTCAGATCCTATTAAATCGGACTTCGCTTAATCCAACGACCATTTAACTGTCCTTACTGTATATAACTAAATGGAGAGTTAGAACTGTATTGAATTTTTGAAAGCCGTATTTTGGATTTTTTGTAATTTTTTCTTTGTTATATTTCATTCTCACATGAATTCAAAATACATTTTTGTGTGTATAGCAGTTTGTGTACCTTGGCTCAATTTATAGATTTTTTTTAAATTCGCACTTTTAATAATTGTACGACCTAGATTCCCTATTAGTCTGGATCAATTGGGACTCTACTGTAAATCAGATACATAACTTCAGTACATTTATCAGTTGCGTACCTAACATGGGTGACACCCGGGGCGGTAATTTGTGGTGTCCCCCTCCCGCCCCCCCCCCGAAAAAAAACGCGAAAAAAGGCTTTAATATTCTACGTAAACGTAAAAGTCATACAATTTTCAGAAACAACTACAATTGTGTTATAACGAACTTTTAAGCGGGATAATGTACCAAAAACAAATAAAAAGAATAAAAACTTTTTATATAACTTGCTCTAGACGCATGCGTGCGTCGAGAGGTCAAAAAAGTAAAGGGGTATATGAAATTGATGGCCCTTAATTAAATTGATTGCTCAAATGCATCTCAAACAATGGGAAAGATAATGGGTTGCAGGTGTTTGGTATAAGTGGAAATCACTACTCGGTCTAAGTATTGACAATATGAACCTAATCCTGTGTATCGTATTCACTTCATGATATGGGGTTGGGAAGAGAGGGTCCGGGGGCTTAACCCCGGAAAATTTTCGAATTTGTAGTCTTAAAAATGTGTTTGAGCTTCATATTTTTCAAAAACTTGCAATTCCACTTTCGGTGTTATCCCCCAGACGGGCGACATCTAGGGCGGACTGCCCCCTCCTTTGTAGTGACTCCACTGCATTTATATTTTACGTATCGCAGCTGTTGATTTTATCTTTATTCAAAGTTTAACTAAATAAGCTCAGTCGACACATTAATGTCAGAAATGATAACAAATTTGATAATAATTGCTCTTTTTCCTTCTGGACTGTTAAAACAACATCCACGAAGATGGCTTTCATTTTTCGCTTCCAGCATTTGATAAAACCATTTACATTACTTTTTCTGGAAACACTTTATTTCAACGATGATTTCAATATCCGTAAACATTAGATTCTGTTTTTATGTTACAACTTTTGATAAAAATTTTCCCTAATGCTTTTAAAAGTCACTTCAAACTCGGTGACGTTCGGTCAAGCATACACATGCATATTCTAGAAGTAAAATTCACGAGAGATTTTCCATGGCTTTGAAAGTAACTTGTTTTTTTTTAATCTGTTGCAGCCATTTAGTGACAACTGAGCTAGAGCGCGTGCTATGATTGAATTTAAGCTGAACACATGAAAGTGTTTTGACCAATGTTGCACAATCGCTTATAGCGAGTAAACTTTGTTAAACACGTGCTTTTAACTTCTCCATGGTATAGACAAAGAAAAATATGCCACACATAGGAAACACCCCCCCCCCCTTCCCATTTATTTGACCACTAATTTTTTTATGCTGACAACCAGGTTATGCCTAGGGATGATGAAGCACACACTTTAGTTGTAATCTAGCTGTATGGTTGCTTCTATTGATAAATAGTTTATTTACTATCTGTAAACAAGAGTCTTCTATCCTCTTACAGGATAAATGTCTATATTCAAAGTAAATTGAATTATACCAGCTTTTTCTGCAGCAGAAGCACTGACTGACTGTTCTTTCCATCTTTCAGGATTTGGTAAAATTCCAAACTTTTATTTAAAGCTTGAAAGTTACATTAGTTTTTAAATTAAATAAGTGCTTTGTTTATTCTGCAATTCTATTGGAAGGTGACTTCAATTTATGTAACAGTGTACTAGGATACAGCCATTAAAGGAGAATAACATCCTTACATTTATTTCTAATTTCCGCGCTTGCATATTATCCGCTAAGTTTAATGTATTACGAATGGAAAGGCCATTTACTGTAGGGGAATGTGGGGCAAAGTAAAATGGTTAAGATGACTGAGTTTTCTCAAAATGAACAAATCGGAAATTTGCGTTGAAACAGTATTTTTTATTTTTGGCAGTAAATTTGAGTCTTAAAAAAAAGTGGAAAATTTCCACTTTTTTTCCCATGGGGCAAAGTGAAAAATATATTTTTCTAATGAAATATTTTCTATTTGATTATAAAACATAATTTTGATCAAAAGAATCAGTAAATAAAAAGTTGAATGACTGAAGAGATAATGAAACAAAAAGCGAATAATTAAATGAATAAATCACAATCGATATATGAAGAAAAATTAATGAGCGAGTAAATGAATGAATAAGAAAATACGTGAATGAATGAATTTTATTAAGCCAATTACTAAATGAAGGAATGTAAATGAATTAATAAATACAAATGTAGGAGATTTAGATTAAATGACTGAGTGAGTAAATGGAACAAACTATTTCACTGTGCCCCATCCACTCTTACCGTATATACTTGACTAATTTTACAATTTATTTAAAATTCAAATTAGCTTAACATTAACTAAATTTTTGCTGCATTGAAAATTAGGAGGTCTTAATATTTCAAATGCTAACAACAAGCACCTTATCATTTTATAGTAACAAAAATAATTTTTTATTTACAACGAAATGTTACAATATGAGCACTATTTTTTTAAAATTCCCTGTACTACCAAGTACTACCAATGCTTTAATATTCGGCCTGACTGGAAAAGACTATATATGGTACTATATAGTTAAAATAATACCAGATAGGTGAAGCTAAAAGCAGAGTAAATATTTCACTATTTCACTTTGCCCCATGTTCCCCTACTTCCTTTAATTTAAGAAATTATCAAGCAGTCATTTTTTTCTAAGTTTGTTTCAGATTTAAGGAAATGACTTTTTTTCATTATAACTCATGAAATGTGGCCTTCATTAACAGTTCGACACTGTGTTTTGTTAAATGATCACGTTTTGCAGCGTCAATTACTCAATGGTATTTCACTCTTCGAAACCATTCTATTGATACTTAAAATGCATCAGGTGAGTTTGAATTCAAAAGGGTTGAATGCAACGCACCTACACAGAAGAAATTAAACTAATATTTTCAACAAAAAGGCGAGGACAAAAATTCTTCTTTTTTTTTTTTTTTTCTTTAAAGCATGAATTGAGGCATTAAGTAACAAAAGTAGCGAAATATAGGAGTTTTCAAAAGTTTTCTTTATTTTTTAATTTGATACTTCTTGGGACAATACTATCGCGTAACAAAGCGATTTGGAACGACCCACTCAATATGGTCAAAACTGCTGCCAAAAAACAGATTTGTTTTAAACACCAGGTCAATCCATGTCTGACGAAGGGCCACCGTGAAAACGCGCGATTATATCAAAACCATTATCATAATAAATTTATTAACGCAATATTTTGTCACTAATTTAATGTCCAAGTCAATCAATAATTAAATGCTCACTTAAATCATTTTCATCAAAAAAGTCTGCAAAGCTCTTTTTGTTGAAATAAAAAGGAATCCGGATTTTCTTTTACCTCCCGTTGTCAAAAATAGAATAAACAAGTTTGAACCTTTAAATGAAAATAAAAACAAATAATTATTTCACAGTAAAAACCAAGGCTGCGAATTCAATGTCGCATTTATACTGATTTTGGGGTAAAGGATTCGGAGTGGGGGAAGGGGGGTAGGTTTTAAATTCCTATATCGCACCTTGGCAAGAAAAGTGACCCAACTCAAAAAAAAAAAAAAAAAAAAAAAAAAAAAAAAAAAAAACAGCGAGGGAGAAAATTAAGGGTTTTATGCAGTAGTAGTTTTAAGAGATTTAGTCTTGAATATTGCAATACTTACAAAAAAAAAAGTAAGTGGTGTTTACTGGTTAGTTTTTGTTGTCTAAATGAATAATGCATCTTTAAAGTTCGAAAATGTTCTATTTAAATTATGAAATTTCAATAATGTGTCACTATTATTTTTTTTTGTTTTTACGCCTTCACGCATCAGTTATGGAAACTAACTTTGTCATTGCTTCTGTGGTAAGAAAGAGCATTAAATTTAGGTTTTAAATCAATAGTCAATGCATTTTCCCCAAATTTTGAGTTGTGTCACTTTTCTTGCCTAATTGCGATATGTCGAAGTCGGTCAGTTTCTCTCTAAATCCACAACTCTGCCAGTGCTCGCGAAATCGGAGTCGAATCCAAAATACCTAGAGTCGGAGTTTGTCAATTTGTCTCCGACTCCGCAGCCCCCGTTTTTACCTAGGCTTCAGAATCAGACTGATTTTTAAATAAAGAAATTGAAGTCGGGAGTTGAAAACTTTAAAATTCCAAAAGTGGAAGTCAGCCATTTTTCTTCCGATTCTGCCTTTTTGCCAAGGCTGCGGAATCCGTGTCGCAACGGTTGAGTCGTAGTTGGACTGATTTTAGAGAACAGGAGTTGGAGTCTGAATTGTGACACCCAAATTTCAGGAGTCGAAGGAATTGGTTATTTTCCCTCCGACTTCACAGTAAAAACATCTGCGTTTTGAATTCATTTCATTATGATTAAGTCATATATTGATCTCAGACTTGCGTGAATGTTAAGTCTACGAGATATGGTACGATTTTTATTAATAACTATTTTTTGCTATTTCTTAAAACTAAAAATTGAGAATGTATTTAGAATTTACAAATGTTTTTCTTTTCTTTTTTTTTCTTTTTTTTTTTTTTTTGGTGCCAAAAAGTAATTTTTCGCCTTGTCGTTAATGTTAAAAAATGAATTGTCCTAAAAATACCCTTAAAATAGATTTTAAAAAAAAAACAAAAAACCGAAGAGCTTTTCCCAAAAAACTGTGTTTGAAGAAAATCCGTCTTTAAGTTCGGGACTTATATTTGCCTAAAAAATTTCTCCGTAGGCGTTATTGTTTTTTTTTTTTTTTTTTTTTTTTTTTTTTTTTTTTTTTAAACTGTTGAAAATAGATTAAAAATTAGTTCAAATTAAGAAGATCTATTCTATTCATGCTCTTCATCAAAAGTTTTTCAGCAAAGTTTGTTTGAAACAAATTTGTCTTTAAGTGCAGTACTTATATTTGTCTTAAATTTTCCCGTAGGAGCTAACGTTAAATTTTCTTAAACTGTTAAACATTGATCGAAAATTTGTTTGAATAAAATGTAAAAAATGAGAATGAGGTGTCCTCGCTGATATCTTTTAGAAAACAAATCGGATCGGACGAATTGTTCAAAAATTTTTTTTTAAATACATATATATATATATTTGGGGGTGGGGAGGGGGGTAGGCAAACACACACACACATTTTTCCTTTCTCAATCCTATTTTTAAGTTTTCGATAATTATTTAATTGGTTTGTTTATTTTTGACTTTTTTTCTACTTATCGATATTTGCGCGATGCATTAAGCCCCTTTTTTCATAGCTTTATTCATTGTTTTTTACTTTAACGGGAAAAGAGGCTAAAAACAAAGGTTCATTTATTTCAAAACCAGCTCAATCTAAATTATTTTATCTCTAAATTATTAGACAATACTGCTCATTTTAAAAAGAAAACAAAAATAGAGTCGTACATCAAAGGTTATTTTATTAATGCTTCGAGAAATTGAGTGAACAGAGCGCGAACCGTTTGTTGTCTCGCTTGCATTACATAAAAAACGAGCTGATGTGTGCATCACATGACTTCCTTTTACTGCAATTTTAATGTCATTTATTGGCAATTTTAATATGGTTCAATAGTTTACTCTCTAAATATCACCACCAGTGGCCAAATTAAAACTAGATTTAAAAAAAATCGACAAATTTGTCGCCAAGTAGGCGGCAAAACTTGGCTACCAAAAGACTGGTGATATATCGCCACGTGTCTGCCAAATTATAACACCACTTGAGTATACATCGAAATCAACAATGGTTTCCCCCCAAAAAGGGGCAAACGACCCCTTTAGAAACACCGGAATGCAACCAAAAGTAGAGGTGCACAACTAGACCCTACTAGGAGTCTATGTACTAAATTTCAACTTTCTAGGGCATACCGTTCTTGAGTTACGCGACATACATACGCACACACATACATACGGACGTCACGAGAAAAGTCGTTGTAATTAACTCGGGGAATGTCAAAGTGGATACTTCGGGTTTTTATACGTTCTTTTAGGCACTTATCCGCGTGTGGTCAGATAAAAAAAAACAACAACTCAACATTAATTCGGGGGTGAGCAAAATGGAAATTAAGGTCGAACTTTGAGTGAAAATTTTTACGTCAATACAATAGTTCCTTTTTTGGAAAAGGAAGTAAAAAGATTGAACTGGTTTTGATAATAAACGTTTCAATTGTTTGTGATATAACTATTAATGTAAGTGCAAGATGTTTTTAACTATCAAAATCAGTTGCTAAAAAGAACTTAGAAAATAGAAAAAAGTTTTATGAGATATTAACAGTAGAAAAAGTATACACGTAGAAGGATTAAACTTTTATAAGTGTTTGAGAACATTTTCAGAGACCGAAAAAGAGTAATAAAAGTTGAGAAAGAGTAAACTTAGCTAAAAAGTGGTTGCGTAGAAACTGAGTTTCTATAACATTAGAGAGAGTAAACTTTAAAAAGGAAGGTTAATGATGTTTAGCTTTAAAGAGGGAGAAATGATCCATCAATTATATTATTTTTCAAAAAATTCTTTTGAAGGCAAACTTTAAATCATAAGTGTCGAAATTTTGTTTTAAGGCATTAAATGAGCATTGGTCCTTTAAAACAAGCTTAATTGGACATAATTGAGAAGTGCTAAATATGTAGAATTTTATCGGTATTGTTAATAAATATTCATCACGTTCATAAAGAAGGGTAGAGGATAATAATTAAAACTAATATAAGTTAATTTTCTTAAATAAATTCTGATCCATTTAACAGAAATAAATTCTAGTTAAAAGGATATCGCGGAAAGTTTTGGTTTTTAGAATGCGTTTTAAATTGAAGCTTTGAAAGGACGTACTAAAAATTAGCGTATAGGGCAGCCAAAAAGTAATGTCTTCGACGTACGATGGAAAAGCTTAATTAAACAGAAAGATAAGAAAAGAAAAATAACATTCAGATACAAAATCATCAAATTAAAATCATCACAGAGTCATCGATTAAATTTGTTATACTAAAAAAAAAGGCAATTTGACAGTTTTGAAGCTTCGAAACAGAATAAAAGCTTTTGCATTTTAAGAACCAGTTTTCTGAATCCATAGCTTGATACGTTGGATTTAGAAAAGAAAAAGTATTTTCTTGGTTTTCGAAAATACTAGACATTTCAGTAACAAAATAAATTAATGAGAGTTTTTAGTTAGTGAGAAGAGTAGAAAGTAAAACTAGTTGTTGAAAGAAAAATATTTACACTTTTAGGCTCAAATTTTAATTACTAAAATCAGAGCCACTGCCAGTTGAATGCTTTGCGGACTATAGAAGTCAAAAAATGCTTGTAATTTATAATTTTAATTGAAGCAACATGACAACCAAGAATTTTTAATCCATGATAAAATAAAAAATCAGATTTAAATAATCTTAAATATAAAATCTCGATAAAACTAGAAAACATGATTGCTTTTGCGTGACGAGAACGTCAATCTTTGTGGATTTAATTCTGTATAAATTTTGAGTTCAAGCATTGAATACTGAAATAGACTTCTGACACTTTTACACGTGCTTTCGAATAGGAAATCTGGAAGATCGCCCGATTTCCACAAATATTTTTCTTCATTTCAAATTCCAGAACAACCCCTGACAGCTCGCTTATCGGACATGTAAATTGAATCGAGGAATCTTTTCAATGAAGAACTCTCCCCCCAGTCAATTTCGCAAGACATTAAAAAAAGGGTAATCCTGGTAGTTTTGACTTAACCTTTTTTCTCAAATAGAACTTCGTGAAAATTTGTATTTTTTTTTCTGTTGAGTCAATGTTGTTTAAAGGAAGCTAAAAACTTCGTAAAAGAAGAGGTGATTTTTGTAAAATTTCTATTAAAATGTTCGTAGTTCAAATTTAGTTATTTAACTTGAAATGTTGAACAAAAGTTGTGTTTGATCGATTTGTTAGGCTTAACTTGCATTTAGTTAGGAACTCAAAGGGTTAAACTCTTCATATGGTTAAAGTACCACTATTTCTAACCATTAACTACTACAATAAACATAAATGAAAAGCAAAACAATGGGGTCGTTTCCAATATTTTAAAATATTTTTTTTCTGAAAGAGCATGCTTAAAAACATAGGATCTGACAATTTTTTAAAATAATTTGTTTAAGTTTAATATTTAAAAACAATTTCTTAAATCGGTGATCTTTCATTGTTTACATAACTTGCCGATGACATCACAAATGATAAAATGCCATTCAGTGTTGCCATTCACAAAGCAAAATATTTAATTCACATCTTTACTCACGTGTATTGGCAGCGATATGGTTGATAGCAAGCGTAGAGCGCAATTTTAATTCGTTCCTTGATTATCATAACGTGGAAACGCGGTACAAAATGCGCCAAAGAGCATCATTTGTGACGTCATCAAGACCACGCTTTGTTTGAAAAATCGGACATTTAAAAAAAATTAATTAAAAAATAACTGTTGGGGAAATGAAAAATTTTTCTGGGTCCATATTATTTTTTTTTGCTTATTCTATCAATTTCAGTGACTAAAAGTACTACTTTTGACTGAAGGAAACAACCTCATTCTTTCCTACAGTTAAGAGCTGTAGACACAATACTAACCTGAAAAATGTAAGAACGTACTACAGATATGGCTCGTGGCGAAAAGCATGATGGGAGATACGGGCCCGCTGAGGAATAATTTTTGCTTTGTTTGACTTTTGGACTGGAATAAATTCTTTTCGCAGAAAATTTATTTTTTTTAATGCGAGTTTGGGATGGAAACTTTTTTTTGGTCTTTATTAACTGAGTAATATACTGTAGTTTCTAATTGGCTACATAATAACCCACCTATTGCTCCCTTTTTTGTGATTAAAATATTTTCTGAATGGGAAATCTATAATAATTTCAGGGGGATAGCGGAATGACAGTCTTAGGTCTGTGACTAAGATTTTGTTGAGATTTGTGGTGTTGACTAACTCAGGGGTTCCCAAAGTGAGTCCGTGGCAAACCAAAGTGCCACAAGGTGAAGAAAAGGGTGCCATGTATACTGCAAAGTATCGAAATACGTAAAATGTCTACATTAGCAGGTGAATATCAACAATTGATGTATCCAGACATACGCAAAGGACCGAATATTTCCTGTGAATCTCCGGTGAACGTTAACATTCTTCAGTTTCGGTCATTCACGGTAACATGTGTATGTCAAAACATCAGCGACACACCAAATATTTCCGGTGAATGTTGCCCTTCTCCGATTTGTCTTTTACTGTTACATTTTTACATAATAGAGATAGAATAGTATGCCAAGAGAAAATTCTCATTCTTCAAAGGGTGCCGCAAATTGGAAAAGTTTGGGAACCCCTGGAACTTACAATCTTAGAGTTCAAACATGATCCCAGTTTTTATTTACCACGTCACGTTTTAAAGCTACATAAGGTTCCAAGCAAGCAAATCGCAAAATTAGTTACATTTATAAAAAATACAGAAAAAATGATTTTTTTTGGGGGGGGGGGGGGCGGGCGGCAAGAAACACATTGCATACACAATACAAAATTTTTTTCCCTCTTACTGATGAACACGGAACTGTTTTATATTTCTTACTGAAAATTTAATTCTTTGCCGTGACAATAAAGCGCGAAAGAAATTCGTTACAATAAAAAGTTTAAAAAAAACCTTTATTTCAGTTTAAAAAAGTTTCGTAAGTCACTAGGTCAAGCAGAAGTGCTGTTTATGCACTTTCTTACAGAAAGGGTCACATTCACATAAGGTGCAGCACAAAAACCTGACATTGTAGAAGAGAACTAACTACAGTTTTGAAATCAGAAAGCTTTTTTTTACTCTAAGAAAACTAAAAAATCTAACCCAGAAGAAATTTTGTTAAAATTCTATCCCTATGCAATTCTTTTTCTTTGACTTTACAACCAGTTAAGTCTTGACAGTTGAACTTGAGAATTTTTAATCTTTCAAATGGCTATAGGAGCAATAAAAATTAGACATACGATTTTCGAATTTTTAAGAAATATTTTTTTGCTTTTTCGATAGATCATATCACACCCTAGAGTCCCCCATAGGTTTAATCGAATGGATGGAAACCTTTCCTTTTCGATGTGCGTACAGTAGTAGAAACTTAGTTGCAAATTTTAAACTAATCCTTCATCCTGGTATCGAATCCTGGTCGTCTGTGCAACGTTAACTGAAACCTAAGTACTGCGTTTTTACGTTTAAACCGCAAAAATATTGACTGAATTTGAACACTCCACTTCATCACAAACAAAACCAAACGATTTTTACGAAAGTTAATCGTCATAACTGCTGCGCTATTTTTCTCGGGTCGTAAATGACCAGCACTACAAGAAGAGCAGGGGTTAGTTGGATATCTTTCATAATTAAAACAACTTAAAAAAGAACGGAATCTTCCTCATAATTTTTTTCCTAAATTTTTGCTCTTTCTCGCCGAATTCTTACATATTAAAGATACTAAGAGATTCTCTGAAGCACCGACAGAACATTATTAAGTGTACTTAAGTACATCGCCATTTCTGAGCCTTCGTTGTTAAGTGTTTTAATTGGCTGCTCATACAAGTATATAATTAGTTTAATTGCTATATTTCGTGAAGTGTCGATTCACTTGTCCTCATAAACGGGTGAAGATACAGCTCTGTGTTAAAAGTCAACTCGATTACATTAATAAAGTATTTTCTTGAAGAAATTTCACTGTTTTGCAAGTGTGCATGAAAATCTTAATCGATGATTGATGACAAAAAGGAATTATCAAAGTTGTTCCAAGAACCTTTGCCAAGTCATGATTTTTTTTCTTTCATGACTTGGCTGTAATTGTTTTTTTTTCTTTCTTGCAAAATATTTTTATGTCTAGAATACGAATATTGTATCTGTGAAAATTTAAGCAGGTTGAATTAGCAAGTCGTCTTTAAAAATTAGACTTTTGAAAAAAAAAAAAAAATAAATAAATAAATAAAAATAAATAAAATTAATAATAATAATAATAATAATAAATAAATAAAATAAAAATAATAATAATAAATAAGTAAATAAATAAAATTTTGCTAAAATTTTGATGCATTGATTAGGGATGCAATGGTCATTTTCGGAACCCCTGTCAAAGTTCCTGGGAATCCATGGGTTCTGCGAACCCAGATTAAAGGCTTCTGGTCTAATGCTCAACCATTCTGAATTGCTTCTTGAAACATGTGTGCTACTTAAAATAGAAACAAGCGACAACTCTTGGTTAAGAGAAATTAACTCAGCATCGTAAATAGCTAAAGATACATTTAACATAAGGAATAAAATAATTTTTCATACTCGTCTAAATACGTCCAGTGCTAAGCAACACAAAATCTTTAAAAAAATAATAGTACATTTAGTGTTAGAAAGAGTTTCGGTTTTAATGCATATATAATCTTTAGAAACATATACGTTTCGAAACTTTCAGACAATCCCCTTAAGCATTTCAATTTCCTGATATTAAGAAAACAACAATGCATAACAGTGAGTGAACCTCCCTATTGGATTTCCGAATATGAATATAAACGACAATAAATCACCTAACGTTTTAAACTCAGCAAGTTTAACTTCGTTATTTAGGAAATGCATTCAGTAGCCATCAAAAGTCCATTTACGATAAAAGGCTAATGCCTACAGGAACAGTATGCAGATTACTTCACTTTACTTCGATAAATCAATTCGAATCATATCCTGGCAACTAAACACCTACCATGCTAAACAAATGCATAGAATCAGATCAATCAATGGTGGGCGGGGGGGGGGGGGGGTATTTGTAACATGCTTTAAAGTTTGTTTCTGAAACTACTTTGCTTGGCGTGGGGCCACTTTAAAGTATTCAAATACATGTTGCGGCCTAATGCATTATACTACTACAATTGGCCGGTCACTTAAAATTTTTGACGTTTTTTACAACATCTAGACAAGTAAAAGAAAATAACCGAAGTTGTGTTTCACAAAATTGCTGATTACTGCCTAAGCGTGTTTCGTGGACTTCAAGGAACCCCTTTTTCTATGCAAAATAGTGAGGTTTTGGAGATAAAGATATCCGGTAAAAGTCTTTTAAATCCAAAAAATCACTAAAAAAGTCCATCCAAAAGTAACAACCAAAAGTCCCACGTTTGCAATGCAAAAGGGTTCCTTGAGACCCCAAAACACGTTTTTTCAGTAACCTGTAATTTTGTGTTACAATATGTTGGTATTTCTTTTTACTTCTCTGCACAAAGGCATTTATTTTTTATCTAGACAAGTACTCGATAATTAAAAATATAGTTTCAGCATGTTGAAGAACTTGTAAAACCTCACATATTTCAATCAAGCTTTTGCCCGAAGCCCAATGGGAGACTAGAAAAAAAGTCCAAGTGAAAGAAATGTTGAGCAAAATACCCATTCACATAGGAACGAAAACGTTTAAGTACAAATTTTGAAGTTTTTTAAAAACTTGCAGTGATGAAGCACTAACATGAAATATCAGATACCTTTGGCGATTTAAGTGAATCGTCATTGAGAAAGGACTCTTTTGACAGGAAAAAAAAAACTTAAATACAGTAGTGGCCTTAATTCTGAACGTTTTCCATTTTTTAAACGTTTTATAATTTACTATTGTGTGACAGATTTATTTATTCCACTAAAATCATTTATTTATAACTTCTCTAATATATATGTATTCATTTCACGTGAATATTATACATTTTTTAAATTTTTAATTATTAAACAGTAGCAAATGGTACAATAACAGGAATATAAATATAATTTTACAATGTTTAATAATCAATATTAAATCAATTATTCAAGCAATATTTTGTCGGAAAACTATTAATTTTTTAAATTTTTTATTTACCAAAGATAAGTGTCTAAAAAATAAATTAATTTGAAAACAATTTTCGTTTGCAGTTTGCATTAAAAAATAAATTAAAATAAAGTGAATACTCACATGAAATGAATTCATACATAAGGTTATAAATAAATGATTTAGGGGTAAATAAATAAAGTTAATATAATTCATTATACAATGTTAAATGATAATCTTTAAAAAATTGAAAAGTGTCCAGAATTTAGTCCATTATTGTATATGCTTCAGATAATTTTAGAAGCTAATTATTTAACTAAGTGTCTTTTAAGTAATCAGTTATTTAAGTAATACTTTAATTCAGTAAATTACCGCCCCGCTGCAATCCTCGGCTGGAATTGAGTACGCTGGCGGTGTATTTTTATGTAATACTTTAATGTTGTAATGGCTCCAGATTCAATTAAAATTCACTTAAATAGATTAAAAAAAAAACAATTTCAAGTGAAAACTCACATGAAATGATTACAAACCTATTAAAGAAGTTATAAATAAATGATTTAGGTTAAATAAATAAATCTAATAAAATTCTTTATACAGTGTTACATGATGAAGTATTTAAAAAAATTGAAAAGTGTACAGAATTTAGTTCACAATTGTATATACTTCAGGTAATTTTAGAAGCTAATTATTTAATTGAGTGTCTTTTAAGTATTCAATTATTTAAGTAATACTTTAATGTTGTAATGGCTCCAGATTCAATTAAAATTCACTTCGATAAAAAAAATCAGTTTAAATGTAACAAAAACATATTTCGTTTCGGATAAAACAAATAAGTTAATCAATTAAAAAGAAACTCCACTGAAAAACATTCGAAACATTTAATTGTGAAGATTATTGAAACTGATTCAGCAAAAACCTGTACATTTTGTCAATGAACGATGTATCGAAGACCTCACGACAAACAATATTAAATGCAAAGTAATTACTTTTTGATTAAAAAAAGTCCTTTCTTTACCGGAAAAAAAACTTTCTTTCTCTGTGAATAATTGAATTGTGGCCAGAACTGCCTCGGGTTGGGGTGCTTGAGAGGTTTAGAGGTTTCTTTCGCATGGAATGGTCTGTTTCTTTGTTTAGTGGTATTGTTCGTAAAGAAAAAAATAGCTTGAGGTAGTATGTCATTTATTTCGCTATTAAACAAATGTTTTACAATATTGCTAGTTTCAATGAAATAACTTCTTTCTTTTTTACTCAGTCTATTTCTTTAAAATTCAATAATTTTCTTTTATTTTCTTACTTAGCGGTACCCAGACGGCTTTGCCCGTAGTGGAAAATTAAAAGGTCATTTGGTTCGAGTGTATATTTACAAATAATGGATGATGAATTTTCGCCAATTTGCTATGTTAATTTGCTCGCTCATGTTATGGTAGTTTGCTCGTTCATGTTATGGTAATTTTTGCTCGTCCACGTAATGGTAATTTCTAAGTTTACATTATGGTAATTTGCTCATCCAAGTTATGACAATTAAATCGGCAAAATCTTCTTAAGATTGGAATAGAAAAGGAATAAATCGAATTTTGAAAAATCGCTTCGAGGTGCACACCCCCATGCTACAAACTAATTCTGTGCCAAATTTCATGAAAATCGGTCGAACGGTCTAGACACTATACGCGTCACAGAGTTCCGACATCTAGTCATCCAGAGATCCAGACTTTCAGCTTTATTATTAGTAAAGATGCTAAAACCAGAGACATAACTAGGATTTTTTTCAGTGCGCAAAAATACTCCATTCCATATTTTAAAGGAATGAAATATAGGAAAACAAGAAAGACTGTGATTGTGAGCAATTCGATAAAAATTCCAAATTCCATGTGAGCAATTCCATAAATTGTGAGCAATTCCTTTTAAAGATTGAAATGGAAGAAGAGAGCAGAAAAAAAAGAGATTTGAAATCCATCATTTAGAATGTTTAACATTTTTTATTTGAAAAAAGAACAAAACTTTTAAACATAACGCTTTAAAAAGTGCATTAACTCCCCCTCCCCTCCCTAATTTTCTACGAAGTGAAATTTTATTTGAAATTCAAAGCGTGAAAATATGCTTGAATGAGTTTTTGAGATGTTTTTCCGATTTTCAATGCGTGAAATATGCTTGTTGAGGTGTTAAAAATATCCTTGGTTAAAACCCATAAATATTTTAGTCTTTCAATAAGGGTAAGCTGTTGAAAATCGCTTACTCCTTTTTTCCCTTTCATTTACTCGTACTTCGACGATTCAAGGTTTGCATTTAGAGATTTTCAAATTCATGGAAGCAATATTTTCTGAATGGATAGTTCCTTACTGCTAGAAAGTGCAATTCTCAAATTCAAGCAAAAAATATTCCATCTATAAAGAGTATACATCTTCATATAATGTAATAAAATTAAATGTGGCCCACACAGAAAACTATTTAGAAAAAGAGAAAAGTGCGCAATTCTGTTTTGAAATGTAGGGACTTACTGGGGAGTTATATGTCAGAAAACCATTACATCTTAGTTTTTATATCGTATGAAAGATAAAATGATTTAGTTTGGCATCGAGTAAGCTTAATTAATTTTGAAATTAAATAGATATTCTATCTAAAATTGAATGACTATTTATCTATATTATTAACTTCTGTATGCGTCTGTCAGTGTGTGTGTCTGTAAACGGACTGTCAATGTATGAAAGACCAATACTGATAACGTTGGATACCGGATGTACAGGGGAAGCCATTCCGCCCTGTCTCACCTCTCTAAACCTTTAGAGGCTGGACATCCAGTCCTGATGATATTCAGGGATGCAGAAATGATACATTACAGAAAGGAAACGCTATGGGTTGCATTTATATACAGCGATTAACGAAATTAATACGGATAAAAGAATACAGTGCCCTCGTACGATGTCATTAATTGTAAATGATGAATGGAGTAAAAAAATGTTCAAATATGCTTTGTGCAAAAAATGTGATTAAAAGAATCAAACTATGTAGGGTGGGGGGGGGGGGGTATAGCTCCGCGCGGGGTAAAACCCTGAACCGACTTTTTGACTTGATTGCCTTTGAGTGAGAAGTTTTCTTCCAGGTTGTAGAAATGTCCTATCGACACCTATAACCGACTTTAAAACCTATTATGACGTGAAATTTTGGTCTTACCATGCACTCCATGCACGAGAAAAAGGGTTAAGTCTGTTTTTACTATTTTGATCCAACTTTTATAATACATTATTTGAACATTGTAAAATTTTGGATTTGAAAAGAAGAATCAAATAAGTACACGTTGATACTGTTGCATTAAAGCTTCACCTTCGAGTGAAAATACCTTCGAGGAACGAGCTTGTTTCAAAAACAACTGAACGCGCTTTTCAGAAAGTGGTAAAATGAGGAAAATCCCTGCAGCTCCAAAAGTGTGGAGATTTGCAGCAATCGGCTTAAAATTGTAACTTTTGAAATTTTATTCGTATTTTTGTTTAGTATGCGTTTTGTACAGTCTATTCTACTTTAAAAATTAATCATCAGTGGAGATTTAGTCATGAAGTTTCAATTTGGATGGTATTTTATCTGTAAAACCTTACGTCCATTTCAATTCAAATATGTGTTTTCAATACTAGAATAAAATTTTATTTTTTTTCCTTTTGTGGATTTACGTGCGTATGATTTTCTGTCTCAGTGCTTGTAAAAGAATAGAATTTTAAATCATAAAGAATGTCGAGCTTAATGAAGCACGTAGTTAATTGCCGCATTGTATGGTAGACAATAAAATACGGTTAAAAATTTCGATTGAAGATCTCTGAAAAATAGAATGAAAGCCTGGGGACTTCAAAGAAGAAAGATTCCCCTTCACTTAGAGTAACAGTGCAGGGAAAAACCCAAAGCTTATCCCTGCTCATTGTGGCCAAGATAACTCCTATATGCCAAGAAGAAGGCCATGTAAAGAGTTTTTTTTAACATAAAAACTTTTAGGAGCCAGCTAATTTACTGAGACATAGTCATTCATTGGAAATGAAGATAATTTAAAACATTATCGTGATCTCACAGGACAGCATGGTTTTACAACTCAATAACTGTTTTAGAAGACTCAACTGAGTAAACTATTTGCTACGCAAGTGCCTATAATTGTGGCAAATTTAACCTGACAGCGTCGCAATTTTGTGATAAGGGTCAAGATGGCCTTCACAATGTTGCCAGGTTAGGTTTGTCCCAACTACACTTAGCTTAGCTTCAGTCAAATAACTTATTTTTCACAATGCGGCTTTCATATTTTCCCACGAACTTAATCCTTCTTGTAAGGGGACAAAAACATTTTGCACTAATTTAAAAAAAAAAAAAATCATGTTTAAATTTGAGATATTCGAGTTTTAATACTGTTGAGCAACAATAAAACAACGATAAAATGGGGGTCGCCAACCGTTTCCACCAAGCAGTCAACTTTTTTATTCACATTCATCTTGAACAAGGTAAAGACCTACATTGCGGGATTGCGGGGATATCGTGGGGTAAAACCCCGCAATTTTGATTTTTAGCTAAATTGGAAATTTCTGGGTAATTACAAATCAGACAGAGTTTGAATTTGGAGGAGTTATAGGAAACCTACCTTATGTAAAGCATAAAATTTATATATATATATAAAAAAAAAGCTGTTTCAAGGCTACAATGGAATCCCTTAATCAATGCTAAAAGTTCTCAGCACATATCAAGAAAGTCATGAGTAAGCTCACTTTTATTCATGATGGTGGAGATCGGAGATATTTGGTTATATATACTTTTATATATACTTTTTACATATTCATTTTCCTTGTTTTTTTACTGATAGTTCTAAAATAATACTTTATGTAATACTCTTACCGTTTTCCTGTCAAATTATGAGTTTATAACGTTGGCTGACAAAATGTTTTTCAAAATAAATAAATAAATAAAAAAAAAAATTAAAAAATAAATAAATAAATGAAATATTTTTTTTCAAGTATATACCCCCCCCCCCCCCCACACACACACACCTTAAGGTGCTACAGTACCTCAAAAATGATCAAACAACCAAAAAAATTTTTGTTGCCAATTTCAAAATTAAAAATTATTTCAAACACCGGAAAAAGTTTCAAAGCTTTAGTTCAAATATTTAAAATGTTATGAGTGGTTTTAGGTCATGCTCGCAATGTGTTTTATGCAAAATAAAAACTTTAAATTTCTTTTTCTCAATGATCGCTTTTTTGTGTTTTCATGTCATTAATCCCTAAGGATTTTTTTTCTATTAAAGATACAGCTTTAAAATAGTATTTTTTGCGATCAAGATAGTATATTTAACAAAACTGTGCATTGGATAAAGTATTTTATAAAGTACTCAATTGTTCAGAGCATGTTATACCTTCAAAAACAAATTAAAAAATAAAAACTACGAATTTTCACATAATTAATCATGGAAAATTTTTTAATATGTAAACAAATGAATGCACAGATTTTTAGACATTATTGTGACCCCCTAAACCAACGTGGGTCGATATTTTAAAATTTCATTTAAAAGTTTCTACAAAAATAATTGCACAACTTTGATTTATATGTTAAAATTCATCGAAAATTTTGCCCTATTTCTTTTCTATAAACTTGAAATTCTGACAAGAATTTTAAAAGTTCTGGAAAATTAACCCTTTCCAAAATGTGTCTTAAAAAATACGCCATATCTACAACGCCATTATAGCAGAGATCAACTTACGTCTATAATATCTTTTCTCCATTCAGCTATCCAAAATTACTTAATATAATTCAAAAAAAAAAAAAAAAAAAACTATCAACACACTCAAGCTTTAAGAAAGTATCTCAATTTGTTTTACCGTTATTCTTACTGCCTTATGCATTGCTTATAAAAATTACACAAAAGCCGATACTCACGCATGAAGAACACGAATCTTACGTACACACAGGTAACAGGAGCGAAATCAGGCATAAACCCGCTGAGTGTTCCTTAATTAAAAACTCCAAGTCGGAAAAGGATGGTTCTTCTTTTATGTCTAATCATGAATAATAGAAAGACGATTAGTGCTGCTCTGGGACACCATCGAAGAGGTTTATGAGTTGCTTTAATTAGAGAGGACTTTCTACTTCGGTAACTTTCTGTTGGAGGCTATGGGATTGAAAAAGGTTTTCGTAACAAAGCGCTAATGTTTCTTGTATGCTGAGGGATTTCTTTCAAGCAAAGATGCTTGTTACATTTATTTGCGAAAGGTGCTCTTGTATTTATTGCGGCATTTACCTATTCTCAAAGAATACTTTAAGTGTTTTGTTCAATAAATTGGGCGATTGTTTTGACTGTTTTATTATTACAGATAAACAATGTAATGCTGTCAATTGCTGTAAAAAGATGTAGTTAATGCATTTTTGCTCCTGTAATTAAAATCCCTGCAATAATTTACTCGAAGTTATACAATTCCGTTATCTTAAGTTCGGGGTAGGGAGTATTAATTATCCCCTTAAATTCCTTTGATAAGTTTTAAATTTTTATTTGTATTAATGCATTTATTAACGATAATTGTGAATAGTAATTAATATCAGTAATTACCGCCTAGAAAATATTTTTTGCATTCAGCATTTATTTTCTAACGTGCTTGAATCGAATAACGAGAAAAAAACTACGTTTTTAAAGGCAATTTTTTTAAATAATTATTTTAACGAGATATATTTGCTACATACTCTTAAAAAATTGATAATCTTTTTTTTAATAAGGACATTTTTCAGCATTTGTTAAAAAAAAATATTTCTATAATGATAATGTCAAAAATATTCATTAAAAAACTAAAATTGCTAACTCCTCTAAAAATGTACATAAGGATTATTGGAAAAGAAAAAGAAATAGCACGATAAAGAAACTATTTTATTCTAATTATTCTCTTTTAAATAATGAATGAAGATTTAACTTAGTACATAATTAAGGATAAATTTATTTAGAAAGGTACTTCTGTAATTTACATTTAAAGTAAAAAAGAAAGAAACACATCAGTTTTTCCCTTTTTATTTTCTTTGATATCACAAACACTGTATAATTTTCATATTATACATTTTCTGCTTAAAGTATTGATTTCTGTGTGCACCACTTTTGTTAAACAAAGCAGATCATAAAAATAAGGCTAAAAACAAATTTAAAATCTTTCCTTCGACAAACATTTAAATGCACGGAAGATACTCCTTACTTCTTTTTACTCGTTACAAAGAAGTTAAAAAATTCTTTCCAAGATTTTCGACAGCGATTTAGTAAACCATAAACAATTCTTTTACTGTATGATAATTATTATCGAAGTTGAGTCTTTATATTTGCTCTTCGTTGCTACGTGAACTTGAGTAACAGAAGCACACAAAAGTTTAGGGTTCTATAAGAACATCGTAAATGTCCAGATAATGGATCAAAATACAACGCGGGAATTATATTTTAAGTACATTTTGTTTTATCACGCAACATTTTTATGCTTATAATAAAAACCTTTGATTTCTTCCTGTTTCCTTTTCTAAAGTATGTGATGAAAGGTTTTTAGCGGGTGTGGTAGAATAAAAAGCGATAAATTTTGCTAAAAGTGCTGTTTTCAAACTTGGTGTTCTGTATTGTTGTAGTTAATTTATTGCCTCTTACCCCTTCTTTTCAAGTTTAAGAGTGTATGATGTCATGAAGATTACAATAAATTCTAGTGTTATAAAGTGAAGTATTTATGTTACATTAGTAGGTGTTTTTATTGATATACAAGATATATTTTCATCGTAGTATTTTAATTTTATTATCTATACAGCCAACTGATATTTTTGTCCGTGATGTGATTTTTGTTTCCAAATTTTTATGAACGCACGAGAGTCACTTTTAATTGCTAATATTTCGATTGAGGACTTCCATAATTGAGCACTTGCTTCGTTGTGGGTTCGATTCACACCGGTGCCCTGGGTGTTATCATTGAGAAGAGAGAGAACGGAGGGAGTGAAGACTTTGATTCCTGACGCAAAGATCCGAAGTCACGTGATATATTTTAAAGCAAAACATTGGAAGAAATAAGGTTTCTTTCGCTAGTTTCATGCAAAACATGTCAAACCTTCATCGATGTTGAGTAGAGCCATTCCACGAAAAAGTCGATCATTTACCCCGCACGTTTCGGTTCATATATTTCATTAAAAAGTAATAATTTTAAAGGGTGATGACGAAATTTTTTGCTTAAGAAATCACACAAGTTTGTAGTTTGTTAAGCAGAAAAAATTTGTTCTTTAATATTTTCAACTATCAACTATCAAAGGGACCTCTGGCCCTCAAACAATGAAGGACTGCGTGCCAGGCGCCTTGCCATCAGAAGACAACACAATGGATGGTGGTGCCATCTATGGACAGCTCGAGAATTTAGAACCAGGCCAGGAGCCGAATAACTTTCTGGTCTGGCACCCCCAGAGGCATCGTTTCACTTGGAGGACATTGTGACCACGAGCATATTTAACGTCGCCCAGTCACCATTAATGACGACGGTGGATCTTCGACCAGCGAGGATTGAACCTGAGACCCTCCAGCCCCAAGTCCAATGCCTTACCGATCAGGCCACCACGGCCCCTTTGATATTTTAAAATGCTTTTTTTTAATGAAATATATGAGATGTTACGTGCGGGACGAGATGACCGTTTTCCCTGGAATGGCCCAGTAACGTGACTTGTGGTCTTCGCATCAGCATTTGCTAAGCAAATGATTGGACTTGCTTCCTCCATTTTCTAATTCCTGCTCTAAGGGTGTTATCACCTTATCTATGGTCATGTTCGAATAGGCTCACCAGTTAGCCCGGGTGGTTGATCAGATGACTACCAATGACGTCAGTGATCATCAGAACGTTTTCATATACGATTGGTTAACCGGTGACTCAATTAGAACGTCTCTAGTTAGCGCCTGGTGATCCCTGGTTACTTGTAAGCCTTTTTGAACGTGACCTTTAAGATGCTAATTCCATTCTGACTTTTGCAATCTGTGCCGAATAGTACGCAAAGTGCAACATGGAAAATTTTCAGTATCAATACAGTATAATTAAATAAAAACACATTTAAATAAATAAACTTCAAAAAAAAAAAAAACTAATAAAAGTAGACTAATAACCTCATATCGTGCTTAAATCACAAAAATAAATAGAGAAAAAGGAGAATAAGTCTTAAATAAAAACCACTGATTGCTAGTTGAGTTTTATTTTTAATTTTTTTTTAATTTATTTATTTTTATTTTTTTATTTTGTAGAATCTCAGCACCTTAACAACGAAGAATTGATGAAAAATAAATCAGCTGCAGAGAAAAGAAAAAAAAAAGTTACTAGCAAAGAGTTTTTTTTAGTTTTCAGGCATTTCAATTAAATATTGTGCATTTTATAAACCGGTAGGTTGAATTTTGTTTCTAAAATTTTTCCAAGCAATAGTTTCTAGAGAAGAATTAGGACGTACTTCCTTTTAGATTCATGCACTATTATCAAAGACTGGTTTTTGAACAAGAAATTAACCCGAAGAAAAAACGATAAATCTCAGTGGGATCGAACCCCTGATTTTTGCGTTTTCAGCACGACTTTCTGAAAACCATAGCTGGTCAACGGTAGGCAATGTCCGCTTTTGAAACCGTTACTCAACCAACCATTTGCCAACGAAGGGCCAACTCTCTGTTACAGTAAACAATAAAAGAAGTAACAATTTCCCAACCATGACCAATCGAATATATTCATGGTTGTCCCAACGATACCCAGAAACTGAAGGGACACCGTTGACCCATCGTTGCATTGGCCCCACCATTCCCCACGGGTTTCTACCGTTAGACACAAGTTATGTAGATAATTTTTTTTCTGTAAGTTATTTTTCTTGAGGTTTCAACTGTACTATCTATTTTAGAATATCAATATTTTCACGGTAATATTTTCAATGACAATTGTCATTTTATTCAGACAGTTATTTTATTTTTAAACGTTCAAAACAAGTAGTGGGAAACTATGATTAGTTTATAAGCGTAGCTTAATGTGCTAAAATTTTACTTTGTTTTAAAAATTACATACAGATGAATATTTCTAAGATCCTTTATCGCTATTAATAATTGTTTGGGAGAAAAGTGAGATTATATACAACAAAAAAAGTTTCATGTCATCTAAATGCGAAAAATACATTTCCAGCCTGCAAAGGAATGCTGAGAAATTCAACGAGGAAATAAAGTCATAAAAAATGTACATATGAACCGTGAGCTAACGAGAAGGGATGACAATTTCATTTTCATGATTTTCTTTTTCTTTTTAGGCAAACACAAAAATGGCGAGGATCTTGTTGACATAAGGTAAATTAAAAGTTAGAAATACATTATGCATAGCAAAAATGATTCAAATTGCTCATTTATGATATTTTGCTCTTATTTCTACATCTAAGAGTTCTTGAAAGAAATTGGATAGATACTAAAGAAAGGTTTCTATTAGAGCCACTTGGCCCTTCTTGAATTGTTCTGATCTTTAAAAAAATTATTTATTGTCGTCACGCTTAGCCAGTGCTTCAAAGAAACTGCTTGCTGATTTACAGTGGCTCCTAAAAGTGTTCGTACACTTACGATTTTTCAATGAAATACGCCATTATCCATTCGTTAAAATTAATATTTTGGAACGGGTATTTAATTATAAAATCTATGATCTATTTTCAAGAAAACTACATGAAAATTTTTAATAACATAATAAAACTTGATTTTAAGGAAATCAATAATCAAAAAGTGCCAGAAACTTGATCTCACAAAAATCTTCGTACACTTTGAAAAAATGTCAAAAAATTAGTAAATAATCTAACTTTTTTCTAAGTTATTATTTAGTAGAATATCATGCAGTATCAACAACAGCTTTTAAACGTCTAGGTATAGATTTTATTGTTTTTTCTTTCTTTTTTTGTGCAATTTCTGAGTAAGTGTCCAACCGCACTTCGAGTATTACTCTTTCTAGTTCGCTTTTTGTTTTAATGGTGCATTTTCTTAACTTAGCCACATCTGTTCCATTAAGCTTAAATCTGGCGATTGAGGAGATATTTCTCAGCGTAAGGACAATTTTTGAGGCACCAAACGCAAAACGCGTGCTTCTTATCATTATCCTGATAAGAAAACAAAGTTGTTTCCGATTACCAAATTTTGGACTAATGGTTTAAAATTGTTTTTAAAAATATTTAAATGAGCAGCATAATTCATTATTTCATCAAAAAATTCCAAATTTCAAAGTCCTGATGCTGATATGCACACTCGCACAAAAACACCTAGACCGTCCTGATTAACTGATCCAACTAAGTTCTTAAGATTAAATTCCTCATTTTTTTCTTCTATTTACAATTATGCAGCAATTTAACCCAAAATGTTGAATTTATTTTCATTTATAAGTAAGATGTTTTTCCAAAACGTTTTCAGCTAATTTATCATTGATTTTACGATGCGTAAGCTTTCTGCTTTTAGCACGAACAAGAAAATTTCTGCGGGAAGAGTTCCCATTTAATCCAGCTAATCAGAAAATTTGGCGAATAATTTTAGGTGAAAATGAAAAGTAAAATGTTTCTCATTCAATTCTAAAGAGATTTTTCAGCTCTCAAATATGTATTTTTCATAATTTTTTTAACTGTAAACCTCCGATCACGCTTTCTTAACTTTGCCAGTTGACCTTTTCTTACCTTGTTTTCTATCCGATTCTTCTTTAAAGCATTTTATCAAGCATTTCACTATAGAGTGGTATAAATTAACTAATTTAGAGACATCTTAAACCAATGTACGGCTACTGTGAGGGAAAAAAAATCGAATTTCGAATCGTGGCATAGGAATGGTGTGAAACAAAATTGAACTTCATATTCTGATTCAGCTTCGCATAATTTTGGTTTTACTACAAAATTTCAAGGTGTACGAACACTTTTGGGAGCCACTGTGCATGATTTTGACTATTTAATAAACTATTAAGCAAACCAAATTGTTGAACAGAACTAAATTCTCCATAAAATGAAAAATAGTCCACCGAACTAGTAAATTAAACTATTAAAAGTAAAACAATCCGCCAAATAAAAAAAGAAGCTATTAAATAATACATAAATTTCATTAGAACAATTTGGCAAGTAAAAAAAAAAGTTTTATTACTTCGATATGATGTAGCGTATTCAGTCAAATAAATGTATCTGTTGAGATTGGGATTTGCGTAGCCTTCACAATGCTGCCAGGTTAAGTTTGCCCCAATTATAGTCATCAGCAACAATAAATGTTCCCTTAAAATTTAAAAAGAGAAAAAGAGAAGCAAACATGGCGGTAACGTGAAGGTTATTTCCTATTTTTTCAAGGTAGAAAGGGAACAAAACGCCAAGTCAAGTGAAGCATATATATAACCATAGGCGGCTTTCCCCTCACTTACAAAAGTAATGGGGCTTTGTCCCCTCACTGTTTATGCTTAAAAATTACTGATTGATTAAAAAATGATTTTTGCACGATATGATATTTCACGAAAATAAAGCTAAAAGTTCCAAATAAATGAACTCTTCTCATGTGATTTCAAATCCGATTTTTGAGGTCATATCCCGCGTTTTTAGAGGTCATTTACTAAGTGGTGTTAAAATCCTATAATAAAGCCAAATTAAAAAAAAAACAGCTTCAGGGGAGTTACCTCCTAACCCCCTACACTTCTTTTGACCCCTTCTCCATTTTTGGTGCACCATCTGCTTACGTATACAACGGAAAAATACCCCTACTTGAGCACGTCAAGACGCTTTTAAAAAAAAAAATATTGAAGCACAAACTGTGCTGTACTAGTCACCGGGCAATTCCGACAGGATATAAAAATAAGTGTGTGGCACCTCGCGTTTTAATTTTTACGCTTTATTCAGTTAAAAGTTGGATATAAAACACTGAGCTCTTCACAATGAAATGTTGTCGATTGCTTAGGTATGCACATTTGCGAAATTCTTGTCTGCTCAAATAGTTGAAGTGAAAGAGAGAAGTTTGGGTATACAAAAAACACAGGCTGTTTTTCTAAGCACAAAGGCAGAAAATTTAAAGTTTGTTTCTCTACAAAATATGTTTCGAAGCGTACCAAAATGCATTCAGAAGAAAAGATTTTGTTTTCTCAAGAACGTGATTTCATCTTTTATACTTACTATAAATGTTCAAAACACGACGGAGGACATAAAACTTTTGAAGATTACTGAAAAGTAATAAAACGGTATTTCGGTGAAAGACAAATGTCTATTCTACCTGTTTTCCTTGAGTTGGAAAAAGATAAATGTGTTCCTGAAGTTACACTTTAAATCGTAGTTGCAAAATTTCCATACAATAATGCGATCAACACTGAATCGTGTTTTCCATTTTGATAGACATGATTTTTCTCGCAGTGTGTTTTTTTTTTAAAGTTTGGTTTCGTAAATCTAGTATTCGTGCATCAACTTATGAGTTTTGAGCTATTTGAAGTATTTTAGTATATGTATGTAAATAAAAATCCTGTCAATGTGGTATAGAAAGATGACGCAGTAATATGTGTACCACACACTTTTAATTAAAAATAAAGATATAAAATTTGAATTTACTCATCCGCACATGCGGAAATCTAAATTGACTTTTCAATCTTTTCTTATCGTTTTTATTGAACACTAGCGGTACCCGCACAGCTTTTTCCGTAGTAGAAAATTAAAAGGTCGTTGGTTTGCCTGAATATTTATAAGTAATGGATGATGAATTTCTCACCAATTTGCTGTTTTAATTTGTTCGCACATATTACGGTTCCACGTCACGATAATTTGGTAATTTACTCGTCCACGTTATGATAATTTGCTCGATAAAATATTCTTAAAATCGGAATAGAAAAAGAACAAAATTAAATTTTCGAAAAATCGCTTCGAGGTGTGCATCCCCCATGCTACAAACTAATTCTGTGTGCCAAATTTCATGAAAATCAGCCGAACCATCTAGACACTATGCGCGTAACAGACATCCAGAAAGACAGAGATCCAGATATCCAGAGACAGACTGTCACCTTTATTATTAGTAAAGAAAACAATATGTTTGCCTTTTAACTGAGGCTTTGGAGCTGTTTGTTATGGAAAACAGCGTACTGATTCATTGTTGCTATGCTTTCTCCTACAAGTATAATAACCCAATTCAACGCAAAACGTGATATAATATATATATATATATATATATAATCAGTATAATGTTTTCTTTTGGGTGCGTGTTTGTAGTTTCATGTTTATGTCGGAACAAGGAATTTCATCACACATTTAGGTGTAAGTAATAATAGATACAACTAGATTGTGAACAATATGACCCCTAAAGTCAGAACAAACAACGTAAGTAGAAGCACAAATTTGTAAATTACAGCAGACACGTGTTTCGGCGTTACAGGGAACGCCTTTTTCAATGCAAAAAATAATGAGCTTATGGATGAAAAGACATCCGACAAAAGCCAAGAGCAGATAAGCATGCAGCTTAAAAGATAAAAAGAGCGGATTAGCCAAACACCAATGACAAAGTTATAAACCGATCAGGAACCAATAGGAATGCAAGCAAAGGCCAGGAGCTTTCTCTTAGGTACGAACCCAGAAAGAAAGAATTCAATTGGACAAGGATTAAGCCGAAGCTTAAACAAAAAGAAAAGAAATTGTCAGTAACCGTGAACCGCAAGAAAGGAAAAGCAGAATGGAAAACCATGAAATAAAATAAACAGAAACAAAAAATATTCGAAAAAAGGAAAAATAAAGATAAATAGAAAATTGGGGGGGGGGGGGGTGTCAATCAAGACAAAAAGGTAAAAATAAACAAAGGAAGATAAATAAAAATGAGTGGGAAAAAAGGGGAGTATTAAAGATATGGGAGCCAAATGCTAGAAAAATATGGAACTGAACTAAGATCGTTAACTAAGTTAGAACTGTTCCTCAAAATATGAAAGGATTCCCAAAAGTCAAGATCTGATGAATTGGGGCATTTTTGGATAATCTGATAAGAGTTAAAATCAAAAGAGTGATTCGACTCCCAACAATGTTGAGCAATACTAGACTTATTTAATTGTTGTTTTTTCACATAATTTTGATGCTCTTTCAAGCGAATTTTTAAAGCACGCCGAGTCTGTCCAATATAGGCAAGTTTACAACTACAATTAATTTTTGCTCTTGGCTTTTGTCGGATGTCTTTTCATCCATAAGCTCATTATTTTTTGCATTGAAAAAGGCGTTCCCTGTAACGCCGAAACACGTGTCTGCTGTAATTTACAAATTTGTGCTTCTACTTACGTTGTTTGTTCTGACTTTACTATTCAGCACAAAGGTATTTATTTATCTTAATATGACCCCTGTTGTATTTTAAGTGAAACAGCAATGAGAAATTCGTGCTGTTTCCCAGTCAATAAAATTCTCTATTTTTGTTCATAAATAGTAAATATTTTAAACTGAAGAAGTATACGTTGTAATAATTCCTCAGCAGATCATTGAGTGCCGAACATAGCAAGAGACTTAGGGAGCATCTCAATGTTAACGAACTGTATGGAATGTGTATGTGTGTGTAGGCATATGTGTTTGTGCCTGTGTGCAGGTACGAGTGTGTGGGTAGTTGTGTGTTGGTTGAGTGTGATGAGTGTGTAGGTAGTTGTGCGTGTATGTGTAGGCGTCTGTATGTGTGTGTATGTGTCTGTAGGTGTATGTATTTGTGTGCACGTGTGTGTGTATAGTTGTGTATGTATGTATGCATGTAAGTGCTGAACATTGACGCAACCTGGAGACGGTTTTCGCTAGAGGAGCAGCATCGTGAGGAGCCGGTCGACAGTGATGCTGCAGAGGGTGCTGGCGGGAAAATAAAATGATAGCACATCAAAACAGTCAAGTGAGAACAATAAGCAATCTTGATTGCTCAATAAAGAAACAATTCAATAAAAATATTATTGAAAACCCTTGATTTATAAATTGATTAATATTTAAATGAGCCGGGTAATTAATGCTAAAAAGTCTTCAAGATCGCAGCCGGGTTCTAACCTGAAACATCATTGTTGCTGACTCAGCTCTTTACCGACTGAGCTAGTCGAGCAGCTACAGTTCAAGCTATTGATGCAACAAATACTGCATCATGATTATTATTGATTTAATTGCAATTTATTGCTGCTCCACTCCTATGAGTCAGATAGAATGATGTTATATAGCCTGTAGCCTTCCTCAATAAATGGACAATTCAACATAAAAAGAATTTTTCCATTCGAATCAGTAGTTCCTGAGATTAGCGTGTTCAAACAAACAAGCTCTTTAGCTTTATATTGTTAGTATAGATTTTTATTTAATTTATTTATTTAGTTTTCTCACCACATTTATGTAAATATTTTTAGTTTTATAAATAAATAAATACACATTTTTTTTATTAAACCAAACTATTTTCTTCTGTATATACCAAAATTGAATGTTTTCCCATGTGGGTTTTTGCATATTTTCACATACGTCATCCCATAGTTTGTTGAATTTAACATTGTTGAGTTTGTGCAAAGGGATGGTGTATTTAATAATAAAAATGACACTAGTTTCAGCGGTACAAGGAAGTGCCTTTTTCAGTGCAAAAGAAATGAGCTTTTGGAGCTAAGGCACTCGTTGTAACGCCGAAAAACGTGTCTGCAGCTGTCTCCAATTTGTGCTTTTTGACGTTGTCATTTCTTATTTTACTTTTCAGCACAAATTCATTTATTTAACGTATAAAAGCAGTATATTTTCAAAATCTTTATTTAAGCTAAAGAACAACGTTTTATGTTAAAAGAGAAGGTCACTAAAGAAGCAAAAGAAAGTACAACTTGTACAAATATAAATTCATTGATTTCATTACTTCACTTGTATTTTCTGAAAAGAAAAAAAAATATTTGGGGAGAGACTGAAATATTTTTAATTAAAAAACGAACGTTAGAAACTACGATTTTGGTTTTGAAACAATTGAAAAAGTTGCATAAATTCAAAAATGTTCCTTTTTCTAGAAATGAAATGTTTTGTGTTGAAAATGAAATAATTTTCTCGGTAGACATAATGGAACATAATGTTTTAAGCAGTATAACTTGAGTCTTAGAATATAAAAAATTGAAACTTCAATATCGTTAGCATAATAATCTGTTTTTATTTAATTATTGATTCATTCTTTTGTTTTATTTTTTTAGTTTAGCATTGTTGTAATTTTAGTTCTCAACTACATTTCCCCTACTGTGATATGCTTCATTAAAACGTGCTAGATTCAAAAATCGTCCATTCAAAATATCAACAGTAAAAATACACTGAAATATAACACTTATCAGTTTCATAGAATGGGTTTGATATATATATATATATATATATATATATATATATATATATATATATATATATATATATATATATATATATATATATATATATATATATATGTGTGATACTGCTAATAATGCGAAATTAATGTTGATGTTAGAAAATTCGTATAGAACTAAATAATCTACCTACTTTTGGCGGAAATAAATCAAAACTGCATTTTTTGCTGTACATTCGCATACAAAACGGCCAATTTTTCAGACTTTCTTAAATTTACTTTAAAACAATACTTTGCGACTGGTGCACCAAAAACTGGAGGTTAAAAAAAATGGGTAGGGTTAGGGGGCATGGCACTAGAAGCTGTTCATTTTTTGCTGTTGTTGTAAAATTATGTTACATTAAAGCCTTTAAACAGGGCTGATTCAGTGATCACAAAAAATGTGGAACAAGGCCTCAACAACTTCAAAGTTTCATTTTTATGAAATAAGATGAGAAAAGTCCATTTATATTTGGTATTTTTAGTTTCACTTTCGTAAAATAAATCAATCCACTCTATAAAAACTAATTTTTCAATCAATCATTTATGTTTAACTCTGAAAAGTGAGGGGGCAAAGTTCCTCTACTTTTGAAAGTGAGAGGAGGCAGTTCCCCCTCGTACGAGACGCCTATGGACAATACATTTGTCTCTTACACATATATACAGTAAAACTACAGGGCATTGCCATTATGTGGAAAACTTAGAGTTTTCAAAAAGATTTTCCGAACTAGTCAAAACAAAACACTTCTCTGCTTGTCATATGTTATCAGAAACAGTTTTGCTGAAACTTTAAATTAAATGTTTAGTTTGTAAACAAAATGTGTCATTAAAAATTAAAAGCTCCATTAAAATTTAATGTAATCCGACGGAACAATTAAGTCATGAAAAGAAAAGTAATGCGTCGATTAAATATATTATGTCATTAAACAGCACTAAACGTTTCATTAAAATGCAAAATTAAAATATTAAGTTAAAATTATGGCAACATCAATTTCAGCAATTCGACAAGCTCCACGTTATGATAATTGGGTTGCTTCCGAAGTTCAAAAAGTATTTTTTCTGAAAGAGCATGCTGTAATACAAAGGATTTAACCATTTTTTAAATAATTTTACAAAGGATAATATTTTTTAACAATTATTTTAATCGGTGTGCTGATTCAAATTTATTTTTTACGCTTCTGCAGATGACATCTCAAGTGATGAAATGCCATTCACGGACGACATTAGTGCAAAGCGCAATTATTTAACTCGCTTCTTAATTATCATAATCTGCAAACGCGGTAGCCAGCAAGTGTAAGCATTCAGCGTGCTAGTGGAGTAGCGCGCCAAAGTTCATTCTTTGTGATGTCAAAAGACCACGAATTATTTAAAAAATCGATTTAAAAGTAAACGTTTTGAAAACCGAAATTTTCTTCGTTTTTTTGCTCATTCTATCAACTTTAGTGACTAAAAGTAGTACTTTTGACTGAAGGAAACAACTCCATTCTCCCAAAATTGCCATTTGTGTGTTTGTGTGAGCGGTAGTGTTTTCTTAAGATATAATTTATTTATTTCCATGAATATGTTTTGACTTCAAAAGACCTGCCCCATAGACATACTAAATCGAGCAAAAAAATATCCATTCGAACACATTCATCAATCATATTACTCGCAAATATTGTTTTCAGATTGTTAATGACCGACACATAACAGAATCCCATCTACTGATGCATTCATGCATTACGGTGATAAATAAGTTATTATCCATAAATCAAAGTGGGATAGCTTCACTGTAGCAGGTAATTGAAAATATAATCCATTACGGCAGAAACTGTGAGCTTTGCATGGTTTCTCATAAGAATCCATAACTCCTTTTCATAAGTTACTTTGCAGTCTTCCCAATAAAGTAGTAGAAAATATTGCTAAAAATTTTCCGAAATTTAGAAATTTTCCTGCATAAAATCCTTATTTTTATTTAAAAATGATTAAGGATATTCTATATTTTTACTAATAATAAAGCTGAAAGTCTCTCTGTCCGGATCTCTGTTTGTCAGGATCTCTGTGACGCGCATAGCGCCTAGACCGTTCGGCCGATTTTCATGAAATTTGGTACAAGGTTAGTTTGTAGCATGGGGGTGTGCACCTCGAAGCGATTTTTCAAAAATTCAATGTAGTTATTTTTCTATTCCAGTTTTAAAAACAAAAATATCATAAGATGGATGAGTAAATTACGAAATTATCATGAAGTTTAACCGTAACATGGGCACAAGCCAATTGGCGAGATACAAAATTATCATAACGTGGAACCTTGACATGGGTACAAGCCAATTGGCGAGAAAATTCACCACACATTATTTGTAAATATACAGGCGAACCAAAAGCCCTTTTAATTTCTCTATTACGGGCAAAACCGTGCAGGTACCGCTAGTTCTGAATAAAAAGTTAAGCACTACCGGAAATGAAAAAAAGAAAAAAGATCTAAAGGAATCGATTAAATTTGTTGTCACCTGTTAAAGAAGGCAGACATAACAATAGTCAAACGCGAACTCTAGGACCGTGTCACATAGGATATGACCCAACAATCGTAAAGTGTAACAAGAAAAGTCCTATAACTGATTTTGCGGACACAATTTTGAGAAACCACCATTTAGACAAAATGGAGGGAGTGAAGGCTTTCATTCGTGATGCGAAGACTGCAAGTAACGCGATATATTTCAAAGCAAAGCATTGGAAGAAATTATGTTTATTTCACTAGTTACATGCAAAACCTGTCAATCATTCGTTGTTGATGGGTCACGTGACTTTGGCTCTTTGGCAAAGATTTTGCTAAGCTTATGATTGATTTGCTCCCTCCATTTTCTAATTTCTACTCTTAGGAAACTAGGGAGAAGAGTAACTGACCCCTTATTTGTGCCTAAATACTCCATTCCCCCCCCCCCCCCATCTCCGTCCTCTTTTGATTTGTGCAGTCGTATTTTAGTAGTGACCCCGTTTTAAACCACAACCTGGATCAGCCTTTAATAATGCTCATTTAGTTTGGGTCGAAATAGCTTATATGAGTGTTATTTATTTCTTGTTTTATAGCTTTAGACATTGAGTTATAGTTAATTTTCAGTTTGCTTTCCGTAAGCAAGGTTTAAAACAAACTACATGCCGAAGCAAATTTGAAAAAAAAGAAAAAAAAATAATTTGAATTTTGACATTTTGAATTCAAATCATGTTTTTAGCAATCACGAGTGTGTGTATGTAGGCGTATGTGTTTGTGTGTGGGGGTATGTGTTTGTGTGTAGGGGTTATGTGTATGTGTGTAGGCATATGTGTTTGTGTCTGTGTGCTGGCATAAGTGTGTGGGTAGTTGTGTGTATGAATGTGTGTGTGTGGGGGGGGGGGTATGTGTATGTGTGTGTAGGCATATGTGTTTGTGTCTGTGTGTAGGCATGAATGTGTGGGTAGTTGTGTGTGTTTTTGTGTGTGTATGCGTGGGTGTCTGTATGTATGCGTGTGTGTAGGTGTATGTGTGTGTATGTGTGTAGTTGTGTATGTAATGCGCGTGTGTGTAGGACATGGACGCAACCTGGAGACGGCTTTCGCTATAGGAGCAACATCGTGAGGAGCCCGTCGACGGTGATGGTGCGGAGGGTGGCGGTGGGAAAAATCAAAAGACGCCAAAAACAGTCAAATGAGAACAATAAGCAATCGTGATTGCTCAAAAACCGGAAGAACTGACCTTGGTCTAGTAATCTCGGCCACGATACATAGTTCCCATATTTCATTTTTTGCTTTGAACTATTTTTTGTTCAATTTGAGCAGTTCAAGGAAAGAAAAATATCAACATCGTGTGAGTAAAATCGTGAAATAAAAGTGTATTAGATCTCGAACGAAAAAGCACTTGTTTTTGGAACACCTTTTATTACAACGAGTCCATTATAGAAAACTTGGTGGGGGGGGGGACTTGCTCTACTTTAATGGTATTTTTTCCTCTATTTAAAATTTTGTTACATTTTACTTGCGAAGGAAATTCAAAATCTTTTATCTACAAAACTAACAACCACCAAAAACCATTTTAGTCCCGAAAACTTGCGAAATTTTTGCAGAGATTTAGAATAAGTTTTTTGCTTCAAGAGTTAGATAAAAAAATTCTGACAAAAATTGAAACTCAGTTTTGGTATACTTAATATTGGTAAAAATTGAAGATTGACAGAATAAAAATGAAGCAATTTCAAATCGCGAGGAAACTGCAAACAAGTTTGTTTTTGATGTAAGTGTTTATCGATACATGTTTTTATTTTCATAATAAATTGCTATTATTCAGTTTATTTCAGCATGGGTTATGAGAAAAAGTACTTCGTAAATTTTTAAGCGTAAGTATTTTTTTTAAACAACGATTAAGAACTGAATACATTTTTATGATAAATGATTTTTTTTTGATATTTTGGGATTAAAATTAGGCTTCTATGTGTAGCATTGTATAGACATCATTCTTATTTTATTTTGACTGAATTTTTTGTCGCAATTCATTATTATAGTTTTGTTTCTCCTATTTTGGCCCTCTTACATATGAAAACAAGCTTCAGTTTTAACGATTACAACTCTTAAAATAATTCAAGCAGCATTTCTCAACCTTTTCTGACCCACTGACCGGCAAGAGCTTTTGAAAAAATGTCACGGACCGATGATAATTTTTTTTTACTTTCACCTTATTTTTTCAATCTTCTTTTCAATTTTTTATTTTTTTGTGGAAAACAAAAAGCTTTGAATTGTTCAAAATGAGATCTTTTTTTTTTTTTTTTTGCTGGGAAAAAAGAAAAACACTTTTGATTCCAGGACCGTTAAATACTTTTAAAAAAAGTTTGCGAATGATTAAGCTTTTTTTTTTTACTTTTTCACAAAATACAGTAATCTTAATATAGAAAAATCTTCTGTGCGGACGTTTGTCACCATAAGGCTTTTAAACGGCTAGACCGATTTTGATGAAACGTTTTGTGTGTAATTAAGTTCTGGCGAGCATGGTTTCGAAGCGCGATGGATCGAATCGGTAACGTTTTTGTTAATTAATTAATTTAAACATTGGATGGTTATATCTCCCAAGTGATTAATATTTATTTTAACCAATTGTTGAGCGAGAACTGCCCGTTGCCATAGGACAATAAGAAAGCCAGCTCTGCTTTTTGTAATGAAAAGAGAGAGAGAGAGAGAGAGAGAGAAGCCATCATTTTTTGAAAGCAACGATTTTAGGTCCCGAGATATATTTTAAAGTAAAGTACTGGAAGGTTCACCCAAAACTTGTGTTCTGTCTTTGTAGTTGAACCATGTGACCGGATCGGTGCTTTAGGATTTCCCAACCAAATGATCACCGCACCTAGCAACATTTGTTTCTCGGCTCAAATCCATCTGAGTTCTGGCACCAATGTCAAGAATACTTTAAGAATTATCAAACCAATCTCAGTACATTATTACAGGAAAAGATGGTGGAATTTGAAGACAAAACAAATTTTACTTTCGTCCAGATAAATTACAACAAGGTAGTTCTGTACACAAAAGATCAGTGCAGTGGAAGATCTTTATCTTTGGTGGAAAGAACAAATTTGGCAATATATGAAGTTTTAAAAATTTTCGTTTAAAAGATCGGACCACTAATCGGTCGGAGTTAGCTTCGCTCACTGATCGGCTGGATTACAGTAACGTAATGTCTTGGCGACTTTGGCTATAAACTATAGAGTTGCATGATCATTTGTTTACATTTTAAAACTACTGTTAATGTAATTTATTGTATTTTTTGCTTATTTCGCGAAATATTTCAAATTGCAAAGAATTGTTTTTCGTTTTTAAAGAGTGTTTAGTCATTTTAGTTGAAGAATGTGCTTATTCTACATCGGGAGGGGGGGGGGTGAATGATTTTCGCTTATTTAGAAAATTGTTTTTACTGTTACAAATCCTGTAAATAGTAATTATTGTAGGAACGTAACCTGTAAATAGTTTCCCGTAATGAATATACAACCCCTTTTCATATGGCTAAAGTATACGACCCCTATTTCCTTTTTGTTCATTGATAAAATTTGATAACGGTCTACTACTTTACAGAAGCGTGTGGAATATTTGAGAAATTTCTTTTCGGTGTCTATATAAGCCGTTAGCGATGGATAAACAGTGGAGTTTCGATTGAGGATTTCGAACTGAGAGTGTATTAGCTCTGTTTATTGCTAGGCATTTCGCTGTGTTGTTTTCGTATTTGGAAGTAAATACGTGTGTAAACGTTGAGTTTACGGTGTTGTGTGATAATTGCTGATGAATAATTTAGCAGTTGTTAACGATTTCTCCTGTACATAGTGTAAATAAATTTCCTGTGTTTTTATCAAGAACTGTGTCATCCTTTCAAGAAAGTTGGAAGTCTCACCGAATCCGTTACAATTTGGCGCTCAACGTGGGGCTACTTCTGGACTTTCTTGGAGTAAGTGTGACTTTGGACATTATTTTCATAAAGACTTTTTAAATTTGGACTTTGTTTTTATGGTGATTACTCGCGCAATGGATGAACAATTAAAACAACTTCTTGACGCAATCACCTCTGTGAAAAGTGATTTGACTGCAAGTTTTACTGCAAATCAGGAACAATTAAAAAATGACATTGCGGCTAATCAAGAACAATTGAAAAATGAATTAGCGACTAACCAAGAACTGTTAAATAATGATTTAACTGCTAAAATTACTACAAGTCACGATGAAATGAAAAGTGACCTAACGTCGATGAAAACCATGATGGAGAATCCACTAACCGCCATGGGAGCTAAAGTCGATGCCCTGGAAGAAAAATTTGATACTGTGGAAGAGCGCATCGCCAATATGGAAAATAAGTTGGAAGAAGAGGACAAGAAATTGACTTCATTTAAGGAAGAAATAATTAAGGACGTGGAAAGGAGATTGGCGACCGCGGAAAGCAGCTCTGTACAGTTTGGCGCTCCCACATCTGTTGCTCGACCGTCCATTAAACTGGCCACATTTGATGGGAAAAGTTCGTGGCAGGTGTACAAGACCCAATTCATGATAGTGGCGGAAGCGAACGGATGGGACTCTGCTACCAAGGCCTGTCATCTTGCAGCATCCCTGAGAGGTGACGCAGCGGACATTCTCCAGACCCTTCCGAACAGCCAGCGCCTGGATTTCGCCGCCCTCACATCTGCGTTGGAGCTTCGCTTCGGTGAGAAGTGCCAGAAAGATTTCAGCCGACTCCTGTTGAAGTCCCGTTTCCAGAAAACCGGGGAAACCCTGCAAGAGCTAGCGGCGGGCGTCGAGAGATTGTCTCATCTTGCTTTTTGCGACTGTCCTGCGGATGTTCGAGACAACCTGGCACTCAACTACTACATCGACGGGGTTCGAGATCCGGAAATCCAGAAAGCTCTACGGATGGCGGATGTCAAAGACCTGAATTCTGCTGTTGTGTATGCGATGAGATACAAGGCCGCCCAAGAAGCAACCCGTGTGGATCGCCATCTAATCCGGACTCAGGAAGCTGATGAGTCTGATTCCAGGTCGTCCCACCTCGCTGAACTTGAGAGACAACTCGGTGACTTGGCAAGACATCTGAGCACCATAACAGCCCAAAAGAAACAAGAGCAGAAGTGCTGGAAATGCGGTAGTGAAGGACACCTGCGAAGGAGTTGTCCGGCTCGCCAAGCTACGCGAGGGAAGGAAATCACCACCACCAGAGCTCTGCAGATTTCCTCTTCTAGTAGTGGCAGTGATGGACTTTTCATTTACGCACATGTAAATGGGAACCCCTGCAGACTGATTGTCGACACTGGAGCCAATGTGACAATCATTAGGACAGATGTGGCTCGTGAATTTGGATTGAAGCTGTTGTGGACATCGCCACGCGTAAGTCTCCAGACTGTGACAGGTGACAAAATCGAGATTGACGGTAAAGTGGACTTGGAAATAGTGTTTGGGAATGCCACCTACCATCATACATTCGTCGCTAATATCACGGACCCCTTCATTCTCGGATTGGACTTTTTGAAGAAATATGACTTCACTCTCGACTTCAAGACTAATGAGCTGCACTCGATGAGAGAAGACATAGCCGTTTTCCCTGCAGAAAGTGATGTAAAATCCGCTCATCAAATAATAGCCCAAACAGATTTATCGATTCCCTCAAGGTCAGAATCATTAATACCTGGCTCCCTTGAAGAAAGCAATAGTTTTCGATTTGGACTCATTGAATACCCTAACCTAAGCAATAGCCTAAAAGGTGTGCTGGTAGCATCTACGCTTGTGGACCTTTCTAAGGATGTAATTCCTGTGAGAGTCGCCAACGTGAGTGAAAGGCCAAGGAATATCCGAAAAGGTGAAGTGTTGGCAACTTGTACTCCAGTAAACTGCATCATTAGAAGAATCAATTCCCCCGAGACTGTGTCTTCCGAGTCCTTGACATCGAAGTTAATTGGGAGTGCGCCGTTATCGAAAGATCAAAGAACTGCTGCGGAACAATTGGTGGTGGACTTCAAGCTTCTGTTTTCATCTACATCGGAGGATGTGGGCAGGACGAATTTAACGCAGCATAGGATCTACACTGGAGAACACCTCCCTATTAAACAGCATCCAAGACGACTACCGTTCGCCAAGAAGGAAGAGGTTGAGACCCTCCTGAAAGAGATGAAGGAGAATGATGTAATCGAACCATCATCCAGTCCTTGGGCCTCTCCCATCGTCTTAGTCCGAAAGAAAGATGGCTCCACCAGATTTTGTGTCGATTACCGACGGCTAAATGAAATCACCAAGAAAGACAGTTACCCTCTTCCACGGATAGACGACACCTTGGACACTCTTTCCGGACACAAGTGGTTTTCGACCCTGGACTTGAAGAGCGGCTACTGGCAGGTTGAGATACACCCTGATGACCGAGAAAAGACAGCGTTTACAACTGGACAAGGCTTATGGCAGTTTAACCCATTCCTTGCCCCGGCCGATACAGGATCGGCCGCGCAGTTTGTGTTAATACTGCCCCGGCCGATTCAGGCTCGTCGCAAGAAAATGGTTCCTAACTGCCCTCGACGATCCTGTGTCGTCACGGCGTTTCTAGCAGTTTTTGCTTCGGCCGAATATGTGTCGGCGATCCTTCCAGGAGCAGAACCCTGTTATTGCGCTTCTCTGTTGGGTTCTGGAGCTTTTAGGGGAGCGGTAATCAAGCTCTTTTCTTAGACAAAAGGGATGTAACTTATAGTATTTCACAGAACTTGTTGTAATTTATTTTATTTTACTAAGATATTAACTTTTCAAGTACTCTTTGATGGGACACGTATAATGCTTCAAATAATCAGGCATTATATTTTTATCTTATCGTGGAAGCTTTGTTTCTTAGCATTCTGGCATTTGAACTCCTGATGAACAAGTGTGAAAATACTTCCTTACATATTTATCAATATTTCTATGCCTGAATAAAGCAAATAAACAGAAATATGTTTTTCTTGTTATCAAAAATCCACCTTCTTACGCAAGTATCCTTCACTAAATTGTTCATAATCCTCAAATTTTATAATTTATTTTACGCAATATTTTTTTAAAAATTATCTTACGTATCTTAATTTTGTAAGAGTACGTTTTTTTTTTATTATTATAATGTGTTTACTACGCGTTTTATTTATTTGTATACTATTATTATTTTTTAGTGCTTATTTATTTTTAAATCATGATATTTTGAAACGTAAATTATATCTTTTTATATTCGCGGCACCCTTTGATGGATTTTTAGTGATACGGTTTTGAATATTTTTTATTTCACGAAAAAAAAAAAGACGACCGCATTGACTATACGTAAAAGTTGACTATGTAAAACATAAAACAGATATGACAGTACGAATAAAATGATAATATCTTGAGTTCTTTTTTTGTACGCTTTACTCATAAGAAACAAAACATTCCTTTTCTCCCATTCTTTTTCAGATTTTATTTATTGTCTTAAAATAGCTCCAATGTTTTAATTGTACCTTCTTTTATGAGATTTTAAAAATATAAATTAAATATTTAGTTTCTTTTCAATAATCAAATTGCCATAATTAGTAAATAATCCTATGAAACTAACTAAAATTTATCCAAGTATGTTTAAAAAAAAGATTTAAAATCCGACTCGATTTCAAGCAAGATCTCCTTTTTTTTCCTTCTGAAGACATGTTCCGTCACATAAGCATAAAAGCTTGCTTTGAAATTCCTTTCTGAGCTAAACTGTTTTGTTGTAAGAAAATAATGTGGAAGGGTTGACCACAAAACACTAAAACCTTCTGACCATTCTTTGAATGGAACTAACGTGCTCGGATGTTTGCAAAGAGGGTCCTTGGAGAATACAGACCTCCCAATCGGTCTAGTTATTCCTCTCTCAGCTGGGGGCTTTTAGTTGCATGCACAAAAGTATCCTTTAGGGAAATAGGGGATTAGCCGCAAGTTTTGATCTTTTGTAATCATTTATCTTTAAAATACTTCCCACGCTTGAGCAACTGATATCTGGGCATTCAGAAGGGATTTAAAAGTCACCTGAATTACGATAAAAGTCGACCATAGTCCTGCCATCAAAGGGTTCTGTGTTTATTGGTCGTTTTGAAGTGTCACAATATATCAAAAGGCACCGAAGAATACTTTTTATCCTCTTAGAATATCATTCCCACACTTAAAGCGTTTTTGTCCATTCAGCGTTTTGTCCGCTTGCTCACACGTTGGATCGATCAGTCAATTGTTTGAAGAATGTTTTGTTGAGGCCTTTTGAAAGATAGATCATCTTACGTTTAACAGTAAAAGAAAAAAAAAGATATACTGAGATAAAAGCAAAAAGAAAAATAAATTAATAAAATAATTAGTGTTATGAAAATAATTTCTTTTCGTCCAATCCTCTATCGTTTCTTATTTTCCTGTTATGTACTGCGTAAATGTATGAATATTTCAGCACATATTAGCAACCTTGTATTTTATTGCACTATTTAATTCCGCGCTTAAAAACAAATAAAGCGAAGCGATTTTCGAATGCAAGCTGAACAGCAAAAACAACATTGAAATACCGATAGCAAAATGGGGAGAAAAGTGTTATTACAACGTAGCAAAAAGCAACTCCGTTTCGTTATCTGCGGCATGCGCGTTAAGGGTTTTCGGGCTGGTCATCGAATGGGTTAAAGTGATGCCCTTCGGCCTCTGCAATGCACCAGCTACGTTCGAGCGTCTTATGGAGACAGTGTTAAGAGGACTTTCTTACGAATCCTGTCTGGTCTACTTAGACGATATCATCATCGTGGGAAGCAGTTTCGAAGAACATCTGGCAAATCTTAGGAAGGTACTGCAAAAGCTTAAGGAAGCCAATCTGAAGTTAAGCCCGTCCAAATGTAATTTGTTCCGCCGGGAAGTGAACTACCTTGGTCACATCATCTCTTCTGAAGGTGTACAAACCGATCCAGAAAAGGTATCTGCGGTCAAGAGTTGGAGTCGTCCCAAAAACATCCATCAGCTGCGAAGTTTCCTGGGGCTCTGCACGTACTACAGGAAGTTTGTGAAGGGTTTTTCTAACATTGCACGACCTTTGCATAAGCTGACGGAGAGCAAGCAAAAGTTTGAATGGTCCAAAGAATGCGAAGATGCATTTCTACGACTGAAGGAGGCTTTAACATCAACGCCTATCCTCGCCTATCCTCAGCCTGAAAAATCCTTCATCCTGGACACTGATGCGAGCAACGAGGGCATCGGAGCTGTTTTATCCTAAGAAATTGACGGAAATGAACATGTCATCGCTTACTGGAGCAAATGCTTATCAAAGTCGGAGCGAAATTACTGCGTCACCAGAAAGGAGTTACTGGCCATAGTGAAAGCTGTAGAACACTTCCATCATTACCTCTACGGCCGAAAATTTCTGCTTCGGACAGATCATGCCTCATTAACTTGGCTTTTGAACTTCAAAAATCCGGAAGGGCATATAGCCAGATGGATACAGCGGCTCCAGGAATATGACATGGAGATCAAGCATCGAAAAGGGTTATCTCACGGTAATGCTGACGCTTTATCAAGGAGACCCTGTCCTGAGAAATGCTACTATTGTTTCCGAATCGAGAAACAATATGGAACGACTAGCCTTACCGCCTATCAGGTGACAGTGACTCCAACATCATCAGAACCTGATCCATGGAGTGATGACCAAGTTCGAAAAGATCAACTTGAAGACCCCGACATAAAACCAATTTTGGAGTTCATGGAAAGTGACAGTCGGCGACCTAGCTGGCAGGACGTTTCCATCTTCAGTCCTGCAACAAAAAGATACTGGGCTTTATGGAACTCACTCCATTTACGGAACGGCGTGCTACACCGGAAATGGGAATCTGACGACGGCAAGACATCTAGGTGGCAGTTACTACTTCCCCGATCAAGGATTTCAGATGTTCTGAAAGAAATACATAGTAGTGCGACTGGAGGACATTTTGGTGTCTTGAAAACCCTCAATAAAGTTCGGGAGCGCTTCTACTGGAGCAAGGCGAAGGATGACGTGGAGAAGTGGTGCCATTCTTGTGACGCCTGTGCTGCTCGTAAAGGACCGAAGAAGAGAAGCAGAGGGAAGCTACATCTGTACAACGTTGGAGCTCCTTTCGAACGAATTGGGATCGACATCCTGGGTCCTCTACCAAGAACTGCTGATGGGAACAAATACATTCTTGTTTCCATCGACTACTTCACCAAATGGCCGGAAGCATATCCCATTCCAGATCAAGAAGCTACTACCGTAGCAGAGACTCTAGTCCAGCATTGGATCTCGAGATACGGAACACCTTTGCAGATTCATTCCGATCAAGGGAGGATTTCATCTCTGCTGTGTTTAAGGGCCTATGTCAAATTCTCGGAATTGAGAAAACTAGGACAACACCACTACACCCACAATCGGACGGCATGGTGGAGAGATTTAACCGCACAATCCTGAATAATCTCTCACTTATGGTATCCAGAAATCAACAGGATTGGGACAAGAAGCTACTTTTGTTCTTGCTGGCCTACCGCAGTGCTGTCCACGAGACTACCGGATTTGCCCCATCTCAGATGCTCTTCGGACGAGAGCTTCGGCTACCTTGTGATCTCGTCTTCGGTCGTCCTCCGGATGCGCGTTCATCGCCTGAGGAGTACATCCAGGATCTCCAGGCCCGGTTGGAAGACGTTCATAACTTCGCACGAGAGCGAATTAACATCGCGGCGGAGAAGATGAAGACCCGATACGACACAAGGTCTACTGGACATGAATTCAACGAAGGCGACAAGGTTTGGTTATGGAATCCCATCCGACGGAAAGGTCTTTCACCCAAATTGCAGTCGCATTGGGATGGACCCTACAAAGTCCTTAACCGACTAAATGACGTCGTAGTGAGGATCCAAAAATCACCTAATGCAAAACCTAGGGTTGTACATTATGATCGGTTAGCCCCATACTATGGCCATAGTTCATGAGTATTACGTAAGCAACCATGGTTGATCACATAAAACTTGTAGATAATTTTTGCTTTTAATGTTTAGTAATATTTCTTGTTATTATTGTGTTTTCTGTATCTGTTAGTTATTAATTAATGTGTATATTTGTAAACTTGTGATAGAAGTTTGGCACCCTTTCTGGGGATTGTACTGCCCGGGACGTGCAGTCCTTAGGAAGGGGGCAATGCTACAAATCCTGTAAATAGTAATTATTGTAGGAACGTAACCTGTAAATAGTTTCCCGTAATGAATATACAACCCCTTTTCATATGGCTAAAGTATACGACCCCTATTTCCTTTTTGTTTATTGATTAAATTTGATAACGGTCTACTACTTTACAGAAGCGTGTGGAATATTTGAGAAATTTCTTTTTGGTGTCTATATAAGCCGTTAGCGATGGATAAACAGTGGAGTTTCGATTGAGGATTTCGAACTGAGAGTGTAATAGCTCTGTTTATTGCGAGGCATTTCGCTGTGTTGTTTTCGTATTTGGAAGTAAATACGTGTGTAAACGTTGAGTTTACGGTGTTGTGTGATGATTGCTGATGAATAATTTAGCAGTTGTTAACGATTTCTCCTGTACATAGTGTAAATAAATTTCCTGTGTTTTTATCAAGAACTCTGTCATCCTTTCAAGAAAGTTGGAAGTCTCACCGAATCCGTTACATTACATTTATCATTTTTTAAATGATATCCTTTCGATTGTTTTATTTTTTGTCATATGAGGGTTGTTGCAGCAATATTTTCCGTTTGTTCTAGATGGGTAGTTAGTATTTTACATTTAATATCTGAGGACGCTTTTTATCCTTTGAGTATGGCTGAAGGAACAAGCCATCAAGTACAGGAGAAAAAATAGTTAATAAAACAACTGTTCAGTGGACATTAGATAAATCAAGTTGTAATAAATATACGCATTTCTGACACCAAGCAGTTTAAAACATTTTCTTTTTACTTATTTTTTTCAACAAAACGGTTCAAAAACTTGACAGTTTATTGAAATATTTTAACTTTTCAATTTACGAAGTTTGAACAGAACAACGTCTGTCGGGTCCTCGAGTAATAAAATAAATATAAGAATAAAACTTAACCTGGTGTCAAAGAACTCTTACCAAAAATAGTCAAATGTAAAGTATAATGTAAGTAATTACTGCAATAATTATGCATAAATGATAAACATTTGTGAAAAAGTTTGAAAATTAATGATAAAAATTCAAATAAAAGATGCCGTTTTGAATATTAGGTTTCTATCATCATCATTTTTTTTTTTTTTTTTTTGAGAAAGGAATTTTTTTTTAAAAACCTATACGGGAGCAAAAATCTTAACGAATCGGACAAATGTTTCTATGAACAGATGCTGGTTCGCAGGACCACCGGTTGAGAATCGCTGTTCTAGAGCAATAATCATCATAATTTTTTTCATATTTTATAATGATTGTTGGATTATTATGCTGCATGTAAAATGTATAATAATTATTTTTGTTATTTATTCAAATGTTCCAATATTTTATAACACTAGCTTTGTCACTGCGAAGTATATTTCTTGGAAATGTTTATTGGCTTATTATGGCACTTGTAAAATAGATCACATTTAATTTTGTTACTTATTCAATTATTCCAATATCTTATTACTATAGCTTTGTCACTGCGAAAGTAAACTTCTTAGAAGGAAGAAATTTTAAACTTCCATCTATTTAAATGCTTTGACAAATGCAATAACATTTCTAAAATACTTTCACGATATTTTCTAGTGATGAAAATTGTGCTGAAAAATATTTTTTGTTATTGTCTTAAAACTCTCCTTCATATGTTGCAAAGAAAAAGGAGATTTTATTTATTTTTGATTTTCCTGAAATCTTGGGAGCATTAATTCCCCCAAGTTTATAAGCTTATCATAACTTTACGTTTATTTTCCAAGAACATTTTGGTGTGCAAAAGCTTAGCAAGAAATAAAACTGTAGTTTGATAAACATATTGAATACGTTTACTAGGATTATACTGAATGTCTGACTGAGAAATTAAAAGGGCAAAAAATATTCGAAAGGCTTAAAAACATCGCTTCCCTTTCAAGCCGAAATATTCTGAGAGATACTTCAAAGAAGTATTTCCTAAGGTAAAATTCTTTCCTGATTCCTATTTCAAACGAGGCTTAACTCAAGTCGACTGTGCCTTGATTAAAAACTCCGCGAAGAAGAGAGCTCGCTTTGGTGGGACGTAACTCAATTTGAGGCCTCGGTACGGTCTCTTTTAAGTGAATTATTAGTTCCTTTAATTTGAAAAGGATTGCTTTTTATCCTATTGACATACCCACAAAGCTGAATAGCAACGTACGGAGAAGTGCTGCTTTTCTGAAGTGCTTACCAATCTGAATTAGCAAACATAATTTTTGGAAATACGTTTCGAAAGCGCTTTGAAAAAAAAAAAATAACTCTTTCGTATTATAGTGAGTTAGAATTTATTTTAGTCTTAATGTTGTTTTTTTTAAATCTTCTTGAAATAAGGTTTTCTAAGTGTAAAGAACGGTTTCGACGAGGGGATAGTTATTAGTGTAAGGAAACAAATTATTGAAAATAGATGGCATGTTTTTAGTAGTTTGTATTTTAACTACACGTTCGAAACTCCAAGGGTGAAACTCATAGAGTTGATATGAGCTCTAGAGTGCGTGACCCTTTATCCGTAAGATCGAAACAGACAGTCAACATGAAGAGAATGTAGTGGTCAAATAGGAGCGAGAAAAGGCTCTATGTTTTGCAACTTTCGTGAAAAATTGCGGTGAAGTTAAACTATACGTTTGGGTCATTCTCAATATATTCTTACAATTCAATTACAGTAAAAACCCTCCTAACGGACACCCCTCTTATGCGGACAATATTTAATTCCCCGATTCCAGGGCAAATAACATTATTAAACCCCTGTCCTGCGGACACCCCTTTCTTGTAGAGAAAAAAATTGATAGAGTTAGTGTCCCGCATTAGATGGGCTTTACTGTATTATTTTTTTTTTAGTTCAAAAAGCAAAATAACTGCTTATTTATATGTTAGATGTGATATTTTCTGCATTAGATATATGTTGTGTTGACCTGAAATGTATGGTTTACCCAACTTTCCGCCGGCACCCCCCCCCCCCCCTCCAAACATGTGAAAAGGTGAGGTTGAAACTGAAAAACAGGGGGGGGGGGATTATGTGTTGCCGAAAATTAGGAGCATACATATGGGTATATGTATGAACATTTTTGAAAATTGCTCGTTTTACCAAGTCTGTGCCTTATAATGCGCACCAAAATTTGGACCGAAACCACTTTCTTCCATACAGTCAAAAAATAATCCTATCGTGAGCTCTAGTTCTAGAGCACTGTACGGTACAACTGTACCTATTTTATGCGGGATTTTGTAACTGAATTATAAATGGGAGATAAGCAACAATTTGGAGGAAGAAAAAAAAGTTTCAAATATAACCCTGGAAAAAGTTGTTTGAATTACGTTTTTACTGTAGGATTTTGGGAAGATAACTTACTTCAGTAATTACCACAACTGAACAGCAGAAAAAAAAAAAAAAACCTTTACGAAATCCTTTGCCACCATTATTTCTGATTCTTATATAAAATGACCCATGAATCGAAACATGACCACCGTTCTCTCCCCCCCCCCCCCCCGCTCCGCCCCTTTCTGGAATTAGCGCTTCGAATTCTTAGGTAGTTACTCTCAGCTCGTAGGGCTTGTGAATGAATGGAATGACTGAATTTGCAAGGCTAAAACAGAGCTAATAGTTATTCAAAAGTATTCTTAAGAAATTAATTTCAAACAAGACTAAAACAGATCCAAGAGTATCGCAGATGTTCTGACATCTCATTTTTATATACAGGCTGTTCCGTTTCAGCCAGAAAGACCTCTATTTTTGCAACCGTTAGTCTTAGCTGTGATACTTCCAATTGCAAAAATGTTCAAAATCAGATGTAATTAAGATGATAAAAGTTTTAAGGGGACAAAAAAGTTAAAAAATACAAAATTTAACTTTTTGTACGTTTTCTAGGTCTCCTAACTTGTATTTAGGGAAATAATCTCCATTGAAAAATAATTCCAACGCAAAAAATTTGGCACTAGTACGACCAATATTCACCGAGATATGAATCGCAGCGTTTTGTGACTTACACCACTTTACACTCACCGTCAACAGCACATTTGGGGGAAAATATAGCAGTTAACAAGGTTTAAAATTACATGCGTGTACAGAGTGTGGCTTTTCAAGTTATTCCAGGTTTTGAGGGTGTTTTTGCGTATTGGGGCATAACATTTGCATTTATTTTTGAATAGCGAAAAATATAAGTACATATTTTGTTTTTTTATTTCAACAACCGGCCATTTCTCTGAGAGGGCGATAAGTTTCAACCTCATCTTCTGTACTGTCCGTTAAAAATTTGAACTCAAATATCTTCTTGAGTTTTGGTAGCACAAATGTCAAATTTTTTTAGTCAGTAATATAGATTATTTCCCTAAATATAGGTTAGGAGACCTAGGTCCCGCATAAAAAGGTAAATTTTGTATTTTTCCACTCATTTTTATTATTGTTTTAAACTTTCAATACTTTAACTCTGCATCTGATTTTGAACATTTTTGCAACTGGATGTGTGCATCTAGGACAAACGGTTGCGAAAATAGAGGTCCTGCAGGTTAACTGGAACACTCTGTATATTTAATGGTTTAATTATTTTTTGGAGGAGGAGGGTGGGAGGAGCGTTTTTTATTTTAATGTCATTTTTATTTCTCTTCATTGAAATGCTTTATTTAAAAATAAGCAGTAAATTTCAAATTTCTGTAAGTTTGACTTTGGCAATGTTTGGCGAGCCTCTAAGTGAATTGTGTGGACCAGTTTGGCGAAAAATGTAGAAGATGAGCCGTGATATAACTATAACGGAAAAGTAACACCCTGCTTTCGTTTCTTATAAAAGAGTACAAACTCATTCCGCTTAAATTTATCCTTTCACCTTAATATAATGTTTGAAAAATCAAAAATTCGAAAAATTTACGTATTACGATACAAAAAAAAATACGTTTTTAAAAGTGTTTTAAATAGCTTATTCATTTTGTTTGGAGGGAACGGAAGCTATAGATTAAGCATTAAAATTCTTTTGAAGACCTAGAGAGGGGAAAAGTTTTAAAACAGGAACATTTGTCGTTAGAAGGGAGACTTAGGAATGGTTTCCTCCTAAAACATTCAAAAAATTATCAAAACAATTTTCTTTCTGGATTTCGTTTTGACATTTTTTTTCACTTCTGTTTCAATGTAAAACGAGACTATTGGCTTCACGTCTATAAGTTGCACGTCCAAAAGCATTTTCGCAGTGTAAAAAGATATAATACATAATTAAGCTTGGAAGCACCGCTTCAAGTTACACTCACAAGCATAATTGAGATTGAAAGCGAATGGAGCATGCTTATAATATAGCATTAATGCATATTTGTATTTCTGGGGATGCATCGTCCGTAATGGTTTATCATTTCTTGATAAACATTACAAGAAGTGATGAACAATATGATTGGTTCTCTTGGAGAAAATGTTAAAAAAGCTTTCCAGAGTTTTTCGATGACCTTACCATAAAAAATATTTAGCGTATAAATTTTTTTTAAAGCCCGGTATCAACAACACGGGACGCTGCTATGCCCGTCGCAGATTGTTTAAGAGGTCTGCAGACTACCTGAATTGGAAATATTTTTATTTATTTATTTATTTTTTTTTTGTTTTTAGCACGAATTTCTTAAATTAAAGCAGAAAACTACAATTCAAAGTGAAATAGAAAAAAAAAGCAAAAAGAGAAAAAGCTCTGAAATCTTTACAGGAGTCATCAGTGGCTAAGAAGTCAAAAGCACTTGCTACCACTACTACCTCAGTTTTTAGTTTCCTTTTGAAGCTTTTTAGTCTTCGTTTTATTTTAGCATTTTATTTTCACGGCTTTCTTTCAGCTGATTTATAGTAAGTGTTACGACTAATCTAATGCTAATCTACCTTGCAGACAACTTATGTTTTTTTTAAAACCTCTGTTGCAGACTGCGGGGGAAAAAAAATCTGATAGCGCGTTTTAAAGGATCTATTCATGATGTTTTTGACGATTATTTTTAAATTCTCATCATATAAAATCCAATGATCGAGTAACGCTCATGACGTCATCACGAATGAAACTCGCCATACAGCATGATAATTTGATAATATGTTTTGGTAATGTTTAACATGCAAAGAAAGACTTTATTGTGACATGGGTGAACTGGATCCGGTCATTTAACTGTTTTACTGATAAAACTTTCATTTTAGAAGAGTGATGAAACGAAAACAATTAACGCTATCTACAGGGTCGTTGAGGTAAATCCGGAATTTGTTTATTAACTGCCCTCTAGCGGTTGTTGAGTGCATATTTGCGAATAGGTTATCTAATGTGTAGTTCATATCGTCACGAGACGCGCGCATATAGACACGTTACAACAAGCAACAACATGAGCCGGGAACAAGACAGAAGAGCAGCGATCCTTGAGTCCTTCGTGCCGGTAAATCACCAAAGGAGATTATTGAGTGGTTATCTTCAGGTGTTATCTTCAGGTCAGTTGAGTGGATGCTTCAGAAGTACCCACCGTCATGCACACCAAATTTCCAGCCATGGTCCTTGGGGTTATCAGCAGCGAAGGGGATGTCATTTCTTTGAAGAAGGTCTCAGAATCAACGCCGATGGATACATTCACGTATTGGAAACGGTAGTCAAGCCCTGGATGGACATGGTGGCCGCCGGAAGAGATTGTCTTCCAGCAGGACTCAGCGTCAGCCCACAAGTCGAGAAAAACCCAAGCGTGGCTTCATAGTAATGTGCCCTACCACTGGACACCCGACTTGTGGCCACCCTCCAGCCCGGACTGCAATCCTCTCGCTTACTACTTTTGGGGCGTAGTTGAGGAAAAGGTTAACGCAAAATTTCATAATATGTACCAAGGACGCGCTGAGAGCCTCCATTACTGAGGTGGTGCCCAACGTGGACAGGAAGGAGGTGAAACATGCATGCGGTCGGTTCCGGTCACGTCTTGAGCGAGTGGTGGCAGCTAACGGCGGCTATATAGAATAATTTCTTTTTATAACATATTTTCTATAATATTGCAAAGTTGTGTACAAAATAAATCCTTTTTGTTTGCGTTATAAGAGTTTTAATACTTGTGTCCCATTTTCGGAATTTACCTCAACGGCCCTGTGCTCTAGTTTAGGGTGAATCCACTGATGTTAGGGTTAAAATTTCAGCTATTAAACTATCATCAAACAGGCAATTTCTTCGTTCAAATGTAGAAGCAATTTTCACCCTTGTAGTAGATTTTCTAGCTATATATAATTGCCAATGGGTTTGGAATCTGAATTTATTTTTTCTTACAAATGCATGCTTATGACAACATCAAATAAATATTCCTATTAATATACACTAATTTATTGCTTTTTTTAAACACAGAACTGCTAGCTACTGACGAGTTACTTATAGCGTGACAGCTAGTGGCAAAAACTGTACCACCTTCGGCAAAAGATGGAAAAATAGTACACTTCAGTGACAACTTTAGCTTGAGTAGTAATTAAACTTTTCTTATTATGCAGAGCCCGAATCTCTGAAATCTAATTAACGTCAAACGTTTAACAAAAGATAATTTTTTACTCTTTTGCGACACAAAACTCGTTTATGCTTGCGAAATTTCGTGCATTTTACGAAAAGTGATTATTGCTTTAAATATTAATTAAAATGCATCTTCTCCTGCCTTATCTCCATTTTATCGCAACATTCTAGAATATTTTTTTCGGCTTGTGCAATTAACGGTGCTATAAAAGAGCACAGTAAATAAGATTAAACGATGCTCTAGTATGTTTTACATTTTTCTATGACACTCTTTTTACTTAACGCAGGCTCCTTTATTTGTTTATTTCTGGTCCTAGAAGTTAAAGGGCACTTTTGTTACAAAAAATAAACTTTTTCAAGACAAGTTTCAAGTTTATTTCCGTGATTGTTTTTCACTGAATTGTCATTTATGGGGTTTTTAAAATTGCGAATCAGTTTATTATAATGTTTAAACTTTTTACTTGTAACAATAAATGATAGTATTTTCTTAAAGGTTCTCAGCTATCATTTTAAACTGGACATATAGGCCAGTGCCAATAATGTTTGAGACCAAAAAAATTTAGAACAGGGTAAAACCAGTTCGAAAGGTAAGAAAATCTAATAACATTAATAGGAACAATAAATTACGGGCGAGCTGAGTTCGGGAAGGGGGGTGTAGGGGGTTTAAGGGGGAAACGGTTTATCACGATTTCCGAAAAAACTAAGAGTCCTAGCGAAAAAAACTAAATTACAAAGTTGTTGGTAATAAAAAGTTCTACAACATTTGTATTTTTTTCTATAACCTCAAAATATGTGCGAAAAACCCAAAAAACTAATTTTTTGGGTTTTTTATTTTTATCTCCCGCAAAAAAAAAAAAAAAAAATCACTAAATCAAATGAAAAGTTACCTTATTATGTCCCAAATACACTGCAATTTTTTGGACTTAAAATATTTATTTTTTCTCCTTATTTTGATTCAGTAGTAAAAAAGCACCGTAATTTTCAATCAAAAAATCTCACGTCAAAATATCTGATTTTTTTAAAAAATCGGAGCAAGTTTTTTTGTTGGAATCTCTACTTTTTAATGGTGTAAAAAACAATATACAATACTATGGAAGCTTTTCGTAAAAAATGAAGAAAATCAAAAACAAACTCGAATTTAAAAAAAAAAAAATCATCACTATGTAAAATTTTAAGCTATTTATTAAAATTTGCTCTTTAATTACACAAAAACGGCATAGAACATTTATTTCGTTTAAAAAATACTTCATTCATTTTAACAAAACGCTTTTTTATCTTGTTATTTATCAACGTTAACGTTAACTATAATCACATCCTTTACTTATCTATTAGTTTTCGCTTCTTTGATGACTTTTCTTCATCGTTATAATCAACTATTGTTCTTGATTCCAGTAGGTCTTCGAAATTTTCTAAACCATCATCATCTTCGTCTCCGATATTTTTTCCAGTCTGCATTAGTTATTCATTCCACATTGGCGCATTTTTCAGAACCATGATGATTTAAACATAGATTCGTACACTTTAAACCATGTTTTCGGCATCCACATTTTAGACTGTTGCATCCAGTTTCACAGCTGCAACAAATAGTTTTCAGCAATATTTCCGGAATTAATTCTTTTTCGGTCAATTTCGATATAATGCCCGTGAGATGTTGTTTCCAGCCCCAATCTATTGCTGTCAGTTTATTACCGAGCCAAGTTTGAAGCTGATAATAAGCCCTGTAATAATGTTGTTCTGCTGCGCTTTCTGTAGGTGGAAGATTTGCCAAAACGAAAGATGATTTAATTCTTGCTAACCTCAACTTTGTTTCATTTCTGAAGAATAGAAGCAATTCGAAATATTCGGGGGAAAAATGTTGGTTTTAAAGTGTTGAAATATATTATATACACAGAGACAACAGAGAAATATCTACCTACTGTGGCTTCAAGAAATATTCGTCACTTGGAGGATAAAAATGCCATGGAAGTCATAGTGCACCGAAATATTTTCGGAAAAGTTCAAAATTAAAATTATCGTCTGTGGGTTTTTTTTTTTATTATTTTTTCTCTGCAGTGAAACTTAAAAAATCGCTTGGAGTTAATTTTCGCTTGTTTACTTCGTAAGCTTTTTGTATTATTTAAAAATGGCTCGTATTCGTTAATTAACAGCAAACACAATTTTAAAATTGATTATTTTTCATAATATTCAAGGTAACACAGTTCAAAATTGCTGAAGTAGCTCATTTATCCCATCCTACAGTGTAGCTTGCTATTCGTAACTCCAAAAAACTATAGGGGGCACTGAAGTCACCGTCTAATGGTGGATGAGAAGGGTAAAACAAACGCACGCTGTAGCTTGATTTTTAATTGTTGTAGTATATTTTTATTTTCAGTTTGTGTCAATGTAACATGGAAAATTTCATTTTTCGAGTAATTTAAGTGTACATTTTAATAAAGAGCTTAAAATTTTTACATAGTTATGATTTTTTTTTTCAAATTCGAGTTCTTTGATTTTCTTTATTTTTTTGCGAAAAATTTCTGTAGTATTGTCCATTGTTTTTTATATTATTAAAAAGTAGAGACCCCAACAAAAAAAACTTGCTCCGATTTTTTTAAAAAAATCATATATTTTGATGTGAGATTTTTGATTGAAAATTCTGATGCTTTTTTACCTTTGAATCAAAATAAGGAGAAAAAATAAATATTTTAAATCCAAAAAATTACAGTGTATTTGGGACATAATAAGGTAACTTTTCATTAAATTTAGTGACAAAATTTTTTTTTTTTGTGGGAGATAAAAATAAAAAACCAAAAAGTTGGTTTTTTGAATTTTTCTCATATATTTTGAGGTTACAGAAAAAAAAAATGCAAATATAAAAGTTGTAGATCTTTTTATTACCAACAACTTTGTAATTTAGTTTTTTCCGATAGGACTCTTAGTTTCTCCGGAAATCGTGATAAATCGTTCCCACCCTTAAACCCCCCTACACCCCCCTTCCCGAACTCAGCTCGCCCGTAATTTATTTTTCCTTTTTTGTTATTAGATTTTTCTTACCTTTCTAACTGCTTTTATCCTGTTCTAAATTTTTCCGACTTTTTACCATTTTCAAAGCTATTGGCACTGGCCTAATAATGCCCTTTCTCTCTCAAGTTCAGATTTAGTTATCAATTTTAAGAGAAGTTTCGAAGTTCAAAATAATTATGATTCATTAATTAATAGGATGCAACATCGCCAATATGTTTTGATTATTGTTGCAAGAATAAGGTAACAGGAAGTGTGAACCAGACGAAGCTAGCACACTTTAATGAATGACATTGTGTCACCTAAAGGTTAAATTTAATTTTGAGTCCGATAAAAATTCCATGGGAATGACTTTTCTGTTCTGTTAAGAGTTGCTCGCAGTTTAAATTTAAACTAGCTGCGTCGCTCGGCCTTGCACGGTCCACCTCGAAAATAAAAGTTATGTCAAGTGACGCGTGTTCAACAATCAGGTTTGAACAAAAAAAAAAAAAAAGGAACAGTTACATTTTGTAGAGGATTGCGGAAAAATAACCAAAAAAAAAAAAGGAATCATTTTGAATACCCCGATTACAGGAAAAGCCTCAAAACAAAAGCCAGAATTTTATTTGTTCATATTCGAGAAAAAAATGGCAACAAATATTTTTCTCAATGATTTTCTTCACGCTACAAATTTCAAAAAGAGCATTGTTACGGAAAGTCGAGATGAAGCACTGAATGATAATTTGAATGGAGGAAAGCCTTCGAAGAATAGCGATTTTATGCCAAAATCTAAGTATCAAAATTAATAGTTTTTAATTAATATCTCTACTATTATCGGAGGATTATGTTAAAAAGCCAAACACAAGGAAGGGAAAATTACGAATCTATCGATACCTGGTTTTGATGGTCAGTTCACTGGCGTTCGGGAGAAGTAACTTGGACATAAATAGATAGGTACTTACGCTCATTTTTTAATTATGTAAGATATTCATAAAGAAGACTAAACGAAGATGTGTTGGATGATAATTATGTCGGATAGTTAAACTTTGCCCCAGTATCGGCTCAAAAAGAAGTTTTAGGGATAATTAAAAGAAACCAATAATAATAAACATTAAATTTGATGGCAGTTGGTTTAAATAAAACATCCTGGAAGTTTTTAAAGCTTCAACATCAATTTTTCTCGGTAATCCTTTACTTTTTGTACTGCAGAAGAGAAGTTGAATTAGATCTGAAAGCAGATCAAAATAAACGAAGGAAACGAGGAGATTTTCTTTATTTCTTATGTGTGAAATAGAGCATGGGAGCTCATTTCCTTTTATTCTGCTGTTAAACTTGGTTCTAGAACTTCTGCATAGAACAAAAGAGATATTTGCAGAGTCTCTTTTTTTGGTAGTTTTTATAAGAACTTTGAAGAAAACTATTCAAATTCTTCTAATGAATATATTTACAATAAATATATATTTTTTATATACCTATATTTATCTTTCTGATATCGTTGTCTTCTTTTTAATTCTATACCTTCACTTGTTTTTTAAAAGTTTTTTTCGGGCATTTTAAAAATTAGAAATGCCTTTCAGAAGCATGAAATTTGAAACGCAAAACAGCCATCGAAAAGTTCTTTATATTTATTAGACTTTTTAAAAATTACTTAGCAGTAGTGGAAATAGTTTACTTAAAATTTAAAGAAATAAAAGGCTTCAAATCATAATACATTTTCAAATTATAAACCTATTATTATTATTATTATAAACCTATTATTATTATTATTATTATTATTTTTTTGCGGAAATACCATTTACGGGAAATTTAATATGAAACGAGACACGACTGTTGTAAAAAAATGCATATTTTTATTTTGTAATTAAATGTGAGAATCTATAAATTGTTTTAGCTGTGTTGGTAACAGTTCATTGTATGGCAAATTTTTTTCTAGTATCAGCTTTTCAACACTTAAAAGCCAGCTAAGTTTTTTAAGGGTTAAACGAGTGAAATAAAAACAAGTTAGCAATTTAACAACATTCATGAAGTTATTTTCAACATTTCAAAGATACATTTTATTTACTTACATGCTGTGTTTTATTATATTTTTAAAACTGAAATTGAATAATTAAATCAACGCATTGCTTTAACTCCTTTATCTGTAGAGCTGAACGATAAATCAAATTTTCAGCAAGCACTCAATCATATACTTTGTCAGTTAATACAATTTAAAAGCTGGTAGAAAGGAAATAAAAAAGGGACTGAAAGCATACTATGTGTTTCAACTTGCTTTTTAGTTTACTTTCCAAGATCCCCCCCTCCACCCTCCCTCTCATCCGCGCGCAAAAAAAAAAAAAAAAAAAAAAAGAGCACGGAGAAAGTTTTAAAGTATCTTAAAAACATTGATGAACTCAAAAAAGCGTCAAAAATAAGTAAGTCTAGTTCATTTTTTTAAATAAAGGACTTTGAAGAGTTGTTTAGAGATAGCGAAATCTATGCCCCTCTTCTTATCAACCAGCTTGAAATTTTAGAGGTTCATTTGTAGTTCGATTAGACAAAAAAAAAAATAATAATTATAAATAAAAAAAAAATGTCTGGATATTCACACACCAGAACGCATTATCAAGCTAATTTTTTTACTCTACTTTTTTTTCATTTATTTTGAACATTTTGGAAAAACAATTAGGATTTGCACGGAAATTTCAGTCCTATATGTACTATGTAGCCAAAAATGTCCAACATTTTCATAAAATCACTATTTTTTTTTTCGAATTTCCAGCGAAATACCTGATGAACTGATCTGTAACTTTTATCACAGAAAGAGTATGATACAGTCCACAGAAAAAGCAAAAATGTTTTTTTTTTTTTACTATTCTGCAAAAGCCGTTAATTAGGAGCAAATTCGATAAATTATTTTTACTTGCTGCGTACAATTATTCTATGGATTTTTGCTTCAGGATCAGTTATATCCACTTAATTATAATCTTATTTGTATTTTCTAACTATGAAGTAATAAATATTACTTGAAATTGTGCCTACGAAAGATATGAATTAAAAGTATCCAATCGTGAAGACATAATAATATAAAAAAACTTTTCTTGCTTTCGAAAGACTTTGCTTTCTTTTTGAGTCGAACAAATGTGAAGGGCTTTTGGAAGAATAGGAAATGTTCCCGTATAAACATAGATCTCAACTATTCCGCGACACTGATGTTCACATTTTCCCAATTAGTGTCCTAAATGGTAAATCTAAATACCTCTAAAACAGCGTTTCGTACGAAAGTTTGCCGTTTAACTTTGTTTTGGATTTCTAGATTAACACATTCAACGTTGTATGTGTTTTCCGATGGTCTTAAATTTCTAATTTTATATCCGATGGGTTTAATTATTAGTAAACTAACTTTTAAGCTGATGCGAATTTTAATTATTTATTTCTGTGTTGTTTTATGTAAGGAATTACTTGCATTTTTTCCTGAGAAAAGAAATAATCTTAAGAAAATTATGCATTAAAAGTTTCAAATTATGGCACATCAGATCTAAGTTGCTGTTCAAATGTTTTATTGTGTAATTAATCTAACATTAATCAAGTCGTTTTATGGATTTTTTGCCATTGAGTTATAGCCGCGTATTGCATCACTTACACGATTTTTTTACGTGTTTACTGGGAAATTTAATATTAGATTTTTGAGCCGATTATGAGATATATTTAAGTTAACTGAAAATGTAATCGTTGCTTGCTTAAGTTCATCGTTGACGAATTATTAACTTTATAAATTATATTTTTTCATTTTGGTTTATGGTGACGATTACAAAAACTATTCCCATCACCTCATCAGCTACAGAGAAAAAACATAAAAGCAAACACTAATAATAAAATTATAATTTAAGCGTTGAAGATCAAACTTTATGTCCAAAATTGAAGCTGAAATATTTAATACCATTGAAAGATTTTATAATATTTCTCACTTTACTGGTTTTTGTTGCTGTAGGGGTGACAAAAGAAATGCTTAAAAATCGTTAATTTAATTTACACTAATTAAGAATTAACTTAGTAATATAAAATGTAAAAGTCCTCTGGAAATTTCATTCAAAAGTTTAAAAACAACTTTAATTAAAAATGCAATGATCGAAAGACAGAGTGCATTCATGCGTGTTACACAAAAGTCTGATTACTGAAACAAGATAACCATGAAGAATCCTTTTCATATCTCATTTATTCAACCCGCAATGCTCTCCCAAATGACAAAAACATCACTTAAATCACCGTCTGGATTCGAGACGTTTGGGATGGCCTTGGGAGGATCCCGCCGTTCCTTGTGGGTGATTTACTCCACCCCCCGCCCACCCTGTTCTCGCCTTATCGAACCATCTTTAAGACAGTCAGGCACCAGGTTGCAAATAACAAAGGATACGTCTCTATGATTTTCTCTTAAAAATGTCAGGGGTGCTTCTGTCGCGGGTACTTTGGTGAAATGTGATTTATCTTTGTTGAAGTATTTTTTGCCTGTTTTGAGATTCGCGATAAGAGTTTTGAATCACAATACGTTTTCTTGAAGCACGTATTTTATTCGTATCCCATTTGAAACTTTTATTCCTGTAAGATATGTTGAATAATGCAAAAGGTTTGCACTTAAAACGAAGATTGTGAAATGTTTCACTTAACAGAGTAGTAATTATTGATTACTTAATTAAATACATATTAAGCATCAAATTTGCTTTAAAAAAAGGAACAAACGACAAACAAATGAATTGCTAAAGAATATAAAAATAAAAAATAGACATTTTTAATTTTCGCACCTTAAAAGAGCTCATTTGAGCAGCTGCTCGCTGCACAGAAATTCACTTCTTGACCGATAGGAATCAAGTAGCAACAAAATATCAAGCATCTACTGGAAGAGAGATGAGGGGTTCCCCGGAAATATTTTTTCATTCATTCCAACTCCGAGAATTTCTCCACAACAAAAAAAGGAAAATTCCTTATTTTCTCAAATTTCACATCTGTTTGCATCAGAAAAAAGGGAAACTGCATTAGGTGAACTAGTTTTGAAGTTCTATATTTAAAAGAATGGGAGGCACTGCATTTTAACTATTTCTCTAAGTGAGAGTATTATAGATTTTTCCAGTTTTTTCTTTTAATTTTTTAATCGAACTTATATTGATTCGACTATGTTTCTAAAGGAATTTAAGTTCTTATGTTTGAAGAACCTAGAGATCAGTTGCTCATCAAATTTTATGCACGCCAGTTTCAGTTTGCTTTTTCAACTCTAATAAGCAGTGAATACTTGATTCGGCAGAATTGCATTGGATTGTCAGAGGCTATTTCTTAGAATCCAATAAGCCCTTATTTTGCTGCATGAGACTTTTTTTGGGTAAGCGTCAAGAATAATGTTTACGATGAGAAAATTCTGGCTGTAAATGATCTCAGGCAAATATCATCACTTGTTTGGTAAACGACACTCTGAACATGCTCACAATGACGCGCAAAGATGATGATGTGTGACGTGCCATAAACGGGTCGCTCCAGGAAATCTACTAAATACAGGGTGGGGGAAAAGATACGAATTGGTTGTAAGTTGATGTAAAACAAAAACTATTCAACGTGCAGAAATTATTTTCCGATTGTTCGAGTTCGATACAGTAGACAATCTAGTTTTTTTACATTAAGTATTAAAGATGACATTAGTAAGATAGTGACCGTCAGCTGCGTTGCCTTCTTGGGAAAACTGCAGGAAAGATAACAGAACGACCATTCTCAAAAAAGTTCTATCAGCAAACTCACGATGCTCACCGTCCGAAACCATGGTTGCAAATGAAAATCGATTCTTCCACAGCCACAACGAGACCCCTCCCCTATTCCCACCAACACCACCACAGGATGAACACTGGCAGTTCAAAACCTCTTCTTACCTTTTGCTCCTCCCTGTACTTAAAATCTTGATAAGTTAACCCTTAAATGCATAACATAACATTAACCAAATTTTATTATTGTAATAAAAACTTTTGCTTCAAAACCCTGCAATTTTCTTTTGTACACCATGTATTCTGTTTTTCAGAAACCTTGGTTAATGAATGAATATTTAAAGCAAATGTCTGTACCTTAGAGCCAGAGGAACATAAGTCACATTGTGATTACTTTACGTTAAAGAGGAAAAACGTTTTTCTGACAAATGTAAAAGATGGGACGCGCGCTGTTTTAACCCTGGTAAAAAATTTAAAAGTATTTTTTTTTTTTTAAGAAATACGTTCTCATGGCTCAATGCGAAATAGGCCTCTAAAGGGAGTTTTTTTAGAGGTAGATAACATTAGGTTCAAATAAAACACAGTTAAATGTTGTTAATTGCTATGAATGTTGCTTTATTCGAAAGATGATTCTTTGCCAATTTTATTTAAATATGATTTCTGGCATATGGGCACCTCGGCTGGCTCAGAGAAAGTCCAATTGGAAAGTCCAATTTTCTCAATTTTTGCAGCAATAGAGGTTCTATGTCAGTAATAAGGTGGCGAATGTTCCTTTCCAAGGCGTCAATCGTCTGTAGATTATCGGTGCAGACCAGAGACTTCACATAGCCCCACAAAAAGTAGTCCAGCGGTGTTAAATCACATGATCTTGCAGGCCAATTCAAGGATCCATTACGCAAAATTATCCGTTCACCGAACGTTTTTTTCAATAAATCATTTGTGACACGCGCTGTGTGGCATGTTGCACCGCCTTGTTGTCTATTCATGATGAAATGGCAAACCGAACTGAACACAAAACAAGTGATGGCTATCAAAATGACACACATATCGAACAGTGTTGCCAACTTAAAGTTCTTTATCTCTAAAAAAAAAATACCCTTTACATACAATGCACTAATAAACAGAAAATCTCAATTTTTGGACTGACTTCAGTCTGACTGTAAGGTACAGATATGTGGTTAACAAAAGTCTGTTTACTGCATTTGCATTTAAAATGCATATGCCTATACTTCCGAATTTTCAGACAATTTAACATTCAGAAGTACCAAGACAGTATCTAAGAAAATATCTGCACAGAAAGTACCCAAAAACAATTGTTATAATATAGATTTTTTTAATTAAGCGTCGGAAGAAAAATGCTTACATCATAATAATCACAATAAATCTTTTTTTGGGTCGAACTATAAAATGTAGTAAAACAAAGTCAATGTTTTTATAAAGAAGTTAAAAAAAAAAAAAAAACAGGTATATTTTTCCAATATCGGCTTCAATTTAAAAATAAATATTTATAGTGAGACGATTTCCTTTGAATTCATAGAACAAAATGACTTCCACTGACCATCATCCATTATGTGGAAGTAGGAGGAAGAGTTGGTTTCATGGAATACAAATTGAAAGTGAATAAGAGAATTCGTGACAAAATGCTACCGTAAATGGGAAAAAAATTATTGAACCTTCCCTGCTTTTCATGAGGACGTGACTTGGATAACTAAAAGTGAAAAGTAAGTTAAAGTGCAAACCACTTTCTTTTTGTCGTGTTCGTTTATTGATTTCACCCAAGATTTTAAAGACATTGAAATTGAAGGAAAGGTATTAAATTTCTTGACATATTTAGGAACTGGTTGGGAATAAAATAACTTATGAGTCGACGATCTTAAATTAAATATTTAATAACGGTGATTTAAAAACCCACACTGGCATTTTAATATTTTTTTGCCAGGAGTTTACCGCTTATAGTAGTTGCAGTTTTCTTGATAAAGATCAAGACATTTAAAATTCTACGTTTTATTTAGATGAGAATGCATTGCAAAAATACTGCTTTGGCAGTATAAAATAACTCATGGAGTTATGTAACTCTAACTTTATACTTGCCCAAATAAATCAAGTCTAGAAGTATTGGTGCTTCCTAATCAACCTTTAATGGTTTTATAACCTCAAAAATTGGTTTTTAAAATACTTGCTACTGGGTTAACATTTCAGTAATATACTTTAAATTACTTTATTAGTTTTCTACGTATGTACCAGGGGTTCCCAAACTTTTACCAGTCAGTGGCACTGTAGATGATTCAAAATTTTCTTGCGGCACCCCAGTTATGCGCAGTATCTCTGACACGTGAGGTCCGCTCAAGTAAACCAAGCAATGCTTGGGCACTATTTTTACGTTCATCAAAGACACGAAATATGAATATGGCATATCTATTCTGTTAATAAAAAAAATGAGTAAAATATGCGAGTAGCTCGACCGAGATCCCCCGCGTTTCTGCGGGAAAAATCGGAAAGTATGCAGTAGCAATGTTCCAGCTCCTGCATATTGAAAATGACGTATGGTCTTAATTTGAAGGAGCGATGAAACTATCCACTGTTATTTTTTGTTGAAGTAAAATATGTGAAACCCGGTGAGAGATTCATGAGTATCTATAACTTTTTATTTTGTTAACAAAAAAGAAAAAAAGGAAAAAAAAATATCTTGGACACTTCCTTCTAACCCTTCCTTGTGGTACCCTATGGTACCATGGAATCCACTTTGTGAACCACTGATATGCTATAATGTATATTTAGAAGCATATGTTTCTGTACGCAGTTTTTATATTACTTGCGAATCTGTGTACTTCCGATTCTTCATTTATTTTTCATTTAGGTTCTATTATTGTACAAATTCATACAAAAAAGCACTGATTCAAACAGTTCAGTAGTAGATATATGAGTCCCTTTCAATGCAACTCACTGCAGCAGCAATAACTACCTTTTGGTTACCCAATCCTTTTTATTGTTGAGAAGTCGGAAGGAAAATAATATCCAAATATTTTTTTGCTGGATCCCTGGATATGTTGGAATTGCAAACAAAAAGGCAGCTACTACAGCCACCAAGAATGCAAGCACCCATCTCGGTATTTTTATCCGTTCTATAACATTAAATACTCTGTTATCAAATTTTTGACCTTACTAAATGTCATTGAAAGGGACTCGTATATATTTTTTTTACTTGAAGAAGATATTCCAATAGCAGTTCATAGTCCGTAAGTGTATAGTTTTTAAAAACTAGAACATTATTGAATGGCACGTTATTCCGTTTAAAATATTTTTAGCATCCAATCCTACTTTTTGGTTTATTCTAAATATATTCTATTCAAAGATTTTTCCCCAGGAAGACTGCATTGTTTGACGAATTTTAAAAGCTGATGGGGGAAAAAATAATATCTCCTAAATTGACATATCGGAGCAAAAGTTTAAGAAAGTTACAACAAAGCGCATAAAAATGCTGTTTACAAGTTTATATTTTCATTACTAAGCAAGTGAAATAAGTTCAATTTAAAGTTGTAACAAAGCACTTTGTTTAGCTTGCTTTGAAGTTACAATATTTATTAAAGGTGTTTAAAATAAAATATAGAGGACATTTTCTAAAGGTATAAAATGAATTGCCTTAAAAAAGAACTTTACTGAAAGTAAGCTTTTTTACTTGTAGTATTTAACGCTTGACAACTTTTAGAAACTATTTTGATACGTTATTCATTCATTTTACGTTTACGGTGTAAAATTTTATTTTTTAAATATTTGATTCTGATAAAATACAAATAACGTAACCTTTGTCTTTCAAAAAATGTATGGGTCAAACTATTTGTACTTTTAGAGCCCCCTCCCCTTTTTTTTTGGACAACAAAGCAAAAATATCTAGACGTAATTTAACAGAGAAGCCAAATGAAACAAAATTATTTCCTGCTTATAAACTTTTTTCAAAGATCTAAACAAGTCTAAATCAGAACTACATAAATGAGTTGCAATTAAAAAAAAAAAAAAAAACACGTTCCTCAAACGCACGCGCAGCGCAAAACACGTACGCGTGAACGTGAAATTCACTTAAAAAACTCTTTGTGTACGACATAATTTCAATTTTTGGCAATGTCAAATTTTGCTTTGCTGTGAATAAAAGCTAGCAATTCCAGTACCAAACTTAATATTGATTTCAGTTTTAATTTTTAGAAAATACAAATTAAAAATTAGTAATAAAAAACAGAAAAAAAAATCTTTAACGAATGCTCCAGCTGAAAGCAACCATTTTACTGCAGAACTATAAATAGGTCGCTAGATGATGCAAAATTAGTCAAATAAATACATCGATTTCCGCCTTTAAAAGAAAGAAATTAGGTCAGAAAGATGATTATTTAACCTTCTGCTCTACTTTAATGTTTTTCGATGGTTGTTTCCTTCAGAATCTCCATGCCACTGTCAATAAGTCTATCTACTATTGCGGTATAAAATGTTCTGCCAGAAATGACATTTTAATTTATTTTCCTAAATAGGAAGTGGTTCTGTTATTGTTTGCATAATATACTGGTGGAGGGTCTTACGTTCAAAATGACTCTTAATGCTGAAATCTTAGACCAAATGCAAATGTCTTTCTCAACCGAATGTGCAACATTTTTGTGTGCTATTAACTATGTGTACCCTCAACAAAAACACTTTAGTTTTATTAAAATGTATTGTAATAGTTCTTTTCTGTCACAGTCAAACTGTTAAAAGTTTAGTTAAGAATAGCAATTTAAATTTAAAACGAGAAATTTAATCACAATAATTCAGTTTCTCGTGTTTGTAGGCGTGTATGTGTATGTAGGCGTGTAGTCGCGTGTGTATGTAGGCGTATGTGTATCTAGGCACGTGTGTGTGTGTGTCAAAATTTTCAAATTTGACCATTTTTGGAAAATGTCTCTCTGTATGTCTGTATTTCTGTGACCGGATTTTTTCTTGTCCCTCCATTCAAAAACTGCTACGTGAAATCAAACGAAACATAGTTTACATATGTGAACTCATGTGAATTAGTGCTCAGTTGTTTTTGACGCCAATTCCTCCAAATGGGGTGGAGCAGTCGAATGTTTTCTCGTGCCTGCTACTTCTCAGCACTAACCGGCGGAATCAAAAAAAAATTCGCCCATATTTTGACCATAGAGGATAAAGATGTTGATTCACATTTGGTGCCAATATCTCAAACGGGTAGGGGGGTTGAGCAATTAAAAAGTTTTTCGTGTTACTTGTTACTACTATATCTCGGAAAATAATGAACGGAGTGAAACAAAACTGGATTGACAGGCTGACCGTATATCGAGGGTACAAGAGTTGATTCGATTTTGGTGCCAATAGATAAAAACGGGGTGGAGCATTTGAACGTTCTTTCTTGTTCATTGCGAGTCCTATATCTCAAAAAGTAATGCAACGTTTTAGTTGAAATTTAGAATAAATATGAACCTACGCGGAAACAGGCGCTGATTCAATTTTGGGACCAATCGCTCAAAGGGGAATTGATTTTTGCTATTTTTATGTGACTAAAAATAGCTTAATGAAGCAATGTGAAAGTTAAATCACTTTAAAATCGTCTGATCGAGAAGGGCTGTCACCTGATTTAATTGTTGGCAAATGATCGAAAAAATTAGAATGATTTAAAATTACCATCTGTTGCCATCTTCTATTTGTTAACAAATAAAATTTTTGTAATATAAGTAAAATAAGTAAGGCATTCTGCTTTTACAATGGGACGACGATACTTTTTACGATAATTGGAAAACTGGCGCGATATTAAAATTTTTGCTTGCGTAATCTTTATTTTGGTTCCCCTGTTGTTTTATAGTAGTAACCTTATGCAAATAGATAGTTTCCTATTTGTTCAAGTTTTCAATGGAAAAACTTTCCTCTCGCAGATTGTTGTGCCAAGCATTTAGCGGCAATGAATTAAGATCGGCAACTTTTCAAACATCGAAATCTGCCCGCTTTTGCAAATAGCCTAATTTTGTAGTACGGATAACATGAGAACAAAGTAGTTGTTTCCTTCAGTCGAAAGTACTACTTTTAGTCACTGAAATTGATAGAATAAGCCAAAAAAAAAAAAGAACATGTAGCGAGAAAAAACTTTCATTTTCTCAACGCTTAATGTTTATTTATATTTTTAAAATGTTCGATTTTGAAAATAAGGCGTGGTCTTTATGACGTTACAAGTGATGTACTTCGGCGCATCTCCCTTGACGCGCTGAATGCGTGCTCTTACTCTCTACTGCGTTTTCAGCTTATGATAATTCAGTATCGAATTAAATATTGCGCTCTGCGCTAATGGCATAAGTGAATGGTACTTCATCACTTGTGATGTCATGTGCATAAGCGTAAACAATGACATAGCACAGTTTACAATAATTTTTAAAAAATACTTAACTTTGACAAATTATTTAAAAAATGTTTAAATCCTACGTTTTTTAGCATGCTCTTTCAGAAAATAAAATATTTTTAAAATTTCGGAAACAGCCCCATTGTACTTTATATTCAAGAATCAGAGTACTTGAACAAGTTAGGATCAGTGGTTGATGTGTTAAATGTGTGGTTTCGATTTCGTGCCATAATTGTGTTAAATAACGTAGCATAGTGGAAACGGGCTTATAAACAGCCTAACGCTATAAATAGTAAATCATTTTGGGATTACGAAGGTGAACACGGAAATACATAAAGAACACCCAATGGATCATTGTCGTCTAATTCAGTTAAGTGGAAGCTCATTATTCAGGAAGGAGAAATCTGATATCACATAGCAGTAAAACTTTGTAATGATTCTATATCAGCATCATAAGTTTTGTTGCTATATTTGCAACAATTTGAAAACCTTTACTTCAAATTTGTACTAATACTAATATTTACAGAAATGTAAAGAAACATTTTAGTTCTAAGAAAAATTGCATTTGTGCTTTCAAGCAGTAATTGATAAGTAAATTAAAGAACTTGGATGACTATTCACATTGAACTTCATTTTTCTTTTCTAAAATAGTAATAGGATGAAGAATTTACAAAGATGTAAGAGGTAAAACTAAAAACCGTCAAACACACATTAATAATAATAAAACTAAATAAAATATCCACATCACAAAATAAATAAAATATTTCACTAAATAAACACAAGTAAAATAAGTAGACGAATGAAATTTCTAACATTTTCCATACTTAGTTTATTTTTTAAGACATATTTGTAGTAGTTTTATCTTAAAAAAAAAGTTTTCATAAATGATATTAATTTTAGACTCTTAATGGTTTCAACACATGCTTAAAAAATTTTTTTCATCATAAAATATGCTATCCTAAATTAATTAATGAATGTTTAACTCCTATAAACTTGTAACTAAAAATAATTATTTAATATCCTCTGCATATTTTTTAATTAATGTTTTTCCATTTCATAGGAGAAAAATCTTTTCAAGAAGTTAAATTAATTATTCCTTAAACACATTTCATCTTATTCTTTCAATTGGACATATTTTTTTTAAATCTTAACAAATATTTTAACAAGGTAATTTCTAATAACGTATTTTTGTGAAAAATATAACATTAAAAAAAAACGTTAAAAAAACAAAAGGCTTGAGTAAACGCATTAAAACAGAAACCTTTACTTGTCCCAAAAATTGTGATAATCATTTTTACGTAGTTAAATATTCTGTTCTAAGTACACACGGTTTAAGAGCTTTAATTAAAACATATTTTTTAATTAAATTTTATATTTATAGCAAATTTGACTGGATGATTAATCCTCCCCCAAAAAAAATATCCTAAAATTGAATTAGTAAGCCCTTTTGTTCGATATAAGGAATAAGACCAATACTACAATATCTTAATGGGATATTTTAATTTGTTTTAGTGCATCAAAGTCAGTCTTTTTAGCGAGCTCACACACAGTTATATATGTATATATTACTTGTTCGTATATATTATATATGTATATATATATATATATATATATATATATATATATATATATATATATATATATATATATATATATATATATATATATACACTTAATACAGTGGAAAATTCAATCACTTTCGTTGGTAATACCATTTGAGAGTTTAAATATTTTCTATAAACGTTTCTCCAAAATTTTGCGATATTTTTATTAAAATAAATATCTGAAGCTATTTTTAAAGACATCAAAAGTAAAAGTCTTACACTTTAATGTTGAGAAAATAAGACCGCTTAAAATTTCATTAGAAACCTTTTGAATATCTTTTTTCTTCTAACTTAACTATATGAGTGTTGGATATGAAATCTTTCCCCCAAGTTCCTTCCACCGTAAGCTAAACTTCTTTGTAGATAAACACTTAGCGCAGAAAAGCGACATATACGGCATTGCACTCCTTCTTACGAGTATTATTGCAGAATTTCTTACAAAATCAATTTAATATCACTCTTACAAGTGAAATTAATTTGTGAGAAGGAAAAATTGTAATAAAGAATTCAATTTATTTACTCTTTAACTCATTTCTACTTGAGCTACGAGTCAATACTTATTTTATGTTTCTGAAAGACGAAATGCAAAGCATTTAAAATTTCTGAACTTGAAAAAATAATAATAACAATAAGAGGAACAGCATGAATCGTCTGCATGAAATACTTATTTTCTGTTTCTGAGAGATTAAAATGCAAAGCATTTAAAATTTCTGAACTTGAAAAAAAAATAATAATAACAATAAGAGGAAACAGTAAAATCGTCTGCATGAAATATTAGAGAAGCTACAGTTCGAAATTTAGTCTCCGTATAGTAGATACCACTAATGCATTGCTATACATAGGTCTTAAGATTTCAGTTAAACAGGAGTAATTATATTTTTTAATCTTTACATTTGATACAAAGATACTCCTGACACAGATGTATTTTTATTCAGTAACTTTTTACTTAAAATTTAATTTGTTTGCGTGTGTCACGTGCGGGACATCCAAAATCAGCATCTTGCAGTTTTGCTGCATGCTTTAATTAATATTTTTGCTCTATTAATATCTATAGAAATTACGAAACAAATTGTAGGTTTGGAAAGGTAAGATTCCGACGTAAAGGAAGCGTATCTCATTTGTTACGAAATAAAAATTTAAAACGATGGAAAAAATTATGTATATGGCAGTTCCATTGCAGACTCTTAAAAAAGAAATAATTTTAAAAGGTAATATCGAGATGTTTTGTAAAGGAAGTCACACATGTTATGTTTGTGATTTCCTAAGCAACAAATTTTTGATCATTACCTTTTCAAAGCATTATTTTTGATGAAATGTATAAAACATATCGTGCAGAAAAAAATGATCGTTTTTCGTGGAATGGCCTCTATACCGCATTTTATATTTCTGTATGAAGTGCTTCTGTAAAACGTCATAACAAATTTTGAAACACTTCAATCAATCCGATTGAAAAAGAAAACCGAGGAAAATTTATAAATAAAAAATCTTGATCTTACATCAAGGTATGAATTTCATCCAAACTTAAGAAAATTGCTTTTCTTGAGCGAGAAACATCGAGCAGCAGTAGATAATTCAGTCATTTTTTAAAAAATCTGTTCCAAGTAATCAAAAAACACCAAAGAAGAAGTTTTCTTGAAAAAATTGGGCTTATTATGTTCAAATTGAGAGTTAATACCAGAAACTGACCAAGTAAATGGAAAATACCGTCCGCCAAGAGAGCAACACGCAAACCCTTCTTTCTCAACTATTTCAGGAAAAAAGAAGAAAGAACAAAAAGTGATTCTGAAAAAATGCTATTAAAAGCCACTCAGAGAGGTCCATGGAGGGAAAGAAATTCCGAAAAAATAGAGTCACGTAGATTTAGGAAATTTATGGACCTGTCGTGATGGCTAAGACGTGTACTTTTCATTCTGTTCTAGTCTCGTAAAGTAAAATGGTTGAGTATATATTAAGAAGCATGGAAAGTGTCGAATTACTTAGGGAAGTGTTGTACCTTTCACAAGGAAACTTTTGTTCCTTAAAGTTTTTTTTTTCACGGAATCAAAAGAAAGTTTTGTAATTTTTGAAGGCAAAAATATTGTTTTAATAGTAAGACAACATTAAATTTTCGAGTGGTATTGCATGCATCTATGGAACATAAATTGTATGTATGTTTTATATCAAAATGCATATTGAAAATTGAATGCACCACATTCAACAAAAACAAATATGGAATTGAAACAATGTAGTTTTATTGTTAAAAAAAACTTATGCTCGATTTGAAGATTGCTTAAAAATGGAAACAAGTCATAAATAATACAGCAGGCAAAACATACTGCATATAGCATAAGTGTACTAAACACAATTTATTTACATATAGGTAAAAAATGTTAGCTATCGGATTTAGTAGTTCGATTTTCTTGCAGCTTGTAATTCGGCATTTCTAAAAATTCAAAATTATAGTGATTTCTTAGAGTAATCAGATATTTATATTTTTTAGGGCGGGAAGTCTGAGTTGCAATCTCATATTCCCATTTGCCCTCACTGAAAATAGCCCGAGTGAGAAGCTTCTGCCCGTTGAGGTTTACCAGCCCCCATAAATTTTGCAATATTTACATTATAGGGTGCAAAAATAAAGTGTGAGCCTTCAAGAACTCGTGTCAAAATGAGTGTTCTGAAACCCTGCACTTTAGAACGTCCATACCACATAATTTCCCTAAAAAAAAAAAAAAATAAAAAAAATGTAAATGAAGCATTTTCTATTAGAAAACATTTTTATTTATTCTAAACACTAAATGAGTTACGAAATAATATTTTATGAAACAAACAAAAACCTGATGAACCAAATTAAAAAAAAAAGTTTGTTCCTTCTTGATTTGCGTATTTTGCTCAAGGAGTGACTTATGGAGGGTTTATAATTTAAATAAAGTTGTGGATAAAAAAAGTTAAAAATCAAGAGTAATATTTTGATTTGTAGAAATACAAAAAATTTGAAATACTAAACAATATAGGGACTCTTTTATGCTTTTAAAAATTTAAGATTCTCCCCATACTAAAAGCTTTGATGGGTGTCATCCTTCTACTTAAAATTTTAAATTTTAGTTGCTGAGTACATTTATTTATTGTAAAACGCTGAACTATTTTATCTACCTGTGCAATAATATCAAATATAAATAACAACTATATTCAACATTATAAATGTTTTTATTTTATATTAATCATAAACAACTTTGTTATTCGAATTGAAGTTTAAACCATTACGTTAAATCTGAGATAGTAATGTAAAATAGTATTTGAAATAAAGAGAAAGAAAAAAAGTACTGTAGAAAAAAAGAGACATGTCGTGCCCCGGGAAGGAGAGTGACATGACTCAAAATTTCGGAAAAACGCAAGAGCTATTAATAAAAAATCTAAACTGAATGCTATTCATTACCACAAAACCCGCACAAAGTTAGCTCACGTGACCGGTGCGTGGTGGCGTAAAAATGATATAATCAATAATGACATATCATTAAAATTTCATAATTTAGAAAGAAAACTTTTGAAATTTAAGTATGAGTTTTTTATTTTCATAACAAAAACTAAATAGTAAACATCACATTATTATTTTTCTTTTTGTGCGCATTGTAATATTGGAGATTAGGGATTGCAATACTGGTATATACCGGAATACCGGTAATTTCGAAATACCGGTATCTGCTGAGGTAAAATACCGGTATTTTCGGTATTCGCTGAAATTAATCAATATTTTTAATTAAAGACTTTTCAGATCAACTTGTCAAATATGCATGTTTTTAAATGTACATTTCCGTTTTCCATGATACAGAATCAAAATCACCCTACTGTTGTAAAAATTAGGCTTCAAAAGCACGAACTAATAGAAAATCATCAAATAGAAGTAGCAAACATGTTGCAAAATGATAGTTTTATTACTTATAGTGAGATGAATCGCATTTTTGTGCTCTTATATGCACCACGTTTTTTTTTTTTTTCATTTCTCTGATCACTAACTTTCTCTTTTTGTGAACTTTAATTTCAAGAGTAATTTCGAATGTGTTTGTCCTATAAATATTTTGTTCCGACCATTAACTGCAGTTATTTTTTTTTATTATTATTTTTTAAATGTCTCAACAGTACTGAGTTTTGACAAAAACTTTTTTTTGCTGGAATAACGAATAGTAATTTGTTATCACCGCTATTGGTTTGTTCTCCTGTCTCGATATTAGCTGTTTACTTGGCAAAATAATATTTAGAAATTATGTAGTGCCTAGAAAATGTGTATAGGGGTAAGGCATAATCAACTGGAACATATTTTCATGTATTTACAGTTTTAGTTGTAAAGAATTTTGAAAAGGAAACGAAAACAACTAAAATACAATAACAAGATCAAATTTAGTTAAGTTCATCGTAAATTTCAAATGTCAGAGCTAATAAAAAGCAAACACAAGCCCGTCCTGATCAAAAGAAAATAGTTGAAGATGATGCTAACATTTGAAAAGTATCGTCCCTCGAAAAGGAATTACAACTAGCTATAAGTTCAAAAAGAAAAAGAAATAGCAATAATGAAATGAATAATACATACAATACAAAAGAAACACACACACCCGCACACAAAAGGATTTATCCAAAAATAACACGCACGAGACTAAACTATTTTAAGATGAAAGGCTAAGATGAAGTATTATTTGAAGATGAAGTACTAAGATGACCTATTATTTGAAGATGAAGGAGGTACTTCATCTATCTAGATAACTAGAAGGAGGTAATCAGAGGAGGTGTATCGTGCATTGTTAACATTACCAGCGGCATGCGTGAATTCGGAAAGAGTATTTTTCACTGTGCAGGAAAGTTGTGAACTAAAATTAGTTCAAGGCTTAGAGACAATTCAATATATGTATTATGTTTCTTACTAGTGTTGATTTTTCATTATGATATTTGTACCTTCATTTCATATTTGTTCAAATATAACGTTTCATAAATAATACAGTTTTCACACAAAATTATGAAATGTGGCAACGAAACAATATGTTTTCTGTCATTTTTTGAAAAATGTCTAATACCGGTATTGCGTTTCAAAAATACCGGGTACCGGCATTGAAATTTTGGTCCAGTATTGCAATCCCTATTTGAGATTAAACCACTTAAAACAGCTATTGCGTAAAGCTTTGATTTTCTCCTAAGCTGTATATTTTTTGAGTTGTGTCACTTTACTTAGCGGGGTGCAATGTGATTCTGAGTGGCAAAACCCATGTGATTCTGCGTTAACCCCATTTGTAATTTGTATATAAAATTATTTACCAAACATGCGTTACAATTAAAAATATTGTTTATAATGCCATTGTTTCTAAAATTCTTATGTTTTAGATTTTTTATCGGAAAATTAATTTTTGCACTGAAAGTATTGTATTGTATAAATCTATAAATTGCACAAACTTTAAAATCTTTGATCAATTTTGTGTATCAACGGTGTAGAATAAATTTACTATAAAAATTTAAACCTTATCTAATGCAATAAAGCTGTCTGAAACAATATAATGTCCTTTTCATTTCATTACTAGTCAGAATAAAATCGAAAATATTACATCGGGATCACAAAACTGTCGGACATTCATGAAATTTCATTTTTCCAATAGATGCACCTAAGAAAGAAAACACTTTCTCCAAAATAATTCAATTTCTAGCAAAAATATGGTTCTGTGGGGTTTTTTTTTCTCGGAAAACCTGTAAAACGTAAAAGATTGCTGCTTGAAGATTTCCTATCGGCTCATTTTCAATATTGACAAAAAACCAACAAATATGTATCGCAGTAGAATAGCATTCTAAAATGTGGTGCATAGTACTACAAGAAAATATTTGGAACGGGTTGCTCACAGCGGATATAAAAATCGAATTCTGTTTGCTGATAAAGTGTCCAAGCTACTACATATGCATTAAAATTTCCTCGAAGGGCTATATCTACACCTGCATTTGAAACGCTATATCTAAACTGGAACCAATCTTTGAAATATATAAAATCGGGGGGGGGGGGGGGCAGGAAGAATAGCTGAAGCGGAAAAATATGAAGATTTTACCTTGTAGAGAGATATCTGGTAAACAAATGTCTATCGAGTAAGGAAAACGGTCTTCTAGGCATATGGGATATATTTTGGGCTTCTTAGGCATAGAGAAAAAAATGCAAAACAGAGCACATTTGAATAAAAAGTGTTTGACAAAAAAATTTAACGGAATTTTTTCACATTCAACCTACGGGGAAAGTCACATTTTTATAATAATCAGTTTAACTTTGGAAGAATATTAGATTTACTCCTCATTAACTCTGTTATAAATGAGATTTTTTAAATTACATTTAAACTTTTAATTATACTAACTCTTTCAAAACTGAATAAAGAATACCGTACTTCAGTGAAAGTATTTATTTTATGTATTAAAACCAACCAAATATGAGAAACTAAAAGTAAATTGAAAAAGAATGGCAACTAAAGATTTTTTTTTTTTTTTTTTTTGAGGTGAGAGTCCATTTTAATCATGGTGGTGTGAATATGTTTTGAATGAGCCCATTCGTAGTTACTCTGCGAGGACTTCTTGTTTGAAAATTTAATATAACATTCTCTTGAACACACCATGTTATCAAAAAAGTTAGTGTGACATTAATTTAAGACATAATGGTTACAAGTCATAAAGTGGCACGACGTCTCAAGAAGACCCGCTGAGACCTATTTGTGACAAGTGCTGCGTCTTTACTGCAACAATTAATCTGTGACACTCACTTTCCGACATTTTGGAGACGTGTCCGCGGACTGACATTGGTGTCGAAAGTGGCAATAGTTCCGAGGATGAGACTTTTCTCATGAGTGGCAACAGTCAGTTACCAAAACAGAAAGTGTTCTCGCGCGATTGAGTGTAGCGATGGTTTTTGCATTTGTACGAGTTCCGTAATGTTTTTCAGGAATTAAATGTTTTGTTAAAAACTGAATTGTGTCACAGTTATTCCATTCTTAGAGACCTGTTATAATACATTGGGTTGATGTTTTTATTTTAGCCCTGAATTTTGAAATATAACAATTGGCAAGTTACTGCAATCTGTTGGTGGCTTTAGAGACACGATGACCGTCACGCGGTGGCCATAAACATCACAGCTAGTTACGTGACGTGATTTGTGTAACGTCACGTGATTTTCACGTATGAGTCACAATGGTGCATTTTGTGTCTCTGTATTACGGCTTCTAAAAATTAGCCTTACCTTTTTCATTTCGGGGTTGCAATCCGTATTATAAAAACACTTTTGTTACTGAATAGCTGTTGATAATAAATGCAACAAATATGTTGGAAATACAGTGAAACCTGTGTATAACGATATTGTCAATAACGATAACCTGTCTATAACAATATTTTTTGGACCCCAGCAAAATGTCAGCATGAATAACCAAACTGTCTATAACGATAACCTGTCTATTACGATATTCTTTTTAAGTCCCAACAATGTTGTTGTAGACAGGTTTTACTGTATATCAGTGCTAGAACTATTTAAAGTGGTTTATTTTAAACTTAGTGAACTGCAAGTTCTGTATTAGTTGCACTGGTCTAATTGTTGCAAATTAAAACCAGGTTTTTTCTGTAAAAATACCTTTTAAATATACTGCACTAAACGTAGCAACATTTCTAAGTTTAGTGTAGCAGTATTTTAAAATTCTATTTATTTCTAATTTTGGTCAAGTTAGTGAAAGTGCTTCTGGGTTAGACAAAGAACACCGGAATGTTTCGAATTCCACAAAAGATATCATAGTGTTACGAAACATTTCAAGTAAACAAATCTTTTCTTGATCGTTTACCTCAGGACGAAACAAGTTTCCTCTCGTATGAAGCTTTGTCTAACTGCAACATTATTTGGGGTTAAACTTCGGGGGTAAATAAAGTTTTAAGTCTTTTATTCTTTAGTTTCGCAATGAACTAAAAGTTTTTGAAAGAGGAGACTTTCCAAAAAAATATTAAATAAGGAGTTTTTCAAAAACACGTATTTGTAGTGTGTAATATTTATTTAAATTTATAGATTTTCTAGATATTTTTAAGTATTAAAAGTTATGAGTTGAGTACTCAATTATAAACTCTTCAATTATGAGTGGAATAATGTTAAATTAATTGTACAGCATTCAGTCTTTACCCCCGCCCACCTAATTTTTATTAAATATGTTAAAGTTTTTTTTTTTTTTTCAAAAGCATGTGTAAGATTTATTTAGTTTTATAGTTTCTCTAAATATTTTTTGCTCTTTAGCTCTTGGCTTGAATTGAGTTGAGCCTAAGATTTTCCGCTACAATCGAAACCGTTAACGTTTGAATAAGAAAGAAGAAACAAGCGAATCGAAAAGACGTAACTATGTCAACGCCAAATAAAACATCAATGATTTTAATGGAGATGAGATTATTCGAACTTGTTTTTTAACGGCTTGTAACTTTTTTTGCTTCTGAGATAGAAACTTAGTTTTTCGACCATAGATCGAGTTATGTCTGGAGTAAAAAAAAAAAAACGCTCTTTCCAATGGTGTCAAAAAGAAAACTGTGGGACTATTCCTTTAATTTTCTTACTGATAGATATAATGAAGAAAGTACTGCCTAAATTTCAGCTAATCTTTTTTTCTTGCTAAGATCTTTTTCGCATTAAATAACTGAAAATTTCTAAATGTAATCATGTTTTTTTCATGATTGCTGTATACATCTTTTGTCGTATATCGTCTGGTAAGATAAAAGTGGTGTGGACCATGTTAGAATTTATCCAATACAATGTGTAATGATGTTCTGTCAATGCATATCAGGTTACACATCCAATCAACGAAAGTTTCCCCATCAATTTATGTGTTAAATCGGAAGCAAAAACAATGTATTAACTCACACAATTAAAATGAGATTTCCTATCTTTTGTCTTGGAGTTACAATGTGACCCATTTCTAGGGGAACCATTTTAAAAACAGAATATTATTTGTGGAAAACTAATAATTTTTTCTTTTCCTAAACCTAACCCCCCTGAAGGTAGCAATTCGCAAAGATTATCTGAATATTTTACCAACATAAAAATATATTTCCTGTTAGTTTCCAGGCACTTTATAATAAAATATAATAAAAGTCACATTTTAATTGCTTTTCTTCATCCGTTATAGAAAGTAATACCTTTCAATTACCTAAAGAATAATTTCAGCTAAATAACAATAAAAAAAATTTATTGTTTCGCTTGGACGAAAACAGGTGGTTCTTATCAAAAAAGTAAAACTTCCTTTCATTACCCCACCTATTTTATCTTATGTAGCGGGAAAATTTGCTTTTAATTGTTCTCAGGGATGTTTAAATTGCTTTTAGGGGAAAAAAGTGTTATTAATTTTCCCTTATTTTATATAGTTTTTTTTTTTCCTTTGCTGTATTAAGACAAAATACGCATGCATTTTTTTAATACTTGCATTAATTAGGTTTTTTAAAAATGCTTTTTTGTTTTACTCCTTTCTACACTTTAATAACATTAACAGGTATTTAATAAATGTAATTTATTTTATTTGCTACGTTACATAGTACGTCTTTATATAAAGGATATGTATATTTATACAAAGAGAAAGAAAGAGGGAGAGAAAGCAACTTTTAAATGTTTTTTTGTTACGATAGAAAAAAAAATTCAATATGAACAAAACCACAAATTAAATATGGGGGAAAGATTTTTGAAAATTCTCGACGGGGGATTTCAAACGATACAAGAATTTTTTTTAAATGAATTTGCTTGAATGAATGTGCAAAAACAGCTTTGAGAAATGGGCTGGTTGTAATAATTTTATCAGTTCAGTTTTTCTAATTTGATTCTTTTTACCAGTCTGATGTATTTTCGGTTTAAGCCTTAATTTTTCATAATTCTATACTGTTCAATTTTTGCATATTCTGCTTAGTATGGAATCAGTTGGAGTAAAAATTAATGTGCCAGCAGATCAGTTGTTACGAATTGCTCCACCAGTAAGGAAAATCGGTTGACCAGAACAGAATTTAACAGACCTCTCTTTTTTAAACGCAATTGTTCATGTAGTCGTTTTAGCCCAGTAGATGGTGTACTGGAGCGGATTTGGCATCTTACGTCTCAAGGCGTGGGTTCAAATCCAGTTTCAATCGTAGATTTTTAAGATGCTGAAAACTGCCGGCATATGAAGCGTGATTAATGTGGTATGATGAAGATCGCTTCAGTATCTTTTTGGCTCAGGCATTTTTGACAAAATTAAGTTCGTAGTGCAGTTTGCATCGTGAGAGTTTAGTGCCTCCATCTGGTAAGAAACTGTTAAAATTTTCAAATGGTCTTAAATGGCATTCCTTCGCTAGTGCTGACAAATGAAAGAACATATGCCAATTGTAAGAATGCACAAGGTTTGCACATGACGAGGAGCTTATGCGCAGCCTTACACAAAAAAATACTTTTTGAACGAAGGTACTTATTTATTTTATTTCTGGCTGCATATGTTGCCTATTTATCGATAACTACAGTTTATTCCCAATTATTTTCATCTTTTATCATAATGGGTTAATCTCTAAGCTTCAAAACAAATAATCATTTGAACATCTAACTAATAAGTTAGCTTTTTACCCCTTTGAGTTATGACAATCGTTTCTTCCTAGATTAAACGAAACGGATATCCTCCTATTGTGTATAAGCTCTTTTAGCTTATATTTACAAGCGTTGTTTTTCTTATATAAAAATTCAACAGAAAACCAAAATATGTGTAAAATGTTACTTTATATTAAAAGTTATGACACATAAATTAATTTTATAAGAATGTTATTTTTGCTTTTACATTGAAAAAGTCACCTGAAATGTGCTTCAGATGCAGTTTTATATCAAAGAAAATGTACATTAATCCACATCGTATTTGATCTGTTTTTTGATTTTGCGTCAGATTTATGTACCTCTATTTAGTCACCCCCGATGCTTTATCTTTTTTTTTTTTTTTTTTGAAAGAGACGAAAACATTTTCAGTATCACAATAATCACAAAACTGTTTTGAAAAGTAAAAACTAAATTGGGAGTCGGAAAAAAAAATTAGGAGGGAAAAAAAAAACACTTTAATAAGCATAGTTATCTCCCCTAAGTATTTGTTCGATCTGAATTTGAATATTTTTTCAAATTCATCTTACGAGGGTTGAAAGTTAAGTAGTGGCAACTTAACCTAGAAACTCGCAGACGAGAAGACTTGCATGGGAAAATAGCATATGAGAGCTGTGAGGGGGCACTGTTGTTGATGCGTATTAGTAGGTATTAATAAGAGGGGTAGTTGTTTTGTAGTCTTGAAAGTGAAGAGTTTCGTTTTCATTGCTCTAAAGCAAAAAATGCAACACAATGTTATTGAGGATTACTGAAACCTGTGAAATAAATGTGATGTCGTATAGGATGGTTGCATGTAGATTAAATATTTACGCTAGAGTCCGAATGAGACTGCGGAAATGCAACGCGCAGGTTGACTTTTTAATTCCTTAAGATCAGATTGATATCCTGAGCGGTCTTTTCAATGACCATCTGTAGGACTGTCCAAGAATAATCTTTCGAAGTTTTCGAGGTTAGTCATCATGTGCTCCGACGCTGACATAATCACCCAGCACCTTACCATGGTCTTTAACGGATTCCCGGCATTTGGAAAAAGGTTATAAGCTTTACTGGTGATTACATAGAAAGAATAATGCATTTATACCAGTAAGATCATTACAAATTGGTTATAACTATGTTGCTGACACTCGTATAGCTTATTTTATTCTATTTCTTAGCTAAATTTTTCGCTTGCTAACGTCCTTACTTGTTTCAAAAGATTCGACTTTTCAAAGAACCTTACGCACCAGTAATAAATTTTTGTTTGTTTCGTTTCTTACGAGGTGAAGGGATAATTTCTCATTTTCTGATGGAATGCTAATAAATTCATCTCGTAAAATGTTGTAATTCTTTACGCTCCAGAAGTTCTTCGTTAAGATATACTTTCAATAAACTCTTGGGATATATTCAATATTTTTACAGAGGCATTTAATCAACGAAAAAGGTACAATATCAACACTCTTCGCTTGCGTTGTTTGCAGCCTTATTAATGCCAGGAATTCACTCTTCGAGGTATTATAAAAATCCCAGCTTATTTTCACAGCTAATGTAGGGTATACGGAAACATCTTTTCCTATGTCTTCTTTTTATTTATGCTAGAATATAATGTTGTTGTATTGATTCTGTTCTTGTTTATACGTTTTAGCTTAAATATGTGTTATATTTATTTATGTTTAGTTACAAACGGTCGTTAACACATTCAAGATGTGAACAAATTGCAGTCATAAATAGTAAAATACTGCAATATAAAATATTCGTAATAAATAAAAAACACTAATAAATACGCAAAATGGAGCAGGGAAAGTTTTCTAAGCATTCATATATTTCAATTTATTATTCTATTTTATTTATATATTTATTTATTGAATTTAGGAAAACAATATTTTCTAAAGTCAAATGCTTTTAATTTTTCAAAGTATGGATAATTAAGCTGTATGGTTTTTAAATTAAAACTAATATTCTTGTTACGGGATATAATTTTATTTTTATATTTATCTGAATGGAAGAGGATATATCTTCTAATGTCAGATTGAAACGCGTGTATAAATCTAAACAGAGCCACTGTAAATAACTCTTCCCACTTCAAAAGCTCATGCAGTTTGGCCAAACTATATTATGTAACTAACTAAACTGCAATGGTATTTCTCACCGTGATATTAGCATTTACATTTATCGTTTAGTAAACTATGCCTTACTTTCATATTTACGAATAACTTTCTTAATTTTAAGTATGTGCAGCATAAATAAATGCTTTTAGTAACTCAATAAGCGTAACTAAAGGTGCGATGCGTAACTAAGGGTTCTTTAATATTTTGAATTATCTTCTGTTCCAATGATATTAAACTGTTTTTTACTGTACGATAACATGATTTGTTACAATAAATTTAGATAATATAACTAAGAAAATCAAAAGTGCCCCCCAAAAACAAGTATGATGAACGAAAAGTAAAAGATTCATATATGTTAATGAACGTGAAACTTTGTTAATCTTATACAGATTATTAATTCATTCTCCTTCTATCACTTATATTTTCAAGAACTTCTCACAAATCATCTCATATTTTTTTACCATAAGGACGTAAATAATAATTAAAAAAATATTTGGTAACCAACAAGGTTAGTACTGAATAATCCAAAAGTCGCGTAGTTAATTGTAAAATATTTTACTTGAAAAAATTATCGATTTTAAATTCAAATTTTTTGGACTTGTTGAGAGCACTGTATTTTTTGAAATCCATGCCATTTTTCTTTTCATTTTCCATGCTCACTGACACTCGCAGTAGCTTTCGATTTGTAATGTGGTCAAAAGTATTTTTTTTTTTGCAAGGATCCATGAATTTTCGTTACTGAGTAGTATTTTTCATTTGACGAGGGGGAGGGGCATTGCTAAAACTGTTAACAACCAACTTACAAATGTTTCTCGGATCAATCAAGACAAGGCTTTTTCGATTAATATTTTGCTTTCAAGAAATTGGAAATATTGGAAACAGGAGCAGCGGGTGCTTATCTTTACTAGACCATCACGATATGGACGACGTGGAAAGCAAAATCTTAAACTTCCTTTCTAAGGGTCAGAAATTTGGCCCCAACACATGGATTTATCTCATGTGCTCTGAAAGCTCATATAAGTTAGTGAGAAGCAGATGGATGTAAATGCCAAAATTAAAAATTTTGAGATAGCCAGTACAAATGGTGGGTGAACCTCTTCTCTGTCTTGGCGCAAGATATACTACTGTGCCCTGCTATCCTGCATAATTTAGAAAAACTTTTCAATGAAAGCCTATCTAGGACAACAACTTTAAACGCGTTTTACTCCAAACTTGAAAATGTCCACTTACATCCCCTTCTTTCTTACTGTCTGATATTGGGCTATCGTTTGGACAATCACTGAGCTCTGAAGAAATTGAAATTTCGCATTAAACGTGTTCGTATTACTCATGAATTCAAAGCGCCTTTAGAAATTAAATGATTACTTGATTGTGGAAGGTCAAAGTCATTGCTTCATGGAAATGACCTTGAAAATTTTGATTATAAGTTTTTACGGATAAAGATTGGGTAATTCATCGCACACGCTTTGTTAAAATAGAGAAATAGGAATTTGGTCCATAAAAAATCCGCACGTCTGTCATGAAAAGCCTTTGCATTCAGCAAAAAATCATTCGTAGTGTCAAGAAGTGTAGTCTAATTTGCAGTGTAGTCAATGTAGCAAAAAAACATCTTGAGTACACTACAAACTAAAAGCTAGTGTTAGTGCGAATGTACAATTGAAACTAAAAATGCCGTATCATTCCAAAAATTGTATTGTTTCCAATTGCTAAAAATTGTATTTTATAGGAATAATATTTAAGAACCAGCATCTTCTAATGGGTTGCGTGACTTTGGGATCACCCAGTATAATAAGCGTAAACCGTCGAAATAATCTCTCTACTTTTGATAATTTCGCTATCGGGGTGCAAGAAGGCATTGCTTTCATTGTAATTTAGAGCTTTACATGCTATCTCTTATGGGCTCTTCATATTGTGTGGCATCCTCATATATATAATAGCCAATGATCGAGTAACGCTCCTGACGTCATCAGCAATGAAACTCGCGCCATGGCATGGCAATTTAATAATATTTTTTAGTCATGTTTCACATGCAGGGAAATGCTTTATTGTGACAAGGCTGAACTGGATCCGGGAACTGTTCTACTAGTAAGACTGTCATTTTAAGAGAATGAAGAAACGAAAAACTGATCAACAATAAACGCTATCTACTGGACTTCAGGGTTATTTCATTTGAGTTAGGGTTAAAATTTCAACTTCCAAATATCACTAAATTGCTTCGTTAAAATATAGAAGCAGTTTTCACCCGTTATACCTTGACGGGCCATTTGTCTAGTTATAAAATATTTTTCATTCTAATATAAAAAATGCGTACATATATTCTATGTTTATACAATATCACATATGTTCCAATATAATAAGATTATCCTTTAAAAACCTGCCATTTTATAATTTCTCTACGTTTTTGCATAAAAATCTTGTGGTTGGAAAAACGGATAACACCTGGGGACTTACCTGAAAACCTGTTTTAAAAAACTAACCAATATCTGAAAACGTTTTTACTCTAGTTATGAAGTTTCTTTCGGTATTAACTTAAGCCCATTTTTTATGAGGATTAATGAAATAAACTTTTTCTACAAGTACAAAAGCTTAAACGTCTAATTAATATACAATATCCCCGTGAGGTGATTTGATGGAACCGAGTTTCAGTTGATCATGTATTTTTTTTTTTCAAAAGAGTTCTTTTTCTGGCTGTCACGCTTAGATAAGTGTAAGTACATTTACCTCATTCTAAAAGATTGATTGAGGGGAGCTAAAAACTTGACGGCTTAATAATAGGAATTATTTCACTTTTTTACCCGAAAAGTGCATTAAAAAAATGGTAAAATACTTTTTGTTCTGAACTACTAAGAAAGCTCTCTGCATGAAACATTTATTTATTAACTATTCGTTTGGTTTTTCTGTTATATTTTGCAGAAAGAATGCCTGTCATTTCATTACTTTTCAGTTGTTATTACTTTGATAAATCTACTTCAACGCTTGAAAAATGTTTCAAAGGTGAACAATTATCTAACTTCGTCATATTGCCGGTGATTATAGCAGTGTATTTTAACGGAGTATTATGAGACTTTGAGAACATCAAAATGTAACAAAACAAAAGTAACGTCAAGTGGGAGAAAGTGAAATCATGGGCTAAAATGAGGAATATTGAAAAACACCCATTTTCACTTTTTAATAAGATAATTGGATTGCTATTTTTGGAGACATAAATTGAGATCATAGCAAATATTTTCAACTTAATTTTGTAAAGATAAACAATTGTCTGACTTTATCATGTTGCCAGCGATTATAGCATTGTATTTTTAACAGACTAGAGACTTTGAGAGCATGAAAATGTAACCAAAAAGAAAAAAAAGTAATAACGTCAGGTATGAGAAAGTGGGATCATGGGCTAAAGTGAGAAATACTGAAAAACACCCATTTTCTCTTTTTAATGAGATATTTGGATTGTTATTTCTGTACACATAAAATGAGATCATAGCAGATATATTCAACTTAATTTTTTAAACTGGAACCAGGTGAAATGTTTACGCTTCTATGCTGATCCTGATTGCATATGATATGTAAGAACCTGCTGCTGATGAACTTTGCTCTAGAATCATTATCAGATGGCAAAAACTATTACTTTTTGTATAGACTTGTAGCATATCATCTTAGGATCTGCATGTAAATGCAAGTATCTCGTTTGAAATTTCATCTATTATAATGTTTCTTCGGAGGAAGGCGTAATTGGGGGGGGGGGGGGACAGTTAAGTAATGTAATGTATATTACATTTATAAATTCCCAAAATATTTTATATTTTGGTTTCTAAGTGCCTAACGTGTAGTATTTTTTTTTTAATTTAGCTTTTTTTCCATAAATTTTTATGCATATACCTCATTTTTTGAAGTTTAACTTGTATGCTGATTTTCAGGCTTAGCTGTATCATTGGTAATCTATAGTCTTGAGAAGAAATTGCGAACAATTGCCAGTCATTTTTGGCGATTTATTTTTTTAGATAGATTTCGGAAGAAATTGCCAAATATCCTCAATCTTGGCGATATTTGGATACTTCTTAAACCTTATCGTTGGTCTTTCTAGAAATGTCCAGTGTGTTTCCATTCAAAACTAAAATCGTCGACATTAATGCTTTAATAAAACACATAATACGCACCTTTAAATCAGTCAAGAAACACATTTTTTTTCACTGAATCCTTAATTGAAAGACAATTATTTAATATTTTTATTTGAATATAAAATAATTTTTCAACTTCCCTTCGTGGCGGTATCAAAACACACCCTTTTAAGTCGATCACTGAGATTAAAACATCCAGCGAAATTAAATGGTTTCGCTTCTGGTTTAATCTACATGAATCCAAGGTGTATAAAATACATCAAAGCGGTTTCACTAACATAAATTTAACAGTCTGGTTTTTAGGATCCTCTAGAAAAGTAAAATCACCTTGATTTCACTCCCACTTTCACCAAACCTGACCCTATTTCATTAACTTCTTGTAGCAAAGAAAGAAAAAAAAAATGCTTACTTTATTTATATTTTTTAACTTCTTGTAAAGACTAAGTAAAAATGTCACATTTTTCTTTTTTTGAATGGTTTCTCGCTAATTCTTCATATGATATATCATTTTGTAATCGAATTTGGTACTATTCTTTGTACTCTCTTTACGCGTGGTTTATCGATTGCTTTTTTACTTCCTTTTACAAAAAAGGAAGTATTGTATTCGCAAAAAAATTTTCACTCAAAAATCGACCTGAATTCCAATTTTACTCGCCCCCGAATGAATATTGAGTTTTTTTTTCGACTCGACCACACGTGGATAAGTGCCTAAGAACTTATAGACACGCGAAATATCCATAATGATAATTCCCGAGTTAGTTACAACGAATTTTCTCGTGACATCTGTATGTACGTATGTATGTGCGGATATGCGTATGTATGTCGCATAACTCAAGAACGGCAAGGGCTAGAAAGTTTAAATTTGTTACGTAGACTCCTAGTGGGGTCTAGTTGTGCAACTCCCCTTTTGGTTGCATTCGGGTGTTTCTAAAGGGGTTTTTTGCCCCTTTTTTGGGGGGGAGGGAATCATTGTTAATCTCATATCTCATGTGGTGTTAAAATTAGGCGGAAATCTTGGCAAAGTATCGCCAGTCTTTTGGTCGCCAAGTTTTGTTGCCAACTTAGCAACAAATTTGGCGATTTTTTTTAAAAATTTGTTTCAATTTGGCCATTGTTGATGATGTTTAGGAAAGTAAAATATTGAATTAAATTAAAATTGCCAGTTATGGGGAAATGTCATTAAATTGGAGCAAAAGAAAGTCCATGTAATGCACACATCCGCTCGTTTTTTTTTTTTTTTTTAATTGTCAAAGTATTTTGTTTGACATGAAGTCTTTGTTTCAACGTTTTTACTTGTTCAAGTTACGTTTATTTGTGTTCTACATCGCTCTCTCTATTACGCAAATAATTTTTCTTTTCTAAAATTAATTTATTTGTTGTTTATTTTGCCAATAGAAATTGTTTCTACCACTTTGAAGAGAATCAAACGGCTGTTTTTTTTTCTTTCTTGCTTTTTTTTTGTACTTTTATCAGCAAGATCACTGACAAAAGCGAAAATAAATTACGAAATAATTGGTGATTTATGAGATGTAATGCTTTTTATCTTCCTTTTACAAAAAGGAAGTATTGTATTCGCGAAAACGTTTTCACTCGAAAATCGGCCTTAATTTCCATTTTTCTCGCCACCGATGGAATATTGAGATCGTTTTTTTCAACCCGACCACACGTGGATGTATGTTTAAGAACGTATAGACACCAGAGGTATCCATTTTGACGATTCCCGAGTTAATTACAACGAGTTTTTTCGTGACATCCGTATGTGCGTATGTATCTCACATAACTCCCAAAAACGGTATGTCCTAGAAAGTTGAAATTTGGTACGTTGATTCCTAGTGGGGTCTAATTGTGCACCTCCCCTTTTGGTTGCATTCTGATATGTCAAAGATGGGCCTTTTGCACCTTTTTGGGGTAAAATCATTGTTAATTTCAATGCAAACTCAAGAGGTGTTATAATTTGGCAAACACTTGGCAGTATACAGTGGCTCCTAAAAGTGTTCGTACACCTTGAAATTTTGTAGTAAAACCAAAATAACGCAAAACTGAATCGAATGTGAAGTCCTATTTTGTTTCACACCATTCCTATGCCATTCTGAACCCTTTAGTTTTTTTCAAAATATTGCCGAATCTTATTTTTGCAATTTGTCCCAAAACGATGAGACACAGAAAAATACGCCACAAAAGTCAACGTACACTGAAATGTTTTCGAATAAATTCATGATTAAAATTATCATATGAGGTTTTTTTTTTATTATTATTTTTGCATTGTAATGACTCTGTAAAGTCATTTGCCTTAAATTTTTTGTTTATTTATTCCCTAATATTCTGCTTATTATTTTAAAATGGCAGGCATGCGTAGAAAACAACAAACACGATTCGAAATTTTATTTTTTTTTCCTAACAGTAGCCTTAAATTGGTTTGAAATGTCTCTAAATTAGTTAATTTATACCATTCTATAGTGAATTGCTTGATAAAATGCTTTAAAGATAAGAATCGGATCAAAAAGAAGGTAAGAAAATGTCAACTGGTAAAGTTAACAAAGCGTGATCGGAGGTTTACAGTAAAAAAAAAAAAAATATGAAAAATACACATTTGAGAGCTGAAAAAGTTTCTGCAGAATTGAATGAAACATTTTACGTTTAATTTTCACCTAAAATTGTTGCCAAGTTCTCTGATTAGCTTGATTAAAGGGGACCTCTTCCCGGAAAAATTTTCTTGTTCGTACGAAAAACATTAAACTTACGCTTTTTGTCGTAAAATCAATTTACACATATCTTCTATCTTCTTCTATCTATCTTCTATCTTCTATGTATGCATATAATAAAATAAGATGTTTGTGTGTGTGTGTGTGTGGCGCGCTTCCCGGGAAAACTGTAAGGCCTAGAAAGATGAAATTTGGTATACTGGTGCAATTTTTGCTGAAGATGTGCACCTCGGGCTTCGATTTTTGATATTTTTAATAGAAAAAAAGTTATTTAATATTTTATGCGTTTTTTTGCACTTTTTAATACTTTTTACCTCACAGACCCCGAACCAATCGCACCACACAAATATTTTTTGTACTATAGTGTAGGAAATTTAATTTTAAGTATGATGAATGAAAAAATTTTGAAAATAGAGCAATTTTTGTATTTTTTATAAATTTTTTAAAAAACCTTTATTTCGCATTTTTTTCTGGGTTTAGTTTTTTTCGAAACCCATCCTGCAAAAAGTATTGAGCCCTCAATTCCAAAATTTTAGTTAGTAATAGTAAAAAAATTCCGCCCCCTTCAGAAGAAAAAAGTTTTTAAAAATACTTAAAAGTTTTTTTTTTACAATTTTTTAAATGCAGAACACGACGCGACCAGTAAGCATTGCCGGCTGAGTTCCGCACTTCCTCATCACGTGACCTAACTGAAATCGTTTGCTTTCTCTTTATTATTTTTTTTCAACATTCAGAGATTTCATATCTTTATTTTTCCGACTTTTTTTTTCTAGACTGTTTGATATATTTATTTTTGTTCAAATATTTTTGAGCATTTTAATTCAGTAAAAGCGGTGATTTTTTAAATCTTTTGCAAGCGCTGCTTTTTGCACACTACAGGGAACATAGAGCCTTTTTTTTGCGTGTAATTTTAAGTAAATAAATAAAGTCCGCGGTTTTTTGCATGATTTTTGTAGGGATTGGTGGTTATGTTTGGTAGATAGAGAAATGATATTAGGTGGGCAAAAAATGTTTTTTTTTTTTTACATAGAAAGGGTTGTTAATTACTATAAGAGGTAGATATGCATGGATCGTATAGATAGATAGATAGAAAGGTAGACAAATATAGAGGTGGATACAGTAGATGGACAGTAAGAAATAGAGGAACTTCAATGGGGGATCAATTGTGCCCCCCCTCACCCCCACACACCATGACTTTGAAAAACAATGCTTTCACATAAAAGTGGAAATGCTTTTTGTTATTTTCCGACAAAATGTGCATGAAGGGTATGCCCTTTGTGCCTCCCCTCGCCCCCTCCCCTTAGAAATATTCTTAAAGACATAATGGGAGATAGATCTAGAAAATACTTTATTCAACACAAAATTTATTTAAGCAGCCGCCGAAGAAGTCAACATTGGCGTAAAAAGGCGAATGATAATATTGATATATAGAGAAAAACATTGATTAATACCGTCTCTAAATTGTGTAAGCAGCCGCCGATGGCGGCAACCCTGGCACGAAAGGTGAATTGCGTAAAAAAAGCGGACCAGCTGGTCGCCGAAGGCGGCTAGTAATAAAATATGATGTTTGTGTGTGTGTGTGTGTGTGGCGCGTATCCCGGGAAAACGGTAAGGCCTAGAAAGATGAAATTTGGTATACAGGTGTAGTTTTTGCTGAAGTTGTGCACCTCGGGCTTCGATTTTTGATATTTTAATTAGAAAAAGTTATTTAATGTTTTATGTGATTTTTAGCACTTTTTAGTACTTTTAACCTCACAGACCCCGAACCAATCGCGCCAGACAAATATTTTTGGTACTATAGTGTCGGAAATTTAATTTTAAATATGATGAACAAAAAAATTTTGAAGATAGAGTAATTTTTGTATTTTTTATGAATTTTTGAAAAAACCTTTATTTTGCATTTTTTTCTGGATTTAAATTTTTTTCTAAACGCATCCCGTGAAAAATATAATAACCTCTTTTCTACAATTTTATTATGCAGTAGCCAGAACATTTCGCCCTATACAGAAAAAAAAAATTTCAAAAATACTCAAAAGTTTTTTTTTACAATTTTTTAAAAGCAGAACGAAGATATGAGCTATCACTTCACCGAAGATCGGCTGACCGCTTCGAATATGATGTAATGCACCCACGTGATCTAACTGAAGTACTAACTTGCTTTTTTCTTTTCTTCCTTTCGAAGGATTCATTCGCTTTTTTTTTCTTTCCAGGTATTACATTTGTTTCTCCCCCCCCCACGGATGTTTTGCTAAACATTCGATTTCGGTTAATCCGACGGACCACATCGGATCGTTTTGGTCCCAGTCACTTTTTTTTTTTTTTGAATTTCAATAAAAACAATGATTTTTATACTTTGGCAAACTCCGGGTACCACAGAGACGCCATTTTTTTGTGCTATTTTAATAAATAATTTAATAAATAAGTAAGCACGCTTTTTTTGCATGATTTTCTTTTTGTTAGAGAATAAGATTGGAGGTTAGATCAAAATAAATAGAGATAGATGAGAAAATTTAGAGATAGGTCGAATAGGTGATAGATATACATTGAGCGTACAAAAAATGTTTTTTCTTTTTTCGAATTAACATTTTTTTTTCTTTGAAAAAAAGATTGTTAATTACTATCATAGGTAAATTTACATGGATCTAGAGAAAGATAAATCTACAGGTCGGTGTACAGTTTAGGGGGGGGGGGGGGGCGCCACTACGATTTAAAAACATAATGCTTTCACATAAAAATAGACGCGATTTTTGTTATTTAACGACTTCTTGGCGTAAAATGGTGAATGACAAGTAAGCCAAACACGGCCGCCGTAGGCGGCTGCTTGTATATAAATAAAAAAAGATTGTTTATTACTGTCAGAGGTAGATACGCATAGATCGTATAGATAGATAGATAGATAGACAAATGCAGAGGTCGATATAGTAGATGGACAGCAAGAAAGAGACATGCCCGTCATTTAAGGAACTTCAACGGGTTGTCAGTGCCCCCCCCATACACACCATGACTTTGAAAAAACAATGCTTTCAAGTAAAAGTAAAAGTGTTTTTTGTTATTTTTCGACAAAATTTGCATGAAGAGCAAGCCGTTTCTGTCTCCCCTCCCCCTCCTTTAAAAACATTCCAAACGACGGAACTGGAGATATATCTAGAAAATATTTTATTTAAATTAATAATGATATAGATATAGATTGATTGATACCGCCACGAAACTTATTTAAGCAGCCGCCGAAGGCGGCAACATTGTCGTAAAAAGGCAGATGATAATATTGATATATAGAGAAAAACATTGGTTTATACCGTCGCTAAATTGTCTAAGCTGCCGCCGAAGGCGGCAACTCTGGCGTAAAAAGGCGGACCAGCTGGTCGCCGAAGGCGGCTAGTGATAAATAAGCTCAAAACGTTTTGGAACAACGTCTTACTTATAGATGAAAATAAATTCAATATTTTGAGTTAAATTGTTGTATAATTGTCAATAGAAAAAAAAATGAGGAATTTAATCTTAAGAACGTAGTTGGATCAGTTTATCAGGAAGATGAAGGTGTTCTTGTGTGAAGGTGCATAACAGCATCAGGACTTGGAAATTTGGAATTTTTGATGAAATAATGAATCATGCTGTTCACTTAAATATTTCAAAAAACAATTTTAAACTATGAGCTCAAAATTTGGCATTCGGAAACAACTTTGTTTTTTATCAAAATAACGATAAGAAGTACACGTTTGCGTTTGGTGCCTCAAAAATTGTCCTTAAACTTAGAAATATCTCCTGAATCGCCAAATTTAAACTTAATGAAACATATTTGGAGATATCTGGTGGCTGGATTACGAAAATACACCATTGAAACGAAAAGCGAACTAGAAACAGTAAGACTCGAAGTCCGGCTGAACACTTATTCAGAAATTGCTTAAAAAAAGAAATAAAAAACAATGAAATCTATTCCCAGACGTTTAAAAGCTGTTGCTAATACTGCATGAATTTCTACTAAATAATAATTTTGTAAAAAGTTAAGATTATTTACTAATTTATTGACATTTTTTCGAGGTGTACGCAGACTTTTGTGAGATGAAATTTTCGGCACTTTTTGGTTTGTAATTTGTAAAAAATTAAATTTTAATGTTTTATTAAAAATTTTCGTGTAGTTTTGTTAAAAATAAATCATAGATCTTATAATTAAATATCCATTCCGAAATATTAATTCTAACCAATGCATAGGGGTCTATTTCACTGAAAGTCGTAGGTGTACGAACACTTTTGGGAGCCACTGTATCACCAAGCTTTTGGTCGCCAACTTGGCGACAAATTTGACTTTTTTTTTTCAATCGGGTTTTAGTTTGGCCATATTAAGAGTGTTAACCATTGAATCACATTAAAACTGTCAATATTGAGAAAATCTATCGGTATAAAACGTTTCCTTTGCTTTGGTTTGCAAAACACTTGGAGTAAAAATATTTAAAGTGTTTCTTTGCTTACTCCAAGGCACTGTTATCATTAAATTATAGTAAAAGGAAGTCATGTGATGCACACATCAGCTCGTTTTCTTTCCTATTTAAATAGATGAATGCTATTTCAACATATAAAACGAAACAAAAATAGTAAGAAGAGTACATTTGAAAATTATCTTTCATTGCTTTTTGAAACTATCTTATAACACCAGAATATCGTGATTTAATGCAACTATTCCCAAACTTAAATTACTGAGAATAGGTATTTGTTATTTTATAATTAAACTACTGCCTAAAAACCTAAATTAGTGTAAATCTGTAATTTATTACTCTATGACTGAAAACTAACCCTTCTCCCAGTAAAAAATTCAATAAATAAATAAATAAATAAAATTTAAAAGAAATCAAAACTCAATAATAGATAATCATTCCCTCGTCTGTGATTTATTGTCCTTTTAAATATATTTTTACCAAATCGCGTTTCAACAGTAATAGATTTATTAGTAACAACTATTTTTGGCAGTAGATTTTCATTCAGTCAAATATTTTTCATTGTAAGGAAAGTTCTTGTACCTATGAATCAATTAACATGATTGATTCGATGCGAGATAATTGCGTTAATAAATATCGATTAGTATGTTAGGGAATTAATTCTGAAATGGAACAAGAAGTGAACAAATATTCGATTACTTTTACTCATTTCCCCATTAATCTTTTAAATGCAGAGCCGAAGTCGGAAGGCTTCTAGAGTATTTTGCTATTGATGTGAAATATTAATATTCCGGGCTCGAGCTTGGTTTTCGATTAAAAGGATTTAAGTTATGCTAAACGGAAACATAATATTTTTATCAGTTGCAATTGCTTTTGTATTAAGTCGCCTACTGTAAAAGAATTGATACAGTTGTGGTTAAACAATAATTAGTTTTTTTCTTCCGTAGGTAAAATGATGTTTTAAAAAATACAAATGGCAGTTATTTTGCTTGGAATTCAATTTATACTAAATTATAGTCTAAGATCCTGCTAGGCTTGATCTACCCTCATCGAGTTTCCAAAAGTTGTTACTATATATGAAGAGTAAAAGTTGTAAATAAAACGCGGAAGGACGAACTTTTACCTCTTTCACGTGAACTAATCAGGGTTGCCAGGGGTTGAAAGGTGTCAAAAAATAAATAAGTTACCCTCATCGAGTTCCCAAAAATTGTTATCATAAATGAAGCGTAAAAGATGAAAATAAAACATAAAAGTAAGGTTGCCAACATTTTTCGAGTAGCTAATCAGGGTTGCCAGGAGATAAAAGGTGTTCAATGAGGGAGATAATTTACCTCTCATCGAGTTTCCGGATATTTTTGCCATAAATGAAGAGTAAAAGCCGTAAATAAAACGCTGAAGTAAGGTTGTCTAACCTTTTTCCGGTCCATAATCAGGGTTACCAGAGGCTAAAAAGTGTCCAAATAGGAGAAATTTACCCTCATTGAGTTTTCAAAAATTGTTATCATAAACAAAGAGTAAAAATTGTAAACCAAACACTTAAGTGAGGTTGCTTCCCTATTGCGTATGAACTTATCAGAGTTGCCAGAGGCTAAAAGTTACCCTCATCGAGTTCTAAAAACTGTTAAGTACAAATACAAATGTGACTACCAGCAACAGGCTCTGGCCCAGCTAGGCTGGTCCTATTCAATTCATTAGTCCCCAATGAAGATCAATTGCCCTCTTAAAGCTATCCACCCCCTTACGCTGTACCACCTGGTCTGGTAAGCTGTTCCAAGTGCCAACGACCCAACTAAAGTAGTAGTTTTTCCTGATTTCCAGGTTAGAATGAGATTTAAATCGCTTAAAACAATGACCTCTTGTCCTGCTTTCCGAGCAAAAATTTAATCCATTAACATCTTTCATATTGATAACTTTAAAAAAATAAATCATGTCCCCTGTGACTCTCCTTTGCTCCAGGCTATACATATTAAGCTTATTAAGTCTGGTATCATTGTGTAAATCTGAAACTCCCCTTACTAGTCTAGTAACCCTTCTTTGAACCTTCTCAAGTACAGAAATATCTTTCTTCAGATAAGGCGATTAAAACTGAACAGCATACTTCAATTGAGGTCTTACTAAACTCCTATATAAAGGCAGAAGAACCTTCTTCGATTTGTTTGAAATAGATCTATTGATAAACCCGAGCATTCTGTTGGCTTTGTTACTTGCAATGCTGCACTGTTTACTAAACTTGAAGTTCTGATTTTTTAAGATACCCAGATCAATAATATTTTCAGCCTGACTAATGACTGAACCCTGTAAACGGTAACTTGTACGCTTATTTCCATGAACTAAGTATAGCTCTTGACATTTCCCTACAATAACTGCCATACCCCATTTATCCGCCCACTTATTAATATGATCTAAATCCTCTTGAAGCTGTTTTACTTGTTCTTCATTTTCTACGATCCCCATAACTTTTACATCATCACCAAACAATTAATGCTTCCAGATTATTTTCATTGATGTCATTCATAAAAATAATACACAAAAGACGCCCTAAAACTGATCCCTGAGGAATCCTGCTTAAAACATCACTCCATTTCAAATGTTTCCCCTCACAACTACTCTTCGCTTCCTTCCAGTGAGCCAATTTCTAACCCAAAGTAATGTTTTTCCTCCTATTCCTATATCAGCTAGTTTGCTGAGAAGAGCAACATGCGGTACCTTGTCAAAAGCTTTATGAAAACCAATATGAACAACATCCACACACTTTTTGTTATCTAAAGCCAAGGTAACCTTGTCGTAGAAATGCAATAAATTAGTAGCACACGTCTTACCTTTCCTGAACCCATACTGCAAACTAGTCAACAGACTATTAGTCTCTAAGAAATTCATAATCTTAATTTTGATCAAAGTTTCGAAAATCTTACAAACCACTGAAGTGAGACTTACAGGTCTATAATTCCCAGCATTACCTTTAGACCCTTTCTTGAAGAGCGGTTATGGTAGCCGCTTGAAGAGCGGTTATGGTTCTCTGGCACTGTCTCTGAGTTATAAGAAGTATTGAAAATATTTAAAATAACATCCACTAATTTCTCTACACATTCAACTAAATTTTTTGATAAGTATTATCTGGTCCCGGAGCTTTAGTTGCTTTATTCTTTTTCAAATGAAATAGAACCTCCTCCGTGGAAAATACAAAATCCTCAAGCTGCATAATAGCTTGTGTCTTGCTAGTGTCAATTGTTGAGATACAGTTATCGTTAAACGCACTGGAAAAAAAGTTATTTAGAACATGTGCGATATCCCTATGGTTTTGGATTAAATTTCTATGTTCTTCAACCAATGGTCCAATTTGATTGTTTCGAGCTTTCCCAGAATTAGCCTAAGTAAAAGACCTGTTAGGGTTCTCATCAATGTTATCTGCTACCCTTTGCTTCAATTCACTTTTCTGAACCCGTACCAAATACTTAAAATTTCTTCTTGCCATACAACACTGGAGCCTATCCGCACTCTGACCAGAATCCCTTAACTGACGAAAAGTGGCTTGATTATATTTAGAACTTCTTTGGTCTCCCTGGAGAACCACTTGGGCCAAATTTTAGTACTAACACCTTCTTTCCTAAATCGAACATAACCCCCAAACGTTTTAGCTAGTTTTTCCTTAAATTCCGTCCACTGCTGATCTACGTCGCTACTTTCCAATTCTGATGAAAAAACCTCTTTCAAACTTTGCCTAAGTGCAACAAAATCAGTGTTTCTGAAATTAGGCACAAACCTAAAATTATCATCTTTGTACACTTCAAATTTAATCCAGAACCTAATGCTGTTATGATCACTATCTCCAATATGATCCCCTACACACAACACCTGAACAGAACTTCCTACGTCACAGAAATCTAGATCCAAAATCGCCTCCTCTCGAGTTCCTTGAGTTACAACTTGATCTAAGAAACAGTCAGTAATTACTTTTAAAAATTCCTCTTCTTTGCCATTAGCAGGATAAAAATGATTCCAATCAATAACCGAAAAATTGAAATCCCCCATTATGATAACGGATCATTTACTGAACTTGCAACTAATAATACGATACATCTCTTCATCTTGTGCCTGATTTGAATCAGATGGCCTACAAATGTTTCTAAAACGTAATTTTTTGCCCTTATTGCTCATCAACTCCGGCCAAACCATATCAATATCAGTAGGTTTACCATTTAGAACCAATTCATTGCAAATGAAATTGTCTCTAACATAAAATAAAACCCCACCACTTCTTTTGCCTACTCTATCCTTACTAAACAAATTATACCCAGCAATATGTAATAAATCTTGCTCCTAATACTGCTAGCATTGGTATAGAAAACTTTAAGCATGCCTAAATTTCTTTTATTTAACTTCCTGAAATTTCCTAAATCACAATTGTTAAAATTACTACTATTGTTCGACAATTTTTTTCCATTTCTAGTAATATCCAAAAAAATTTCCACCTCTCGATACCTGATGATTTAACCATGCTCCTCATTCAAACTTAGTTTTTTGACTCTGAAGCCCCTAAAATTAATCCACTAACCATTTTGACCCCAGTAGAGCTCAGGTGCAGACCATTCCTAGCAATCCAATCCCGTTTACAATGACTCCATTACATCAATAAACCTGATACTGCGCTTTTCGCAAATTGACTTGAGTGACAGGTTCATACACCTAGCACGCTGATTTAGCCAGCTCCTATGCACCCCATACCTGTTGTCATAAAAGAAGAGTAAAAGCTGTAAAGAAAGCATTAAAGTATGGTTGCCTGCCTTTTCCAGTTCCTAATCGGGGTTGTCAGGGGATAAAAGGTGCGAAAAATGAGCAATTTACCCTCATCGAGTTTCCACATAAGTTATATAAAACAATGTAGGCAAAAATATTACAAAACCGATGGTATATGGTTGCCCAAGCAAGTGTTCCAATTATAGGGTTGTCGCTATTCAAAGTTTAAATAATTCAAACTATTTGGTACAGTATTGACTATAAAGTTCTGTATTTAAAACCAGAAATGTCGAACAGTATTCACCTTCCATGGAAAAGCCTTTATGCAATATGAATTGAATTTTACACAGCATAACTCTAAGAATCTTTAAAAACTAACCAATGTATCTAACTATGTAACTAAATAATTTATCTACATTAAAATTGGTGTCCTTCTTTTTTTCTAATATATTAATGTTCATTTTGGGGGGTGAAATACCTATCTTTCTAACAAGAAATAACATCTCTCAGACTCAAAGAGTTGATTTATAGCCAGACGGTTTAGCAGACAATTTTATAACAGCTGGAAAATATACATGCTATTTTTTAGTTTGAATAATTGATTCTTTTTATTTTGATTCATAATTCAAGATTAAGTTATGCCATTACAAGATTTTTGTATCAATAAATTACTTAAGAGTTTTATAGTTGCGCTAATAAATGTTTACAATCCGTTTAATGTACGTTGATTTCATGAGCCCATTATCGTGAAATCTTCGAAGGTTATACCTGAATGTAGAGAGTCAAACTTTCCAGTTCACAAAATTGGTGTAGTACCTCAAAAAATTGCTGTCTCATAACCTGCTTTAGTGTAATGAATTTTAAAAAGTCCCGTTTTGCTTAAATAATCAAAAGAAGTTAAGAAGCTTTTAGCCACGTTCTAGTAATATACAATGTTCCTTTTATGCACAACGCAAAAACAATTTTGAAGATACATAAAAAGCACTTTCAATAACTTTCTGTGTCCTTTATCTTATCCTCTGTTTTACTATGAATATTTTACACCTCAGTTTACGGGTTTTTTCTCTTTTTTCTTTAAAACTTACGGAAGGAGAGAAAAGCATATTCCAATTTTCTTGCTTTCAACTAATTTATTCAACGGAACGTTTTACTACGCTTAGTGCTTTGAACTCTTCTAATAAATATCTTTTGATCTCTTGAATTTTGAGTTTCCTTTTAGAATCTTTTCAACTATTAAATCGTGCTTTGTGAAAAGTTTTTTGATGTTTATTTAGAATGAAAGCAAAAAAATTGCGATCAAATCTGAAAACAAATTAGTTAAAATAAAAGATCGTAAAGATTTAGCATGGGAAAAAAAAACTAAGTAAAAACAAAATTATGGCATTGCATTTTGATAACATAAAAGTTCAATTCATGTCTAAATAATAAATTTCATGAAATATGGTGTTTAAAGCGTAATCATCTTTTCAAACAATCTTTGAATTTCGAAAATGTTTCTTTGAGCAAAAGAAAGCAACGAAGTTATTTACATTAAACTATTCTAAAGAGAACATATTCAAAAGCGATGATTTTACTGAATAATCTTCTCTTTAGATACATTGCTAGGTACTTTATTTTCACGGTGTGAAAATACTCCTTGATAATTTTTAGAGGAGTGGAAGTAGTTTTTGAGGAATGAAAGGGGGGTACGAAAACAGTAAACACCATAATAGTCACTAGTTCCACTAACTCTTCATGGAAAGAATAGAGGCCGGCAGGGATGGAATAGATGTGTACCAGTTAGAGTTTTAGCATTTAGCAATTTTAACACACTAAAAAGTTAAATACTAATTTTAAACTAAAAAAAAATTAAATTTAGAAATGTAGCATGTGAGATGTGCGATAGCTTTCCATTTTCCATGATGCTTAATTATAGTCTAAAATATCTACAAAGTATGAAATTCTGTCGACCGAAATATTGATATGTATTTCTTATTTTCAGTTCATGAAAATGGACCCGTGGAAGTGCTAAAAAATACATCTGCGTCTGCGTGATCATTGCCTTTTATAGTCGACTTGGTTCCCTAAGTTATAGTTACTTAATTTTTGTCTTAACTAATTTTACACTTTGTTTGTTCGCACTATTTATATGTTTTGCAGCTGAATAAATAAAGAAAATTTTCTTTCATTACGTTTCTTAGCAAAATAAAAAAAATGAAAAATACTTTTAACTTCACCAATTTTGCACTAACTGCGAACAGGGCTTACTGACATCCAATATTTTTCATTCTCAGTTGTAGTAGACGTAGTAAGGACTTAGAAACTCCATGACAAATTCTACCACATGGTAAAGGGGCTGATGGTTATTGAAGAGTAAAGTGGATATGAAAATATTTTTAATATTTAAATTTCTTCTTCAGTAATTAAAGAATCTTCTTGTATATGTATACCGCAATTACTTTTAGCAAAGAGTTAATTTTTACTGTTTTTGGCTGACGAAATCGAATGAGCTGTTTTAAATTTTTTGAAGAACTAAGTTTCGTCCAGCTGGTTCCTTGTGTTTGATTACAATATTACTTGGCATCGTTTCTTGACACTTGAGTATCCTTAAAGAGTTCAATAACTTGTAGTTATGATTATCTATTACACTGACTGCTTCACAGACAAATGTCTTCCCAACATTCTCTTTAGAATCTTCTTGAACCTCTTAGTCACTTTCAACGGAAATACGTTTAGATTATTTTCGATGAAGATAATGTGTCAAAATTACTAACCTTTTCTATTCTATAACATTTTGAACCTTAAAAAAATAATGTGAGTCGAAGTTAATCATGCAAGAGCATATTTTTGGTAAAAGCAACAAGTTAGCAATTTACGGCCGAAGTTGAAGCAGCATTGCAAGTAATTACCAAGAAGCTCGCTAAGGGCATTTAGTTACACATTGCACCCTTGTTTTCTAGGCTGAAGATCCCAAACAAGGAGGAAATTGCAGCAACTGATATGCAGTTTGGTAATTGTTAGAAATTTTGCCTAAGTTCTGGCTGGCCAGCGAGAAAGAAGTTAACTGACACGCAGTATTCTTACAAAGACATTTTTTAGTCAACGGAAAAGGAAAATGTTTCGCCTAATGATAATCTCTAGATCAGATTTCACAGGCTTCTTTCCTTGCTTCGGGTAGCACAGCACGTCACGGCGAAGTTAAAGTAACATCACTTAGTCGCAATGGTCATAGATGCAGTGACAGAATTGTGAAGTCTTACAGAAGACCTGTATGACACATTTGTGACATGCTTAATGTGACATCGCAGCAAAAAGTAATTTGTAACCGGACATTTTATGACCAGGAGACGTCACCACTAGGCCACTTTGTTACGTTACTGCGAAATGACATTCATGAGTTGCTGCAACCATTTGATGACTTTACAGTGACGTTTCATGACCGTCATGCGGAGGAGACCCTCATAGAAGTGTCATATGACTTTCACACAAGAGATCTATTTTAGTCACTGTGGTGCTGATTAGTTACTCACCACAAAGTGATTCGAACTGTGAAAGTTTCGACGTTTGAAAAAACACGTGAAATGAAACATGTGAAAAGTAACACCATTTCATTGGGAGGTAAGTTGGATGTTATTGAATTTAGCAAAAAAGATTAGCACCAGTAGAAGGTTAAGTTTTTGTCAGTAACATTGACTGCTAAAATTAAAAACTTTGTTCATTCATTAAACAACGGAAGTTTAAGAACCGAAAAAGTAAGTCAAAAAGACTTAAGTAAGCCATGCAATGTTTGACAGAGTTCAGGCTAAATTTTCTTAAATTTGGAAAAAAAAATGCTTCGATTCTAACTTTACATTTTTAAGGCAACATGACATATCACACGACTGTTGTCTGCTCGAATGAAAACACAAAAGACTTATAAGATATTCGAAATTACTGATCAGTTATTACAAGAAAGGATTATCCCACCGATTCCTTCAAATGCAAACTATATAAGGTCTATTCCGAAAGTAATGCAATTGAATTTCCCGGCCCGCTTTTATTGGTCGGAGTGGAATCGAACTACTTGGGTTAGGTGGGAGGGGAACCTGAAGGTTTTCCGGAAAACATCTCAGTGCTCTCCGAGCTGTGGAAGTGGCTGGACGTCAGTTAATGTTAGCCTCTGCGCGCAGACCGTGCCACGGAAGAAATGCAACGCTATTGATTTTTGCTGCTAAACCAACAAAATCTCTTGAGGAGATTAACAAAAGGATTCGTGAAGCTTACGGGGACTCTGTACTACTCACAAGTTTTGAGGTGGTTAAAAACCTGTAAATAGGGCCGGGAAGAGGTTCAAGACGAACAATGCTATAGGCGGCCGTCAACCAGCAAAACCGACAACAATGTGGACCGACAACAACACCCCTCCCCTATAGTTCTGACGTTGCCCCAGCAGACTTCGTTTTCTTCCCTCAGATTAAGGCAGACCTGAAGGAACCCGTATTTCATCCATAGAAGAGATCCAATCAGCCGTGACGAAGAATTTGGAAGACGTCCCCGAAAAACGCCTTTCAGAGCGCTAACTAGTAACAGCGGAGACACTTGAAAAAATGTGTAGACGCCCAAGGACATTACTTTGAAGAATTTTAAGTGTTTGTGCAAATCTGTTCAATAAATTACTTAAAAAAAATTCATTGCGTTACTTTTGGAATGGACCTTGTGTGTTCCTTACAAAATGCATGACCACAAGCTTTTCTTTATTTATTTATTTGTTTCGGAACTCTAACTTTTTAAAATAAAATTTTACATATTAGCCAAAAATATTAGTAGAAACTGTTGAGCTATATATTTTGACGCTGCACAATTTTACTTTTCCTTATTTGTCTGAATTTAAGGAAATACCTTACGTTAAAACGAAAAATAAAAAAGTTTGTCTGCTTGCGCAATGAAATTTATTGCACTTTTCTGAATGAAAACTTTAATGCCTTTAATTCTTCACATCGTAACAGATTACAAATTTTAGTTATGAAAAATTAAAGTATGGACTGGAAAAAATTTTAATGCAAGAAAACACTGCTTACAAAAAAAAAAAAAAAAAAAAAAAGAAAAAAAAATCTAATTTAATACTCTGAGAAACATGTCCTAAATTGAAGTAATTAGAACAATAACTTTGAAATGATTGTTTTAAAGGTTTCTAACTTTGAAAATAGAAAGGTTGCTTAGTATATGAGAAAATGTATTGACACAAATAACTAAGGAAAGAGTTGCATGAAAAAAGCAGAAAATGCAAGCAGCTTTTACCTGAAAGTTATATTTTGCGCAGTAGTTTTTCTCTATTTCCGATGAAACTCACGAATATTTTAGAAAAGCGATTTTTCACGGTCTTTTATTGCGTTTTCCCGGTCCTGTGCGAAGGATATTTTGGTTATCTAGAAGCAATAAATCAAATATGCCTGAAGTATGTGTTTCCTTCCAAAAGTTTTCCTTGATACTCTATCTGTCTATTTTTAAAGGTACTTCAAGAAAATTGATTTAAAGAAAAAAAAACACTATTTTAGTTTTTTCAGTTTATCTCTATTCTATAAAAGTAAACAGAAAGACGCAAGAGATTTATTATTAAAAAACACCTATCATATTCATTATTATCAAAATTTAATGGATGGATATCACTATAAACAAGTAATGCTCCTCGAAGTGGAAATTGCAGCACCAAGAAAAAAAAAATGTGCGTAGTGCCATGAAAATTGCAGAGGCAACAGTAGTGCGACAGATGTGAAAATGATTAAAAAATAGAAAACAAATGATTGAATAATATACATCACTGGGCCTATTTTTTTTTTTTTTTAAGTCAAAGATACTAAAAAACTTTAAACGGTTACAAATTTAACCGATTTTTCCTCAAAATTACCTTAAATGAACTGTACTTATTTTAAATTTTTGCACTTAAGCTTTCAATTTTCCCGTTTATTTCAATGTGAGAAACTAACATAAGCTATCTTTCCCATAACCCATACATAAATAAAGACATTAGCACTGTCATTTTCCTTTCAAAATCTTTTATTGTCTCTGTATTTTCCACAACATTTCTTCCATAAGGATTGCAATTCCGCAAAGTTATGTTTGTACAGGTGAGAATAGCACCACTTGCGTTCTGGTATATATAGCCTGAAAACACTTTTGGCCTCCTTTTGTATTCGAAAGGATGAAAGAGATCGATTTCTTCCCTGGATTTCAGAATCTTTCTAGGAAGATGTATAAAGCATTGATAAATGTATTTGTTGATGAAATATTTCTTGATAAGAGTTTTCCTGTTGGAAGAAGAGTGTCGTTTCTACGTTTAGTTATTTTGAATCTCTAAAGTTAAAAAAATGAAATTTTCGTATTTACAGCAGTTTTGTTTTTAAAAGAGTTTCAAAATGAAATGGCGTCGATTCCAATGTTTTAAAAGTATTTTTTTCTGAAAGAACATGCTTAAAAACATAGGATCTAACCATTTTTTTAATTTTTTTTAAGTTTAATATTTTTAAAAAATTACTTAAACGGTGATCTTCCATTGTTTACATTTCTCGCCGATGACATCACAAATGATGAATTGTCATTCTGTGTTGCCATTCGCAGAGCAAAATATTTAATTCGCATATTTACTCACGTGTATTGGCAGCGATATGGTTGATAGCAAGCGTAGAGCCCAATTTTAATTCGCTTCTTGATTATCAAAACGTGGAAACGCGGTACAAAGATGCGCCAAAGAGCATCATTTGTGAGGTCATCAAGAACACGCCTTGTTTGAAAAATTGGACATTTAAAAAAATTAATTAAAAAATAACTGTTGGGAAAATTAAAGTATTTTCTGGGTTCGTGTTATTTTTTGCTTATTCTATCAATTTCAGTGACTAAAAGTACTACTTTTGACTGAAAGAAACAACCCCATTGTAAGGCAAGAATTAAATATAGAAGCTAAAACCATTGAGAAGAGATACAATAGAGGGAGTGAAGGCTTTCTTTAGTGAACCAAACTTCCCAAATCACGTGATAGATTTTAAAGCAAAGCATTGGCAGAAAAATCAGGCTTCTTTCGCTAGTTTCATGCCAACCATTCGTCGTTGTTAAGTCACGTGACTTTGAGTCGTAGCCTCAGCTTTTACTAAGCCAATGACTGGACTTGCTCGCTCCATTTATTAATTCCTTATATAAGGCTATAACGAAACGAACTTCTAAAAAGCAAAATAAATAAATAAATAAAAATAATCAAATAAAAATAAAATAAAGCAAAAAAAAAAATAAATAAAAAAAATAAATAAATAAACAAATAAAATAAATAAATTAAGCAAAAAATAAATAAATAAAGGTAAGGTTAACTAAAACTTAAGGTAAACAATTCTGTACCCAAGGGCCAGACAAACGAAAATGCCATCCCTCAAATATTTTACTCAAAAACCGATTAATTTATATGTGTCTAGGAATGAAAGTTCGTGCACTACACGGTAAAATGTTGTTGATGGGGAGGGTAATTACATCATTAATTAAAAATAAAGACTTTAAGGTTTACAGTAGTTTTTCTCTAGAGTGATCACAAAAAACCAGTCACATATATAGACAGAATTTTTTCAAAAATGGTCGAAATGAACTTAGTACACCTCAAGACGGTTAAATCCGTCGAAATTCAAAAATTTGCACGAAACGAATAGCTTCTTCTATATGTATTACATAAAGAAGTAAAAAGAAAGAAAGTAAAAAAATCTTTATTATTGTTCTAAGAGCACCAGTCCTAATCTGTGTATGGAATAGACACACTTTTTAGGCTCTCTTGCAAAGTAGCAAAAATGTGACATACGTTAGTAAAGAAATGAGGTTTATCCAGAATTAATCAATTAAATTTGAATTACATTCTGGGTCTTCAAAGCTTCAAGAAGAAGTTTGTTTTTGTGACTTGAAGGGCGAACTTTTTTAACAAGTTTTCAGTTCAAACTTTATTTTTAGATGAATGCTCTTAATGTGTAAATGTGTGATTCTAAACAGAACACCAATACTTTTTATGCTGTTTTTAAGGTGTGTGTGTGGGGAGGGGGGGGGGAGGGGATGATAGCAAAACAATTCAAATTGTTTGAAATCGGTGAAATTGCTTAAAACTACTTAAAACTTTCATAAATATCCTTATCAACGAACGAATCTAAATACTTGTCGAACTGAAGATAGGATCTTCATTGACGTATAGGAATTATAAATGGTACTTTAAAAGATCTATAAATCAGATTTTATCGAGTTTTTATGTACACAGTGTATAAGAAGCTGAAACATGTTTGCTTCATTGTGTCTTTAAAGTCAATTTTGTGTTTCGTCAACGTGTTTTCCATTAAAGTTTAAATTTAATTTTTAAAAGTCCTTTTTCGTAATTTTGAATTCAGTGGGCAAAAACAAGCAAGTATTAATCAAATGCAAATTAACGTTCTGAAGTGATAATTTCTGTCAATCAAAAATATTAACTTCAGTTAATTTGGTTCTCGAATACAATGATTTTCCGAAAAGGATTTTATGCTTACTGTTCAATGCATAAAATACAGTATTGCCAATTTTTTTGTTATCCAGGAGACCACACTTCAATTAAGATCATCTACGCAGGTCAGAACTTTAAATATATTTCCATTTTTTCCGAGACAGTGACGAAAGTCCCGCTGACGGAAAGAAAATTGCAAATAGAGCTCTGCTGTTACCATTGCTACACGCTTTTTTAATTAATAATAAGTTTCCATCTCTCTTTTTATTTTAGAAACATGGTTCTAACTACAGTAACGTAAAAAATTCGGATTAATGTGCCAGATTGCCTAATTATAAAGAAAGTTAATTTTAAACAATTTTTATTCAAAAAAAAAAAAAAATTCAATCATCCGTCCCAAATTTTGAAATTCGGTTTGCAAGTGTCTAGAGGATGATCTGTTGCTTTGGAAGTGTTCTACACATAATTGATTCGTAATTTTGAGTAAGTGTAACAGCGGTCATACGGACCCAGCGCAGCTGATCCAATGTGGCTATATGCGTAAGCTTCACCGACCTCATCTCTCTCAAGGTCTAAAGATTGGGTGCCACTTAATTAATATTAGACTTGTAAAACTTAACATTGTAGAAAACAAACCAAATATGTATGTTTTTTTTCATAGTTTTTGCAAGAAAGTATATGCTCTACCAGTTATATTGCGTAACGCTTGACAGGATTCAATGATTTATAACTGGCAGGGCCCATTTTCCCAAAAGGCAGAGTTGGCAGTAGCCTCGCTGCAAAATTTTCAGGGGCGACAAATTTTGCTTTAACCATTTTTTTTTAAAATTATTTCTCTTGAAGTGAACTTTTAGTATTCTTTTATTTTCCATAGTGACATCATTTTCTTGTAATTTAATAAGGTTTACTGTCACTCATCTTATGAAAATGAAATATTTTTCAAGCATGATAATATATGTGTGTAAAACAATAAGTGTGAAGACGAAAGGTGGTGTCGATTGAAGAAAAGCAAGTGTCATTGTGTTTGACCAGAAGCTCCAACAAGATTGGAGTTTACTTTGCTACTAAAAATCATTGTCAAAGTTTATTCAATTATGGTTTCTTCAGTGATTGACGCGTATTTTCTCCTTTACATTATGTTATTTTTCTGTTAATAGTATTAAGTCTGGGTGACAAATGAAATTAAGTGACGAGCGAAAAAGAGTAAAATTTTAAGTGAAGAAAAACGCTTGGTTTAATTGCTTGGTTAAAAAACGATGAACAAAAAGAAGTCTTCAAAAAGTTTTTAAAAAGTGATACATACGAGTACTTTTTCTCGTATTTTTTAAATGGGGCCGTTTTCAAGAGCAGAATCTTCGCACTTTTAAGGAATGTAATCCAGTAACAATTTACAAGTGAAATCCAGTAATAAGGAGTGGTAAGAAACGTATAGTGAGTGAACGTAATAACGCAGATGAAATTATTTAAATCGTTGATTCATAGATGAAAACAATTCTCAATTTGTCGAATGATAAAATACGAGCAAGCACGAATATCATACATTCATAACACCTTATTTTAAGGAACTTTAAGCATAATAAAAAAACAGTTTTAAAAATTTTTAGAAATTAAAAAGAATCTTAATGTTGCAATTTTGTCTCCAAATTTTCCAAATAAGGAATTTTTTGGGAGGTTACAGTGACCTCCCATAAGAGCACCCATGAATATAAAATGGCACCGATTTGTCATAAGCTTGACAGTTTAAATTTCAGGAACGTTATTTTTTTTAATTTTTTTTTGCTTTTTTTTAACACAGAAATTTTGCATCTTATTTTTTGAGAGGGTAGGGGCGGCTGATTTCAGATCTGCCTAGGAGCGGCGTGGATCTAAATTCGGCTCTGGTAACTGGGATCTCCATAATTGCATAATGGGGCTTTCCACGATTGCTTACAGCGCGGATGCGTGAGAGCGCCTGAGATTATACGGTTATAGACAGTCGTCAAGGGATGACTGACAAATCTCCTGACCAAATAGCGGGATAGCATTTTATTGCATATTTTTGACCACTATTCGGAAGAAAGGGCAAATTAGCTGCCCATCATGTAAACTGTATCAGTGTTTAGAAAATTAAATAGTTGTGTGTTGTGAACATGGTCCCTTCAATTCCCTCCTAAAAGTTATTTATGAAAAATATGAATAAAAAGAAGTGGGGAAGTTCCTCTTCAACAGTTTTAGAACGCTTAATTTAATGTTATTTTCTTTTACAAGAATTATATTTTCAAATGATTCAGAATTTTTTCTAACAATTACCTCCGTAAATATTCAACCGAAGTATATTTGCAGAAAAAGTAAGATTTCAAGTTTTCCTTTTTTTTCCAAAGCAAAAACTTTTGAAAATCAGTTTAAGGACGAAAAAATATCACTCAGCCTCCATCATGTACTTAAAGCTGTACTACAGATCGATTTCCTTTTGCAAGTTTTAATCCTTTTTTCTGTTGAAAAAGCTCGAGGTCAAACACTCTTCGGAGTTTGCGAAAGAAATTTTGCATTTTCTGGATAAGAATATCTTAAGAGTGGGAGATTCTTTCCTTGTGAAAAGTTAGTTGGAGACTTTTAAACATTTTTCAGGATTACTGGATAAACATTCTTACACTTAAGGAACTGTGCGTAAAACTTCTATGGATGAAAATATTAGGTAATTTTGCATAAAATTCATGTGTAGGAAACTCCAACTTAATAATAGAATGAACGTCCACGTGATTTTTGCAAGAATTAAAGATTCATTCATATTATTTCTCATCTTTCACGAAAAAATAATAATAAAATGTGTGCACTCTTTTTAATATGTACTGAATTGCTTTACTCAGCCTTTGAGTTGACTAGGACATTTCATTTTCCCTTTATCAATCGTTTTCCTTATTTTGAAGGTAACTGCAAAAGTTTGAGCAATGCCATAAATAATATGTATAATGTATGTAAGTGCGTGTGCGAGTTTGTGTGCATTATGTTCGCGCAAGGGTGGATACAGGGGGACGTTCATGGGAGTCGTCCTGAAACCTTTTTTTTTAATTTTACATCCCCATTGTGTATAAAAAAAATAATAATAATACCAATTGCTGTAATACAGGGAAGTCTTTGTCAGAGAAGTCTTTGACACTTTTCAAAAATTCGGTAAAAGAATTAAACGAGATAAAAAGTAAAATTAAATTACATTTATTACCTCATATTAGTAAAGTTTTTTTTAAACGTATCAATGCACCTCGATGTGGTGCCCTTTTGCCACACGAAGAATATCCATCCTATAATCAATTTCTGACCAAGTTCATTCTAGCATTAATTTTGTAACTTGTGAGATTGCAGCTGTAATGCGATATTTAAAATCTGAAATGTTGTGCACTTCGGTGGAATACACATTACACAGTGTCTTTTGACGAATCCCCGAAGAAAGAAAGCCATCTTGGGACTTTGGGGATGGGACCATCTCGTCCGATCGACCTCTTTGGGAATTCTCGATTCAAAAATTCCCGCACCCAATTTTGCATTGCATTTTTGCATTAAAAAAAACTTTACTATATGAGGTAACAAATGTAATTTAATTTTACTGTCTATCTTTCTTTTTTTTTTTATCGAATTTTCGAAATGTGTCAAAGACTTCTCGGACATCCTGTATATTTAATTCATTAAATATTTTTAAAGTAAACATTTGAAATAAGTTTCATTGTTTATGAAATTAATTAGTAACGTTTTTACCCTACTAGGTGCATTATTCCTGGACAATTTTGTGCTTTTTATTGACACTGAAGTAGTTTCAGAAATTTTTCGCACTCAACACCGTAGGTCCGTGTGTAAGTCTGTATTCGCCCCTGTGTACGAGTATTTAAATATTTTTACAATATATATAAATTATACAGATGGTTTCTTAGAAACACCTTAAATTTCAATATTTCGCCTTGCGATTGGCAGTCATTACACGCGTCAATAGTATCTGCTTAAAGGGAAATTATTCCAACTTACCATTACGTACGAGCCCGTAAGCCAGAATCGCAAAGGATGTTCTTTTTTATATTAAAAAAAAAAAAAAAAAACGCCATAAATACCGATTGCTAAAAGCTAAATTAAAATAGGTTTTATAAATGAATGCCTTTTTTTTAGTTGAAAATCTACGTAGTAGTTTAAATGAAAACCCAATCTACGAAACGCTTATTTTTTATCCAATAAACCTAATTCCAGTAGTTGTATTTTAGCTGAAAAATAACTTAAATAAATCACTTTGCATGCAAAATTATTTATTTATTATTTATTAAAAGCAATGAATACTATAGAAAGAATCCAGTTGCAGTGGCAACAATATAAAAAAGGCAATTAAAACAAACTATGCATTTAAAGTACTAAAACATAAAGACTTAAAATTGTAAAATGACAAGTTAAAAATATCTAAATCATGACAATGAATGTTAAAAAGTTTGTAAAATTTAAAAATACAAAAGTTATCAACATAGTTCTGTCTGGTAAAAATATTTAAAAAAAAAAAGAATGACTCCTAAGAGTCCTACTTGGGACAGCAAGTTGTGAAAAATGTGTGAAACTGCATAATCCCAATAACATAAGAGTTTCTAGATCAAAATAGTAATTATACATTTGATGACATAGTAATTGTGTATACGAGAAATTAATGTATTTCTATTACTCAAGTTAAGTCATGCACGATGAAATATCCTGACATAAAATTCAATATTTCATCTCTGGTCTTTTATTTCGTGTTTTTGTGTGTGTACGGTAAATGTTAAGTTTCAAATGTATTGTTTTCCGATATTTTCTATTGAATTGGATAAATAATCAAACTATTGAATTTTATCTTATTTTTTTACAAGAAATACACAGTAAATATCCAAAATGAGTTCTCTTTAAAGTTCTTCGGAAATAATCTTAAGGAAATATAAGGATGAACGCTCTTTAGGGACAGCAATGTTTTAAAAACGTGAAGACTTTATATTAAAAGAAAACATAAGGATTGTTACGCTTTATGTTATCTAATTTTGACTTAATAAATTAACAGGATTTTTTTTTTTTTAAATAGGTACATACTGATCGCAACATTTAGTTTTGAATATGTCACTCGTCTCTTTTAGTTTTGTGCTATGTAAAGTTTTTTGCAATGGAAGTTTTTTGTTTTGTTTGAAGAAGTTATGGTGTTCGAACACACACATGCAAAAAAAAAAAAAGAGAGAAAGAGAGAAATAATATACAGTATGCCCACTAAAGTCTCTTGTCACCCTCTTAATTTCAGGACGACTGCTGCTATCTTTATAAACGTGGGGTCTAGCTATAGTAAGTTGGATATGCGGTACCGAATGAGAGCGCTCACAGCACCACCTGGTGAAGAACTGCGGAGTTGGCTTTTGTATATCGAAAACGCAACGAGATGGGAAAAAAGTGAATTACAAAGTCGTAGAGCGTTATCGATTCATCACGGAAATGACATGGATGTAAAAAATAGAACGGTTAAAACGTGCATTTGGTTTTCGAACGTCCTGGGTTCACATTCCTGGGACGTCACGAAATTTGGACGGAAGAAGAAATAATGATCTTCCGGGGAAAACATGACACCGAAATGTCAAATAAAAGTATATTGCTTTTGCTTGTTATTCTTTTTCTATCTGAGATCATTTCTCACGTCACAGTGTAGGAAATCACGGAAAAACAATGCTCGTTTAAGTGTCCTATTATTTAAATTGATGTTAACGAGATGTCGTTTTGTCTAAATGGATGATGCTCTACAACTTTAACTCCCTTTTATAGAAGTTCTAACTCCCCGCAATTTTCCACTAGGTGGCGCCGTAGGTGGTTTTATTCAGCAGCACATGACCACTTTACCATATGTAGACACCATGTTTATTAAGATAGCAGCAGCAGTTCCGAAATTAAGAGGGTAACAAAGGGCTTAAGTGGACACACTGTTTATGATGACGTTAGCGAACACATAGTGGTTACAATAGTAAAAAACTCTTTTCATTTTCGAGGATTGATTAGCCTTTTCACGAACAATATTTCATTATATAAAGTAACTCACTTGAGTTTCAATTCTGCCTTGGTAAAGAAGGCAGTCAATCTTGCAGAATTTCTACAGTAAAATATTTCATGGAGGTTATCTCATCAACCCGTGAACAAATTTTTGCATGAAAAATAAAGCGGTAAAATAAATTGAAATTCTTATTTCTTTGGGTATAATTATTTATTTAAAAATAACTATCTTTTTTGCTCACATTTTTCGAGAGATACATTATTAATAATTTTTATTTCTTCAATTAACGTCAAAAAAAGGCAAAAATCAAGGTTAGAAGTATTTTTAGGAATTACATTTTTTGTACTTAAAACATTTTTGTACATAAAAAAATAAAGTATGTGAAATGAAGGCTGTAAACATCAAACTCGAACTTTTTTGTGCTTAATATCAATTTTCTTATTTCAGAAGAATAAACAATAACGCAAAATAATCACAGGACTGAAAATTTCTCTTTTCAAAATTACCCGACAATAAAACGATACCTTGTAATTACGTTCAATACAAGTCGAATGAACGTGTGGCAGTGGCGCACACAGGAATTTTGCAAGGGAAGGGTCCAAATTGAATGCCTTATTCTCATATCATACTTCAATACGCCAGCAAACATATTGACTTGATTTTATCGATTCTGGAGAACGAAAAGCAGTAAAAAATAAACTATTGAATAAATAAATGGCATTATTTATCAAAATTTACTTAAATAAATAACGAGAAAGCAAAATAAATTACTCTTTTTCTTTTCATAATTAAAAAATGGGTTCAAAATCATAGAATCTCATTTTAATCTGTAGTTACAAAACTAAAAACATAGTTATTACAGTTTAATTTATAATCACAATTCTGCATCTTAAAGGCAATTCATTATAGGAAAAGTGCACAATATTTTTAAAAATCTTTTAGCAAGATTTTATTTTTTCTCTTATTAGAGCTTAAACGTACAAAATTCAAAGAATCGTAATCAATCGGGGGGAAAAGCAAGACATATGGGAGGGACTTGGACCCCCTGGACCCCTCTCTTGTGTGTGCCACTGACGTGTGGTATTTTTTAAGTTCATAGCTGCTTAAAATATGACCTTAAAAACGCGGTTTGTCGTCGTTCTTGGCTGTCAGATACTTTAAAAAATCAATAACTGAAGAAATCAATGCCAAATTGTAGTTACTTTACTTAATTAATTATTCATACCATTTATTTCTGCTTTTGATGCTTTGAACGCAGGAAAAAAAGTCAAATCCAAATTTAGGCTAAAAATTAGATGTTTTGTTTCTTTCCAGATGAAACCTGGCTGCATAAAATATTAAATTTTTACAACGTTAACATAATTTATGGAAAGCCATTCTGAAGATTATTTTTGGAATGCTAATGATTAAAGACACGCAAGTTTGAAGCAGGTAAATTTATTTCACTCTGCCAAAAAAGGAAATCAGATAAGGGTTCATTCCCGGAAAAAGCTGGTATAGTTAATCCAAAAATTTTGTTCCGCATATAAAACAAAGGTTTAGTGTCGATTCATGTGTGCGCATTTGAATGTCACAAATTTTAATAAAACTGTGTATTTGTACTTATAATAATAATAACAAAGTAAATAAAATTCTAGTATGATTTGAATTCGTTTCTTACCAATAATTGGTTAATAATAATTTGTTTCTTACCAATAATTGGTTAGTAATTGGTTGGTAATAATTAGTTTCCACCAATAGTTTTTTTGCGATCTTTTCAAGTTTTTTTATTCATGCACCGCAAAAGTTTCAGAAAACGTTTTCGACGGAAGTGCTTTTTTTTTAAATCCCAGAACCCTCATCTCAATAGAACTTTTCTGAGCTATTGACAAGCCTTTCTCATATTTCCCAGCATAAGAAGTGGAAATGCTTTGTCGCATGCGGGGTACAGTAAAGAATTAAGCAATAAGATGCCATAACAAATTGTTCGTCATATTTAGTTGCTAAGTGTTTATGCAAATTTATCGTCACTGCACCGCAAACTGCCATTCGTAAGTTGCTGCTGCCTACTGATGACTTTCACATAAAAGCGACATTTTAGTCACTCTTCTTATAAGGGTCACTTTTATTTAGGGGAATGTGGGGACAAAGTGAAATAGCTGGGCAAAGTGAAATTTTAAAATATTTACTCTGTTTTTCATGCCATCTGGTAATACTTTAACCATGTAGTATCACATGCAATCTGTTTTAGTCAGGAAAAAGTTATCCCTGAAGATCAAAACATCGGGCACTTCTCAAAATTGACACTCTATTTAATATTTTCTGGAAAGTCAAAAATTACTTTTGTTATTATATAATGATAAGTCTTTTCATTACGATTTTAAATATTAATTGAAACCTTCCAATAATCATTGCAGTATGTATTTATTTAATACCAAGATTATTTTTGTTTGAAATATTTTGTGCAAATAGTCAAGTGAACATGAGGCATTCTCATAGTTTGATCAGTCATTTCATTTATTTATTGCTTCATATTATCGATTCATTTTCTCTTTCATCTTTTATTTACTCATCTGTTTTATCAAAAATATCTTTTGGTATCAAATAGAAAATATTTCATTAGACAAATATTTTATGTTTTACTTTGCTCCATAAAAAATAAAGTGCAAATGTTCCTTTTTTTTTTTTTGAAGGCTCAAATTTTCAGCCAAAAATTAAAAATATACTGTTTCAATGCAAGTGTTATTACAAAATACATTGTTCTTTATATATACTGTAATTTTTAAAACAAATATTTAATTTGTTCATTTTGAAAACAGTAAGTTATCTTAACTATTTCACTTTACCCCACATTCCACTACAACTTTCTTCGAAAACATTTTATATTATAAATTGCTTTTAAAATATAGGAACGTAAAGATACGAGTAGGGCCGTATTATGTGACGGAATGATACATTTGGAGTAGTTTTGTCTGTATATTTTGCTTTATAAATACAAATAAAAAATCTCGAAATTTTATTTTTAATAGCAACAGTACAGATTTCGCATAAGAATTCCGTAGAAAATTAAAAGTTATGTTTTTTAACAAAATAATTGAAGAATATGCAATAAAATGCCCGTGACGGAACGGAACTCGTATGTGTCCCGTTCTGTCACAGGTATTTTATTGCATGTCGTTCAATTATTTTCTTCAAAGTGACTAACTTTTAATGATCTACATAGTTCTCATGAGAAATCTTTATTGTAGCTTTGAAAAATAAATTTTTTAGCTTGTCTGAGTTGTATTTATGACATAAAATCAACACAAAACTTCTCTAAATTCCCCGTTCCGTCGTGTGGAATGGCCCGGTACACATTTTATTATGCATATTTTTAGTGAGTGCTAGCTGAGATAGATTTAGCATAAGAAAATTATACACATAGTTTTCAGTCAGGAAAAAAAAATATCTTTTAAAATGGTATATTTTTCCACACAGGTATTCATTTGAAACCTTACTAATTGCACTTAATAATTTTTGTTTGTTATTATTTTACGTAACTGTACAGTCTAACCTGTTTTTGTGATGTCTTTTTTTGTGCGGTATATGAAAATTTCAACGAAAATGGAACTCAATTGACGAACTTTTTTTTTAAATGAGTGCGAGGTATTAGCTTCAAGTGACAACAGGGGCATCCCAATGGGAGGTCATTGTGACCTCCCAAAAATGTCCTTAATCGTGAAATTTTATTTGACTATTCGGAATAATTATTATTACTAGGTTCATTTTGATTTCGTTTAAAGGAAACAATTCCTGGTTATTTCGTAAATCTTTGGGTATCTTTCACGTGATATTTTTTTATGCGTTCTCTATCCATCGCATAAAAAAAAAAAAAAATAAATAATAATAATTAAAAAAAACCGGTTGGGAAAACAACTTTTTATAGCTACTCGTGAAGTTTCGAACGATTTTTTAAATTCGATTTTTTATGCGGTCCTTATCTATCGTATAAAAACAGGTTTGGGTGCAACAGGAAATGTCCAACGTTGTTCAGCGCAAATAAGCAGAATGCACGTGTTTCGGGGTTTCAAGGAACCCCCTTTTTTAATTTAAAGGTGTCAGCTTACTGGATGTAAAGACATCCAGTAAAAGCTATTTGAAAAATAGTTAACAATAGTTATTCATTGAAAAAGGCAGTTCCTTGAAACCCCGACACACGTGTATTCTGTAAGCTGCTTATTTGTGCTAAACAACGTTAAATATTTTCCTATTATTCTTAGGTACAAATTTATTTATTTATTTATTTATTGCTTAGGTTTGGGTGTGTTATAGTTCCGCTTGTTTTAATGAAACTTCATTATTGTATACCAACATTATCTCTCATGTTACGAATTAAAATATAGGTGTGACAAACATTCAAAAATGCTTCGAATAGATGTAAGCCAGGTTTAAAATTCTTGTCCCTTAAAGTGAGATAAATGTCATTTTTGCATTCTTAATGAATAATTCAGTACGTGACGTTGAGAATAAGACGTTGTTCAATAAAAGAATGTCATTATTTGAGTTACAATACATTATTAGAATTATATGATTAAAATTAAATGCTTTATATCTCAATGATAAAAGATTGCAACTTAGATTTTCTGTTGAGACTTGAGACTTAATAATGAAATTGACATAAATTTGAGAGACATATTCAGTTAATAAGCTTTTGAAGAAAAAATTTGAGCTTAGAAAATTTCTTGATGCAGCAATGGTAATTAAACTCAAAACTTTTTATTTAGTGAGATTTAAACAAGCTACAGATTGTTTAGTAAGATGCATTATATTTTATATTGATGTGCATGTGATTTGAAACTAAATCCAGTTGCTCTGTTGAAGAAATTATTATCACTTTTGCACTTTTTGTTTTGTCATAAGAATGAAGAGAAATCAGATATTTGAGCATTAGAATGAAGCAGTACGTTAACTAGTGTACTAACGTATCATAAATTGCTCAAGAATAATAGCATTTAATTTCATAATTTTGTAGTTTTTGTGCAGTTTTATAGTTTATCTCATTTTCAAAAAAAAAAAAAAAATATATCAATTAGGTGTAGAGACAAATACTAACGGTTTTACTTTAACAATTCTTTGCACCGTTTGAGTAAATAATTCATTCCCATTGCGTGCCCTTCTTTCCATTAAATTCATAAAGATTGATATAGTGGATAAGTGTCTGCCATTGCACCTGAAGTTTCTTTGAATACACCCATTTTCTACCAGGAAAAGTCGTTTTTTTACTTCCTAATAATAATAAATCGATATTTTCCATCAAGAAAATGAAGAATCATTTTCATGTTTGGGTCTAACTGACTTTCATATTCTCACGCGAGAATTGCAGTTGTCTCCAACAATTGATATCTAAGCTCCAGAGGGTACTAACTATTGGATTGATTTGAATTATTCGTTCTTTTATTTTACGTGTCATGATAAAGAATAGAAAGAATGAATGCATCATGGCTTAAATTTATCTTCCTAATATTGTATATTTTTGCATTGTAACGTGTTCTCAGAAAATGAACTGAGTTTTGAAAATATTGCTTAGTTAGTTTTTGTTGGATGGTTTCATTTTATAACATACTAGTGGTACCCGCAAGGCTTCGCCCGTAGTAGAAAATGAAAAGGTCATTTGATTCGCCTTTATATTTACAAATATTGGATGATGATTTTCTCGCCAATCTATAATATTCATTCTTGCTACGGTTCCACGTTATGATAATTTCGTTATTTATCATAACGTGGAACTGTATACCATGTTGTGATAGTTTGCTCGGTAAAATTTTCTTAAAATTGGAATAGAAAAAGAACCACATCGAATTTTCGAAAAATCGCTTTAAGGTGCACACCCCCATGCTACAAACTAACTTTATGCCAAATTACATGGAAATCGGCCGAACGGTCTACGCAATGCGCGTCACAGTGATCCTGACAGACAGAGATCCTGATAGAGAGAGATCCGGACAGAGAAACTTTCAGCTTTATTATTAGTAAAGAAGAAAATCAACACATGTGATGTCTTCTGCTGGTTTTACACCTGTGAATGACCTGTTTCTTAATTAACTATTTTTGAATGCATTTTAAATGTGCTTGATCGTCATGTTCTATAACATAAGAAAATCAAGACACATGATGTGTTTTGTTAGTTTTACAACTGTGAATGACCTGTTTCGCAACTAATTATTTCTGAATGTATTTTAATTGTACTTGATCGTCATATTAGTGACTTGCCTCAGGTTTTACAGATAAAAAAAGAAGTAACTAGTTAGGATAAAAGCAAGTAGTCACACATTAAAAAAAACTTAGTTTAGTAGATTACAAAACATTACAATACTATTATAGACAGCCTAAAGACTTATTTGCTAAACGAAAAATAAGAATAATTGCACTTTGCTTTATCTTAAAAATTGGGTTGTAACTGAAAGAATTCAAATTGTACCAATTAGTTTACTTTTGTCAGCATATTGAATTCATGAATTTATTTATTTTCATTTGTTAGATTTCTTCACAAATTTGCACATTTGTTTAGTATTTAGCAAGTCAATTTTAATATTTTTTGGAGGCAGGAAAAACAAAGGTATATTAATGTATGGTTAGTATAATTATCCATAACTATTTGTGAAATTCCTTTGCATATTTATTTAACTAATCGAATTTAATATCTTTGGAAGAAAATAATAACTTAATGCTCGATTTTTTTTTTCAAATACACAAACGTATATATTTAATATTTATTTAAGTATTTAACCGTTTAAAAGCAATTATGAAAATAGATTAGAAACACACATTCTGAGGGCGATTCTCGAAAAAATGTCCCGTGCGTAACGCTAAGTTTTTTTTTTTTTCCAACTAACCGAACCCTTCAAAAAATAATGCTGTAGGGAAATAATATATGCTTTAATGTACTATCAAAGCATAACAGTTAATCCCATATTTAATTAATAGTTACTTAAATAAAATAAAAAAACTTAGCGTTACTAACGGGAAATGTTTTCGAGAATCGCCCCTCAGCTTAAAGTTTTTCAATACTACTTAAAAATAAGTAGAAAAACTAAAATGGAAAACAAAATTTTGCTGATTAAGAAATAATACATTTTTTTTAAATTATATTTCTCATTATTCGTCAATCATATTACTTAACCATTGCTCTTTCCTCAATAGAGTTAAGACTAAAAGTACATATGAAAACTACTTTCCCTTTTAATGGAACAAACCATCCGTTCTACTGATGATATTTATCTTACTTGAATATTTACGAAATAAACTGCTTGTCATTAGCTGAGAATTTCGACAGTTGTCTACTGCAGCTCAAACAGAGAGGAGGGTAATGCGCTTTTCCCAACCTGTTACTCGATATTTATCTGAACAGGGAAATTGTCTTAGGAACTCGCTATATATGCTGGCAGAATGTGTATGCACCCAACGTCAACGAACTTTATCTGCTTAATGTCAGTCTTTCAACTAACAGTTTTATATAATATTAGTAGAACCTGGTTTGTCCGATCCTTGATGATCAGGAGATCTGGATTTTCCGGATCAATTTAGTATACCTAAGTTGAAAAGTTAAATTTCATATGTTTTAATAATACAGTGAAATCCTGTTATAATGAACATTAAGGGACTTCAAAATTTGTTTGTTGTAACTGGAATTTCGTTGTAATGGAGTTTAAGCATTGGTATGGAACTTAAATCGGGACTAAAATGTTATTTAGTTAAAACGGATAGTACATCATATTGGTATTCGTTAATACGGGATTTCACTGTAAAATGTATTGAAAATAAGTTGTGTGCTGTAATGTTAAATTTTGTGTAAGAAATTTTTTTCATTTGATAATCAACCCAAGCTCTCCTAACCAGACTCATTTTAAAATTCCGATTGTACTACAACACCCAGGCAAGGAAAGAAATACAACTCAGAAAAAACTACATTGGAGAAAATCATGGTTTTGCGCAACAGTAGTTTTAAGTGATTTAGTCTCAAGTATTACAATATACGTATAGAAAAAAATAAAGTGATGTCTATCGATTAGTTTTTGTTGTCTAAATTAAAAATGCGCACTTAAAGCTCAAAAAATGTTCTTCTAAATCATTAATTTTCAATGATTTGTTACTATTGATTTTATTTTTTTTTTCTCATCCACGCACCAGTTATGTAAGCTAGCGTTGTGCGAGTTTCGCGGCAAGCAGGAGCATTAAATTCAAAGGTTAAATCTACATCTAATACTTTTCTCCCAAATGTTAAGTTGTGTCACTTTCCTTGTTTGGGTGCGATATGGTGGCGGTGGGGAGGGGGATGTCGTGACCTCACGGGAGGCGTGGGGGGCAAAGGGGAGCTCATAGACTGAAAGGTGGAGATCCACTGGTTAAAAATATGAAGTAGTTTCCGATGTACAATGATGAACTGTTACTTGGAAAATTTTTTAATTTCTACTTTAAACGCCTCTCCTGCTTTAATAAGAAAAATATATCACATTGTGTTACATAAATAACATAGTTTTTTCATTTGATTATAGATCAGACATTAATTGCAGAAGTGCAAAAAATTAAGATAAAAAAGTAAAAAAAAAAAAAGACTTCAAGTGGACATGAAAGTGTTGAAACAACAATAACTAATTCGTAGCTGTAAAGTAATAGCAGGAGCCTAGAGCTTCAGTGTCTCTTATCTTTTCCCGCCGGTAACGTCAAATGTAAAACAAGTAAAACATAACTGTAACTCTAACTGAAAAATAGAATCCGGGAAAGGGGATACTAGCAATTACATGCGACTAAACTAGGAATTAATTCATGCCATTTGCGATAAGATTGCTTTACTGATAATAAGTTTGACTTCTGCGGAACGGAATGTTTTTAAAAGTTAGTTAAAGGTTCATTCTTCAAAAAGTGTAACTTTTCTGTCACACGCGTTTTACAGTAAAAACTTTAAGGAACAATGCATTTAACAATGATTTTTATAATTTCATCAAAAATATATCTATTTAAACCTGCCAACAGTTTTTTTAATAATAATTTTTATTTTAGTATATTTTTGGTTCTCAACATGTGAATCCTCACCTGAGTGGCATATCACACACCTTGTGTGAATGTTTATGTTGCTTAATAACTTGTTTAATTAAAAGTATATGCTTATTTATTTATTATTCCTTTCACAAGTGTCTCAAATACCAATTGTTTAAGTATTGATTCTTTAATATTGTGTTTTAGTAGGACAAGAAGTCTTGTCACACAATAAACTCTCACTTTCGTAACCTAAACACAAAATGCCATTCCTCATTAACACGTGGCAGTAATGACATCAAATTTTATTTCCCATGTTACAAGGGCTTATTTTCAGCCATAGTTGAAGTTGTGAGATTTTTGTCCAAAAACAAGAAGATAGATTTTGCTTTTAAAACGTAGTGTGGTTATTCTGACTTCTCACCTATGTCAACTTGAATTTCAGGGATGTAAATTAATGTAAAAAAAAGTGAACATGTTTTCATATGCTTAACATGTGCAGATTGTAGCAACGAATAAAATTTTTTTCCCTGAAAAATGTATCTATTAGGCCTATATTAATGGACATTGCCTCACCTCCGTGACAGACCCTATCAATGTCATTATTTCTGAGGTGAAAATAAATAATGGAGGGGAAATATATCAGTAATGGGCATTCTAACAAAATTATGAATTGCCAGTATATACTCAAATTTACTAAATACTATTTTTTAACATACATTTGAAACTACTAATTAAGCAGTACTGTAATTAAGAGAGCTTAATATTATGCTCCCACTAATCATTAAAATAACTGATTGTTTGCACAATTAACAAAATTACTACTTTGATAATTAATTGGCTTCGATTTTTAAACATTAAAAGTTTGTTTTCTTATTTTTATTTCCGTGAACAAGGAATTTATTTATTATTTATTATTTATGAGTAAAATAATTGAAACTTAGCTGGGCAGTTGTTTATGGTTACTTCTAGTAGGTAACACTTTCATGTAAGAATGAAAAAAAAAAGAAGACAAAAGGTTTCGAAATTGGAAAATATTTGCGTTCAAAAGTTACGTTTTCTCGAGAATGACACTTAAGCAACAAGTAAAAACCTTCGTACTTGAATTAACGTTTGGTTTGTACAAAACATTTACGCATAAATATTTTTCAGAAATGTGGGAATTTAGTCAATAAACGATAGTATGTATGTAGGAATATTAGCACTCATCACATAGTACGGCTAACTGCACGTAAACAGTCTAAAAAATTGACACAATCTATATAAAAAAATGTCTAAAAGCTTTACCTATAAGAGGCTTGAAAATGCGGGGAAATTTGGAGAATAAAATATTTATGTAAGAATATTAACACTCCTCATATAGTACGGCTAACAGTATGTAAACAGAGTCGGGAAAAAATAAACAGAATCTTTTTTGAAAAAGTCGAAATATTTTACCTTTAGGAAACTTGAGAAATGTGGGAAAATTTAGGCAATAAACAATATGAATGTAAGAATACTGACACTCTTCACATATTACGGGTAACAGTACGAACAGAGGCGAGAAAAAAGTAACCAGAATCCCCTTTTCAAAAACGTCTAAAAGCATTACCTTTAAGAAACTTGAGAAATGCTGGAAATTCGTACAATAAGCAACATGCATGTCAGAATATTAGCGCTCATCACATAGTACGGCAAAAAGTACGTAAACAGAGTGGATGAAAAAAATATTCTTTTTCAAAAAAGTTTAAATATTTACCTTTAAGAAGCTTGAGAACTGTGAAAAAATTTAGATAATAAAAAATATATAAGAATATTGAGACACTCAATCTTACAGAACGGCTAAAAGTACGTAACCAAAGTCAAAAAAATAAATAAATAAATAAATAAAAAGATAAAAAAAATCATTTTTAAAAAAATCGAAAAGGTTTGCCTTTATCCAAACTCAAAACTAAAGCACAAGTTGTGATCAAATCTTTCTCACATCAAAATGAAAGTTTTATATCTCGAGTAGCTCATACCTTCGGTCGTAAAGTTTGAGAGAATTTAAAGTACTTTTATCCTATTTCGTAAAATGCGTTGCTTTACTTCGGCAATAAAGAATGCGAAACAAGCTATGACCTCTGGAACCTGAATGGTATTAGAATGTAACTTCAGAGGGAAAAGTGTATCCATGCTTCTCGACAAACTCTTATGGTTGAGTGAACAAGTTTTTTATGTGATACTTGAAATTTTATGCTTTTGTAGAGGGTAAAGTTTAGCTTTTTAGATATTTGGTATACAGAAGATAAGTCGTATTGGGTCATTAGATGGTTACGACTGATTTAAGTTGTTTAAAAAGTGAAAATTGATATTTTTAAAAGATAAATACTTTTTTTAATAATATAATGTTTAGAAAATTGTTTTTCGACTTATTTTTAAGCTAAAATTTGAAAACAGAACGTTAGTGTTCTTATTCTTTGATTTTTTAACGAGAAAAAACAGTTTTGTTCCTGAGAAGCAATATTTACGTGAAATACTTATAACAATTTTAAAATCCATAAACATATTTAAAACCTAAAAAATATTTGCACGCGAAAAAACACAGATCATATATCCTCTTATATATAATAGCGAATTTAGTGCTCGAGGAACACTGACGTAATCAACAATGAAACTCGCGACACGATATGATAGTTTGATAATATGTTTTGGTAATGTTTAAAAAGCAGAGAAAGGCTTTATTGTGACAAGGGTGATCTGGATCCAGTTACTTAACTGTTGTACTGGTAAGACTCATTTCAGGGGAATGAAGAAAAGAAAAAGTGGTCAACAATGAACGCTATCTACTAGAGTTTAGAGTTATTCACCGGAGTTAGGGTTAAAATTTCAACTATCAAAATATTATCAAACAGGGCATTGCTTCGTTCAAATGTAGAAGCAATTTTCACCCGTCTTTCCTTGACAGGCGGTTTTCTAGTGTAAAGTAACTGAAAACATTCCTATTAGTTGTAATAAATGAAGAAATGCATCGTCAACGGATGAAATTGCTAAAGATTCAGTTGAAGTAAAACATAGGTTTTGTTTCGAACTCCTTCCCCCTTTTTTTGATAGTTTCCAGTTGGTTTATACTTCCTTTCAGAAAAAAAATGGAAGTATTGTATTCGCAAAAAAATTTTCAATCAAAAATCCGCCTTAATTTCCATTTTGCTTACCCCCGAATGAATTTGAGTTTATTTTTCAACCCGACCACACGTGGATATATGCCTAGGAACATAGACACCCGAAGCATCTATTTTGACGATCTCCGAGTTAATTACAACGAGTTTTCTCGTGACGTCTGTATGTGCGTATGTATGTGTGTATGTATGTCGCATAACTCAAGAATGGAATGTCATAGAAAGTTGAAATTTTGTACTTAGACTCCTAGTGGGATCTAGTTGTGCACTTCCCTTTTTGGTTGCATTTGGATGCTCCAAAGGGAGTCTTTTGCCCTTTTTTCGGCAAAAGACGCCCTTTTGAGTCTTTTATGGAGCTCCAAAAAAGTTTTGTTTAAATCTGGCTTTAATTTGGCCACTGTTGGTGATATTTAGAGAGTAAACTATTGAATCACATTAAAACTACCAATAATGAGAAAATTACATTAAATTGGAGTAAAAGGAAGTCATGTGATGCTCACATCAGCTCGTTTTTATATGTTCTCAAACTCCACGATAGGGTTTGAAAAAAAATCGACTCCAAAGAACGATTTAGATTTAATATTACTTTCTGATATATTATTTCAAAGTTAAGATTATTGACCGAGAATAAAAAGCATTTTGTACCTTAGAGCAGGAATCAGTAGGAGGATAAATGATAAATGGAGGGAGCAAGTCCAATCATTGGCTTAGCAAAAGCTTTGGCAACGATCTCAAGTCACGTGACCTAACAACGACGAATGGTTGACACGTTTTGCTTGAAACTAGAGAAAGAAACCTGATTTCTTCCAATGCTTTGCTGAAAAATCCGTCACGTGACTTGGGCTCTTTGATTCACGAAAGAAAGTCTTTACTCCCTCCATTTTATCTCTTCTCAATGTTTTGTACATTTAGAACACTAAGAGCGAATTGCCGAAAGCATATTATTTAATTTCTTAATTGCAATTTGTTCAATTTTTTTTTTCATAATTCAAGATATTTGCGAATGGATTGCTATCCTTTCTGCCAAACTTCATCATTCAACCAATGAAAAGCTTTCTAAACTACACAAGCTTTAACATGATTTGATCTCGTACTTAACGACTTTTAATTTCTTGGTTGCATTTTTTCAATTTTTTTTATAATTCAGGATTTTTGCGAATGAATTGCCGTCTTTTCTGTCATACTTACTCTCAATGAATCAAAGTTTTCTAAACTACACAAGCTTTAACACGATTCAACCTCAGACTTAACGACTTTTAATTTCTTGGTTGCAATTTTTTCGGATTTTTTTTTATAATTTAGGATTTTTGCAAATGGATTACTATCTTTTCTCTTACTGTTTCATCACTCACCAAATCTAAACTATACACACTTTAACATGATTTTATTTCAGACATAACGACACAAGTTCTGAACCACGCAATCTTTAACAGCCGAAAATGAAAAGCATTGGGTTCATTTAAGAATCTGTAAAATTATTGTAATTTATGTAAGATATTATAATGGGTAATTAAGCAAATATCGGTAACAGTGGTTATTCTAAATGTCGAACAAGTTATTTCCTGAAACTTAGATTATGTTCATTTTACAGTTAAAATTTCTGATGCTCATCTTGGACGAATTGTAAAAGCTGATAAAACATTTGGGTTTTATTTTTTTTTCTGCCAAAGTGCACGAAAGATAAAGAGTGAAACACATTGGTCTCTTGCGATCTTTAAGGAGAGCGTAGTTTCCTCACCAATAACTATATACAGGGTGACAAGAAATAACTTGGACCCACAAAATACATCATAAGTTTCACACATCATAAGTTCTAATGAAGAAACCAAACTTCAAATGAATATGAATACATTTATTAGTATGTTATACGAGGGCAATGCGGAAAGTAACCTCAGAATCGCTGTGAATAAGACAAACCAGCCCAGAGGAAACATTTATTTCCATATCAAAGGTACAACTCTCCTCTATTTTTCAACGTAGTCGCTGCCATTATTTAGGCACTTGTCGTACCGTTTTATCAATTTATCAATTCTATCTGCATAAAAAGCTGCCGCATGCAATTTAAACCAATGTGTCACTGCGCTTTTAAGTTCCTCGTCGTCGGCGAAATGCTGTCTCTCACGCCACTTTTTCATTTCAGTGAACAGATGGTAATCAGAAGGAGCCAAGTCTGGGCTACAGATGGCCTTCCACAAAGTGATTCGTCATGGATGTCTGTTCTTCTGTCCTTGAAAAAACGTACCCACTGACGCACTACACCTTCACTCATAATGTTTGGGCCGTATACGGAACACAATTCACGATGGATATCCATTGCTGACATTTTTTTGGCCAAAAGAAATCTTTTCACTCCTTGCAGCTCGCATTTCGCGGGACTTTCTATGGCGGCACTCATTTTGTTAGGCTATAACTAGCAAACGCTTGCTCCTACAACACTCTCACTATCCCACTGGAAGCTTACTGGATCACAGATTGCTCGTGCATTCGATTGAGGGCGCTTCGAACCGTACTTCCTGCGTCACGCCAAAACGGCGGTTACTTTCCCAATTGCCCTCGTATTTGCAAATTTTCAAAGTTGGTAGCTTTAGCTTTAATACAAAGCTTTAAATGTGTCACAAAATTTTCGACTATGAGCCGCAACTCACTTACTGATATTCTATCGCATTCATTGCATTAAAATTCCTTGTGATATTCCAAAGTTTAATGTGGTTTAGCACACACCCTTGTCTCCAAGATAAACCAAACAGTATAATCCATTGAGTTCTAATCTAAGGAATACGGTATTCAATCTTGAGCTCTAATGAAGTCCGGAAAATGTGTCTTGCACCAATCTTGAGTGCCTTTAGCTCTGTCTGCGGGTGAGGAATCATGTCGGAAGGTCCAGCTTTTGTTTCCAAAGAACTATTGTGTCTAAGGTTAGAAAACATCTTCCAAAATAAGTTTGAGATATGTTTCTTGATTAATCTTTATCCCTTGATCAACAAAAACAAGGGATATATTCCCACTAGTACATATCCTATCTCGAACCATTACAGATTGCGATTGTTGAGGCCGTGCCACAATGCAAAAAGGTCGTGAAGACAAGGGTGTGTGATAAACCTCATAAAACTTTGGCATCTCTAAAGAAATCCTTATGCAAGGAATGGGATAAACTCTGAGTACGTGAGTTGCAGCTCATAGCTGAAAGTTTTGTGACACGGTAAAGCTCTGCATTAAGGCTGAAGGCAGTCACTTTAAAAATTTGTAAATATATTAGACGATATAATGTATTCATATTTATTTTGAAGCTTCATAGTAGTATTTTCATTAAAATTAAATTTATAACATATTTTGTGTTTCTAAGTTATTTCTTGCCACCCTGTACTAATAATGTTTTGAGTGTGTTCTTTCCAAGGGCGGATCTAAAAAATATTCAAGGTTGGGAAAATTAGTTTCAGTTACTTACCTTTTTATAAATTCCCAAACCTCCGCAACATGTTTTTTTTTTCTTTTTCTTTTTTTGGAACTTCGATTCCCAAAAAGTTCTAGAGGAGTGTACTTCCCCATTCCTTACCTTATCGTCATCAAAGGTGTCCTATAATTGCTTTTTTTATGCATTTCAATTAAAAAAAAAACGCTCCAGGTTACAGCCCACGAAAACCATCTAATATCCTCCAAGATCGACTGAAATTTACTTTTTAGAACTTCGAAAAACTTCCTACATAAAATTTCAATACCTATCGCTCAATGGTTAAGAAATGCCCTACAATGCCGTCTTCAAAACATACTTGGAAATACAGTTTGATTTTTTAATCATAGAATTCAGTGCAACGGAACCACAAAAGCAACGAGCTAATTTTGTTAAACATCACAGATCCTTCTCACAGATAGTGATTTTAATATAGAGCTGCATGCATAATGAGATATATCTTAATAAGTGAAACAAGTATTTACATCTTATGTCATAAGATTCAATAATTGCTACAGAATCTCAATATTTACCGTTTAGGAATTACTGGAGATTCATCACAGCAACTGAGAAAATTAGAATTTCTTGGATAATATTGACTAACGCGATTCATTTTGAAGTGTTTATTTTCAATTTGGAAGGTATTTGAGAGAATGTAAACATAGATACAGAACACGATTAACTGAGTAGTTTGATTAATTGTTTATTTTATGCTTGCATGTTATGCATTTTGCGATAATTTCTAATTAAAAAAAAAAGACTTTACAAAAATACATGCTCTTGTTGAATGTGCATAATTTCCCTATTTTCATTTTTAACCGACGAAAAAACGGAGGAGGTTCTCAATTCGACACGTATATATATTTTTTTTAATGTATGACCACGCATAACTTTTTACAGAACAGTCTGATTTTGATAATTCTTTTTTTATTGGAAAGGGTATACCCCGAAGGTGGTCCCATAAAAATTTTGAAAAAAAATTCCTACCCTAAGGGTGGGAAAAGGGGGTTGATTTGTTGTTCACTCACAGATTTTTAATGTGTGACCACACATAACTTTTTACAAAATAGTCCGATTTTGATAATTCTTTTTTTATTGGAAAGGTTATACCCTGAAGTTGGTCTTACATTAATTTAGAGAAAAAAAATCCTACCCTAAGGGTGGGAAAAGGGAGAGATTTGTTGTTCACTCACAGATTTTTTTTATATATGACTACACATAACTTTTTACAGAATAGTCCAATTTAGAATATTCTATTTTTTATTGGAAAGGGTATAGCCTGAAGTTGTTCCTATATAAATTTGAGGGAAAAAATCCTACCCTAAGGGTGGGGAAAGGGGGGCGATTAGTACTTCACTCTAAGATTTTTTGATGCTGAATTGGGTATAACAAAAAAAAAAAAAAACCTCACGATGAATGAGATGCAGACTTGTATGTCTCCCGTGTGTACTGTCTTGAGCAGGTAAACGACAGTATCTGCAGAAATGAGTTTTCGAGATATTTGAAGAATTGTGCGCTGGATTCAGTACTATCAACTGGGAAATGTTAGAATTATATTTTTTTTAGCGGAAACCAAATAAGCTAGTTTGTACAACAAAGCTAACGTACAAACAATGATGACAAAATGCAAAAAAAAAAAAAAAAAAAGATAAAATTGCAGTTATAGCCCTTTACCTTTACACGGCAGTGTAGACCTCTCAATCTCTGGTACTTGTGATTAGGGTTAGTTTTCAGTGCCAATCGTCAAACATTTTTTATATTGAGGATTTGTATGAAAAAATAGAGCGAAGTTTAGTGATGGTGACATACTATTTTTAACCGACGAAAAAACGGAGGAGGTTCTCAAGTCGACACGTATATATATATATATATATATATATATATATATATATATATATATATATATATATATATATATATATATATATATATATATATTTATGTATGACCATACATAACTTTTTACAGAATAGTCCGATTTTGAATATTCTTTTTTTATTGAAGAACTGAAGATGTTTCTTTACCTTGATTTAACAGTTCTAGTGTATTTTCGGGTGTTATCGTAATTGGTGTCAGTGAAAAAACATTCCCAGTTAACACACTTACAGATTTGTTTTTAATGATCAAATTTCTACGCACGATATTATGCAGTTCATGAATACTAGTAAATCGTATACAACATGAAGTACCTCTCGTTGGAGCTTTGAAACCTTTTAGACCTCGCGCGTGGGAGTCAAACAACCAGTAAGAAAAACCTCCAGGATCTGGTCTGCAATGGACGGCTACAGTTGTACTATTCATAGTAAGTATAGCATAACTATGATCCCTAAATACATTTATTAGAGCGTTTAACAAATTCGGAAATCCTTCTCCACTATTGTCGTTGTTTGCGTGACCATTAAATGATGATTCATGAAGAATATTGATATGAACTTTTCGATTATTGTATATGATACTTGGTAAAAGCTCAGTTGCAGCCAAATAATCTATGTGTGCTTCTTCAGGATTGGAGTTAACCCGAGCCGCAATACAGTCTCTATACGAGCAGCATTTTTTGTAGGCCTACCCATGTTAGTATATAAAGCCTGCTTTTTTAAAATTTTTTATGTAACACAACAGATAATTGTTAAAATACGATTATATATATATATATATATATATATGTTAATAGCTAAAGTAAGGTAGGTAGCTATTTTAAAAGTAATCAAAAATATAAGCATACAGATTATAGCCACATTAGTAGCTTATAGCCACAAAAAAATTATAAAATAAAAACTTTTTAACAAAAAAATTAAACCGCCGAAAAAACTGAAAAGCAAAAAAATAAACCATTTTAATTAAACCTTAATAACTAAGTTCTTAAACTGATGTAAGTATACCTAAGTATTTATTTTGGTAATAATTTAGAGTTTTTAATTAACCTTAATAACTCAGTTCTTAAATTAATGTAAGTATACCTAAGTAGTTTTGAGTCGGTGCCAAACAATAAATAAACAAAGATCCCTAAATTACCTAAATTTAAAGAAATAACAAAATAAAATTAGCAATGTAATGTGAAATGTCCGGCGATAAACATAAATGTTTCAAAAAATGCTCCCTCCACACGCCATCATTAAATCATGAATACTAGTAGATCGTATACAACAAAAAGTACCTCTCGTTGGAGCTTTGAAACCTTTGGGACCTCGCACGAGAGAGGCAAACAACCAGTGAGAAAAATCTTCAGGATCATGTATGCAATTAACGGCTACAGTTGTTATGCCATACTTACGCTGAATAATACTATGACCCACAAAACCATTTATTTGAGCTTTTAACAAGTTGAGAAATCCTTCTTCAGTATGATGAACAATGATATAAACATTTTGACTGTTGTATATGAGGCAAAAGCTCAGTAGCAGCCAAATACTCGACACGTGCTTCTTCGAGACCACTCGACGATGTTCGGGTTTAACTTCGTGAACGCTCGGCATTTTCCGGCGAAGGGGCGTGTCGCCATACGCCACCGCTGCGCCTCACGCTTTACAAAAATAATTAATTTGCTTGTTTGGCACCTACTCAAAACTACTTAAGTATACTTACATTAATTTAAGAACTGAGTTATTAAGGTTAATTAAAAACTCTAAATTATTACAAAAATATATACTTAGGTATACTTACATCAGTTTAAGAACTTAGTTATTAAGGTTTAATTAAAATGGTTTATTTTTTTGCTTTTCAGTTTTTTCGGCGGTTCAATTTTTTTGTTAAAAAGTTTTTTGTAAAGTATATCTCCCAATGTTCAAAACTTATATTTTGGACATAGGGCGATCAAGCATCCAAAATATATATTTTGGATATCGGGTTTTAATGCTGAGGTTTTATAAATTTCATCATTTGGGATTTTGGTTGATAAGAATAGTTTGTTTAATAAATATCAAAAATTACGCAAAACCATTAAAGTATTTTTGGTACAAAACGAATGTTGCTGCGTTTGTCAACTGGTTGTTGTGGGGGGGGGGGATTGCTTTCTTCAATAAGCTGGTACATGTTTTCTTTCATCTTAACTCCCCCCCCCTCCCAAAAAAAATGACACAGAACCGTAAACGTTCTCCAATTCTTTTAAGAATAATTGAACATATCAGTGAAAATGTTTTAATGTCATATGTCAAAGGCTTTAGTTTCAGACAATGTTATGAATTTGAAACTGAAATTCGCTTAGGCGTTCATTCACAAATTTCTATAAACCAGTGGTGCGCAAGTTAGGCTGATCCATGTTGCCCGTCGATGTGCTCAATGTTGCTCAACGAAAAATATGTTCTGAAACCTTCCAAAACTCAGATCATTTTTATTTGGTGTTGTGAAGGATTGTTGAAAATTTGGAGTCAAGTAGTCATAAATTAGTTTCTAAAAAACAGATGCAAAGTTTGTATCAATAAAGTAAGTGTGTACTAATGATGGGGACAGAAATGTTTGGTTTGTAATTGTCTTTCATTTTCCTTGTTTTTCCATGCTGTCTGGAAAATATTTTTGTGTTATTAAATGTTATATTTGTTTTGTTCGGCTAAATTCATCTTAATATGAGGTGTGGCCCGCGGGAGAAAAATGTTAAGCACCACTGGATAGACGATATTGAAAATATTTATTACAAAATGAAACTAATTGCATGCTAAGTACCTCCGTAATTACGTTATTACATTTGTTTCAGCCCAAATATTAAAAGGGGAAAATAATTCACATACATTGCGTTTTGCACAATGAGCAGAATATTAGATTTCGCTAAAATTAAGTTTAGTTTTTATGTATAACGTGAAAACGCATCCGTCTTCTTCTTTTATCTCATTAACTGCTGAAAAGAAATTGTCCGTATTGCGAAAACAACTCACGTTTTTTTCTCTAATATCTTAACCTTAAGTGACCATATTTTGAAACCGCATTTCTAATAACATTTGCTAACAAAACATTCAGATAAAATGGGTCATTTCTCTGTCACAGCCAACTTCTTATCTGATTTCATTTTTAGGAGTCGGTCGCGAAGTTGAATAAATCCAGCTGTTTATGAAGATTTTGCGTGCTGAAAGTCATTAACTTTCCAAATTCAGCTAAACGAGCTTTACCATTTAAATTGTACTCGAGAAGCAGAAAGTACAAAGGTACTTGTAATTAAGTTTGCAACAGTTGCTCTAACTAGTTATAGGAGTTATTTTTTCGAAAGTCCTTAATTAATTTTTGACTACCTGTTAATTATTCCGAAAGTTGATGATTAGTTTTTGACTTTCTAACTGGTTTCTAAAGAAAAAGTATTAGTAAGAAATCGATTAGCCGTAAAAGTAATTCAGAGTTTCAAATATAAGAATTACATTTTGGCACTTAGCATTCTTGTGACTCATATTTATCAACTTAACCGGTTTATATCGAACTAGTCGGGTACCCGGCTCTGCCCGATTTTCGGCCGGGCAGTACTAGATAAAAACGTTATAAAGAACAATCACAATTGAATGATACGACAAATCAAATTATTTACTTAGATAAGTAACTATCTTTAACTAAAACAAACGTTGAAGAAATAAGAAAAACAAAACCAAATTGAAAAACATACAAAATCAAATTATGTACCTTAATATCGAAAACAAAAACGCATTCCAAAATCAGTTCGCTGACCATAACAATCCCACAATAGAGTAGCCGACCACGCTTCTGAGCCGTGCGGCGTGGTTCCTTGCAGCCATCGACACTGTCGAACAGCGCCCTCTCGATGAGTTAACTTACCCCGCCATCTATTAGGAATACATAGAACTAAACAGATACTTAGACATTTAATTTGCAATTATAAATGCTTCGTACAGTCTAATTTTAAAAAATAGCCTACAGCCCTCCTCAATAACTAATAACACAAAATCACTAATCAACACAAAAATAATTTTTCAGTTCAAAACAGTAGTTCCTCCTGAGATTAGCGCGTTCAAACAAACAAGCAAACTCTTCTGATTTATATTATATTTCGAATTTCAAATTTAAATGCCACTACAAGCAGCATTAAGTGGGTCAGTGAAATTTACGCAACTTCGGCATAGTACTGTAAAGAAGAGGGTTCTTCCGTTCTCTGCACCTACCGGACAGTTAAAGCAGCCGACCATAGGGTATTTGGACCCGCAGATTTTACTCCACTCAGTATGTTCAGTGAGTGTTTTGTAGCTTTGAGTTTCAAGCTGCAACCGTCCGATTCCAAGTCCGCCGCCTTATCCACTAGGCTCTCTACTCCCTGGCAATTTAGACATAAGTAATGTCATTAACTGCCAACGCTTTTAGATGTTATTTCAAGAGCTTTTAGATGTTGTTTCGGACTACAAAAAGAAGATGCCAAATTCAATTGTAACTAGTTTTCCTTCAACTGTACTAGTTTTCCATCAATGCAAATTGTATCAATTTTCCTTCAAAATAAATTTAATTCAGTTTTTGTTCAGAGGAAAAAGTTAAATAGAAAAAAAAATATCCATCATTGAAATCTAAAGAAGACCTAAAATATAAAAGTGGCCCATGTTAATGTAAATTAATAAAGTCAATATTTCTCGGAAGTAAGGTAAAATATTTTATTATAGTTATTTCAATATATTTCGTCCAAGCATTTTATCATCTTATTTCTCCAACATTTCTTCACTGATAAATAAACACATAAAGCGAGCACGTGAAAAGAAAAAAGTCTTCTGATGTATTTATGGGACATGATTTTTCACAATGGAAGTTTTTCTTAAGAACAGAGCAAATTAAAAGCCTGATTAAGACATCTCGAAAAATTGAGACAATTTATATCCTAGTAATGTTAAGTGGTGAAGACATGTGAGGAGTAATTTATCGAAAGGGAACATATCCACTTTTTAGAAAAAATCATGAAGTGTGGATTTTTGATCAAAAGGTAACAAATACGTCCTCTGCACGTGTTGTTTTGAACAAAAGGGGACATATCCTGAAAGAATCTGTAGTACGAAGACTTTTAGATCCAAAGGAACACATGTCCAAAATCCTCAAATTTTAATGCACTACTTTTAGGTTCATGTACTTCCATAAGAGAATATGAGAAAGTGAAATATTAGGGTTTTGGTGAAATTTGGAATTCACAACATTCAGTTTTTCGTTCAAAAGGGCACATATCCAAAATTAAGACGCCGATATCTCCTTGTTTTTTTACCCTAACATTTCTTACTTTGAGCCATAATTTGCTGTGCTTTCGTGCTCAATTCTGTACCCAGAGAAGTTAAAACTTTTTTGCTCTTACCCTAATTCGTTTTCTCACCACCTGAACATTTTTAGAAAACGGATATGTTCCCTTTTGATATAAATTAGTCCTTATATGTTATTTTTACTCGTTTTTGTCTTTGATATTTAAAGAATTTCTCAGAGGCTTAGACTGGCAGTTCGTTTTTCTTTTTTTGTTGGTTACATTCAAAATGTTTAATAGATATTGTTTAAGTCCTTTTTTTCTTTAAAGTAGGTTCAAAACTTTTAGGAGATAAACTATGATTAAAAATAAAAGTTGATAGACAAGTTTGAAAAATATTTACCATTTTGTTAAAAATTTAAATAAAACGGTTAATACTCAAGTTTTTTCTTAAATTAATCCAAAAGTTTTTTTTTAATTCCTCGAAAAGTTTTTTTTAATTCCTCCAAAAGCTTGAGAAAAAAGGTAAGAAGTAACGAAAAGTAACCTTTTTTTGAAAAAAATTCTGATTAAATACGTAATACCGGTATTCGGTATTTCGTAAACTTGGTACTGGAGTACCAGTATAAAAAACTCTGTAGAAGAAGTTTCTTCAAACACGATAAAAAATTAAGTTGTTTCGTTGCGTATTTCATAATTTATGCATGCATTAATTATGAATAAATTTTTCTTTTGAATAAATATAAATGAAGGAACATATGTTGTAAAAAGAAATAAATAAAGCAAGAAGCACAACGAATCTATATTGATTGTCTAATATGTTGAATTGTAAGCCCGGAATTCATTTTACTGCACAAATTTCCTGCAGTTGAAAATGCTCTTTCATAATTCACACTGGTATCTGGTACTAAAAATAATGCTTGATACACTTTCTCTAATTACCTTGAAGTCCTTCATTCTCAAATAATTCAGTTTTTTGGGGGCTGGTTTTGGATATATCTCCTTTCGTGTGTGTGTGTGTGTTTCATGTGTTGCTTGCAGTATTTTTTAAATTCAAAGCTGTTATTTCTCTTCATGAGACGATTATTTTCAATCCTCATGCATATAATAGTGAATTCTCTGATCGAGTAACGCTGTCGTCATCAACAATGAAATTCGTGCCACGGCATGATAATTTGATAATATTTTTTCGTAATGTTTGACATGCAGGGAAATGCTTCATTTTGACAAGGCTGAACTGGATCCGGTAACTTAACTGTTTTATTGGTAAGTCTGTCATTTTAGGAGAATGAAGAAACGAAATAGTGGTCAGCAATGAACCTTATCTACTGGAGTTTAGGGTTAATACACCAGAGTTAGAGTTTATGAAACTAGAGTCGGACACAGATTTAACAAACCTCTGTTTAACGAATTTCGCGATTTAACGAATTTTTCTCTATTCCCGACTATAATGAAAACAAAAGCCTCTATTTACCGAACAATATACCCCGACTTAACGAATTATTTTAACAGCCTATTTTTTTTTTATTTGTTAATTGGAGTCAGGAAATATTGGATTGGTTTCCAAATGTTATATCTATATTGTCCGAAATAGAAAAAGACTTTTCTTGGAATCATAAATTTTTGACGGGAGAGAGGGCAACCAACGAATATTGATTTGATGCAGAAAGCGTTAATGAAACTCCCATTAAAACTGCTACTTTTTAAAATGCTTTACATGTCCTGGAAACTAAAAACATATCTTATGCAGCAGGCTGCAAATGACACAGTATTTTCTTCTCTCCATCAAGTCGAAAGAGAACTATTTCGAGTCAAGTATCAAGGAAATTGTCAAACATCAATTGCTCAGTAGTTTAAATTTTTAGATTAACTAGTGCGTAATAAGTCGTGAAATACTAAATATAAAGTGTACACTTTCTAATTATGGATATATTTGTGGAGTTGCTTATTAGGGGTTTTAGATAAGGCAAGTGCTGTTTTTTTTATATTTTTTTACACCGTGATTTTACGAATAACCCCGATTTAACGTATAAAAGTTTCGGTCCCGATGAATTCGTTAAATCGTGGTCCGACTTATCACCAAACAGGCAATGGCTTTGTTCAAATGTAGAAGCAATTTTCCCCCTTCATACCTTGAAGGGCGATTTTCTAGTATTAACATAATTTTTAACGATTTCCTCTTGAGAAAGATAGGTATGCGTTCGCTTTTTATTACCTGCTTGGTTTGAAGCATAGAAATCTTTTAATACCTTCTGTAATTCGCTTTCATTTTTAAAAGTCTTTTATAATTATGCATATCTGGAAATATTTTCTATTTAACTGTGCCTTTGCTGCACGCAAATTTTTAGAGCACTGCATAGTTGCTAAATAATAACTTGCCGAGTATACAGCTCGGCAAGATATTAACGTTAACCTATTAGTCCGGTCAATTTAGAAAATGGAAATAACAAAAATTCCGGGGAAGCTAAATTTTTGTAGAGACTTTGGGTTTAGCATTACAAATAAAGTGCCAAAAGTCCCCGTCGATCCCATGTGCGCTAAAAAAGTTATTCGGGGTCAAAGGTCAAAATTTTAGGTTTTTTGGATTTTTCTCAAAAACGGTAAGTTTTATCGAAAAGTACCTCAGACCAAAGTTGTAGATCTCAAAATTCTCTATAAAAATGGTCCTTATGATTTTTATCTCCAAGACCAAACCATTTCCCAGATATTGCGTACTCTCAAAAGACAGCCAGTCACTTACAGAATCCCCTCTACTCGCATGGCCTTGAATAACATCTGGCTATTCTAGTCCGTGTGGCATCGTTCACATACCCAGGGGTGCCCAACCCACTAAGGGCATGGGCGCACCCCTCAATATTGCGTAGCCCCCCTCAAAAGCAAGAGCCCCCCTCTCCAAAAACTGAGAAAAAATACCCCTCAAAACAATCCCCCTAAAAATTTCGATGGCGCAGTCTGGGCCATGACCCTTTCTAGGTGGGCTGACGTACATGCTTCTTTTAGAGTTAAACGGGCAATTCGAGTGAATAAACGTATTTATTACAAGTGTCTACTGTTTGTGCTGATCAATATTTAAGAAAAATGTCACAATTTTGCTTTATTTGCAACAAACTTTTGACTGAAGGTGAAACTGTTGTGCTGATCAGTTGTGGAAGCCAACTTTAATCGATGCAAGTGTCGGGAGAAGTTATAAGAATGCTGATTATTTAAGAAGTCAAAAGTTCGTTACAATTCGCGTGGATTGCAGAAAATCATACATCCGGAAAAGTTCAATCTGCAGTAACGTGAGGATTTAATTCCAAGGTCAAATACTTCAAAAGTAAGTCCTCCTCGTATTGTAGCGCGATTAAGTGAATTTGAATCCTGCTTTTGCTTTCAAAAACACTGCTTATTTTGTGGCTGTGAAGTGGATGAGGAGGCTGAGAAGAAGAAAGCGCAGAATTATCGCAGAAATATTCATAAAGCAGCGATTAAATCATACTCAACATTAAAACGTGCAAGGGCAGCTCTTGGTACACCTCCGAACGATCTTTAGCTAATTTTAAAAGGGATTCTTTGAATGCAAGTGTAAAAAATTTAAGAATTTTTCTGCGATAATTCTGCGTTTTGTTCTTCTCAGCCTCTTTATCCGCTTCCTCGCCACAAAATAAGCAGTGTTTTTTACAATAAAAACTGGATTCATATTCACTTAATACCGCTCTAACACGAGGTGGACTTACTTTTGAAGTACTGAATAAGTTCATTAGGGTGGATTGAAAAAAATCAAAATCTGATAAACGCTAAGAAATAACCCGGAAAAGTTGCCTTTTGTAGAGATATTTGGTTATGCAAAAGGATTTCGACCGCAAAGAATATCTTGAGGTGTCGCTCCGACTTGAAGTTGATTATAAATGCAAAAAAACTGGAAAAAGTTACAATAATTTCATCAAGTATCAAAATTTGATAAATTTGATGTTTTTGCTCTTAAGAGTAGGCTTTCTGTGTAGATTACACATTGCATAAGATTATTTTAATAATAAACTGTATTTTAAAGTTCCACACATGCGTTGAATCTTGAATTTGACCAATATAGTGTCAGAATTGATTAACACAGTGTTGCTTCGTACCTATAGAAAAAACATTAGAAGTTATGATTTGTAAAAGTTTGCTTTCATATTAATTAATTCTTGCATAGATACGGAAAAAATAGCAATAAAAGCATTTCTTATCTAGTAAAAAAAATGTTAATTCTCCACTTAGCCCATAACTTTGGCTCAAAATGTCAAATTTACCTATGATAGAGAACAAGGGTTAAATATAAAAATTTTAAAATATAAATGTGGCTTGCGACAGCCCACATAAGTCACCCTTTAAAACAAAAGACGTTGCTAAAGAAACTTTAATGGGTTTTGAGCCCTCAAACTGTAACCACATTGATTACAATAAAACATAAGTTTGGCGTGCGAGTTGAAGTATTTTGCTTCTCATAATTTTCAGTCTTGATTGAAATTGTGGCTTGATGGTATTGTGGCTTAATATTTCTAGATTTTAATCTGAATCGAATAAATCCGTCCCTTTTGGTTAGACAACAAACTGTACCTGACACTTCTTTCTCTTATTTTACCTATCGTCTCGCTGCTTTAGTATGACATGTGAGGTTTTGAAAGCCATACTACTCAGTAGGTACGCCATCAAGCAATATCTTTCAAAGTTTTATCGAAAGTCCCCTTTTTGAAAGAGGGAGCTGCCGAGTTTTACCAGTTCTGCTTATCAATGAGCTCATAAGTATTCTCTCAGCTTCAAAATTGAAGTCTGGAATTATAAATGTTCTTTGTCCATCTTCGAATTGGTCGTCGTAATCCATCTCGAAATAAGTTCTCTGATGGTCATCCGCAATACCTAGTGTTATATTTTTTAGATTCTCAAAGTAACCAGTTTGCAGAACAAGAGCTGATGATCCAAACATAATACGATGACAAGTTTGAAGAATTCGATTGTACAGCGAAAATTTACAATTCCAGATTTTAACTTGAGTTCTTTGATAAGCAGAAGTGGGAAAACTCGGATCATCTTCTTAAAAAAGGAATATCAGATAAAACTTTAAAAGAAATGATGCTTGATTGCGTAACTATTGAATTATATGATTTCCAATACTCACATTATACTAAAGCAGTGAGACGACGCGCAAAATTAGATGAAGAAGCGTCAACCACAGTTTGTTGTCTAACCAAGAGAGATGGATTTTAGAATCTAGAAATCTTAACTACAATGTATCACTAAGGCCAAACATTGTCAGGAGTCAAGATAATAATGTGACTCGCCAGCCAAGCTATGTTTCATTGTATGAAATGTGGTTACAGTTTAAGAGCTCAAAAAACCTTTAAAGGGGGGGGGGGGATTGTTTTGAGGGGTATTTTTCTCAGTTTTGGGGGGGGGGCTCTTGCTTTTGAGGGGGGGCTCCGCGATATTGAGGGGTGCCCCATGCCCTTAGTGGGTTGGGCACCCCTGGGTATGTGAATGACTAGGACTAGAATAGCCAGATGTTATTCAAGGACATGCGAGTAGAGGGTATTCTGTAAGTGACTGGCTGTCTTTTGAGAGTACGCAATATCTGGGAAATGGTTTGGTCTTGGAGATAAAAATCATAAGGACCATTTTTGTAGAGAATTTTGAGATCTACAACTTTGGTCTGAGGTACTTTTCGATAAAACTTACTGTTTTTGAGAAAAATCCAAAAAACCTAAAATTTTGACCTTTGACCCCAAATAACTTTTTTAGCGCACATTGGATCGACGGGGACTTTTGGCACTTTATTTGTAATGCTAAACCCAAAGTCTCTACAAAAATTTAGCTTTCCCGGAATTTTTGTTATTTCATCACTTTTTTTATGTCTAAATTGACCGGGCTATATGCCAATGACAGCAACTTACTATCTGTTTTACTATTAAAAAACGTTTTTCTCGAAATTCAGCGCAGTTGCAACAACCGAAAGGGCGAAGAAGCGGAAGAAATAAAAAAATATTGTGCACATAAACGCATGAAAATGTGATTAATCCCACCCTCTCCTAATAGAATATAATTTTATATTCTTTTCGCTACTTTTATTCATTGATATTCTAATAATTCGTACCTCTGCAGCCAAACTTTTACATCAATCTTATTGGTTTCGGTACTATCTCAAGGAAAAAGATTTTTTTCTCTCTTTCGAATGGGACTGTATAAGAGACCCACCTCAAGAGGCGTCTGGGCCATAACCAGACCTAGTGCGCTCCCCAACAATGCATCAGTCTTTCGTGTGTCACCATTAAGGCGCTGATGCATGGCACGATATTGTTTTTGACGCCCAGTTTCCACCAGATGGAGGCACCTGGGCTCTCATTTGATGCGAAATTGCACTAGGAATTTAATTTAACGGAGGGATATTCTAAGCAAATGAATACCCAAGGGATCTTTTACATTCCGCATAATGATACGACATGGGCGTTGAAGAGTTTCTGCATCTTGAAAATCCACCGACTGGCCACCCAGGTCAGAAACTGGGTCCCCAGGCGTAGAAGGACAGCGCCTAACCATCACGCCACCAACCGGCTTCGAAAAAGAAATTCACATTAAAAATAATAGTAGATATCTACTATATTAAATTGAAGACTCGTTAATTAAAAACAAGTTATCATTTGCAGCTAAAACCGAAAACAACCTGGATTTCGCCTTAGGAAAATACCGGTATTATAAAATTGCAAAATAACTTAAAATACCGTTTATTTGGTATGCCAGTATACGGGTATTGCAATCATTAACGACAGAGCGCGCTAAAATGTATTTTGAACTCCAAAAGGGTTCTCGTATTCACTGAATTAAAGTAGTTCAATCCCTTTTCTTAGTTTAATAATGTATTCACTATTCAAATAAACTATAGGTGAAACTGAAGCCTGTATAATGATATCTGAAAGGGGAAAGAAAAACAAACAAATCCAGTAACTTATAACTTGCTTTACAGCATAGTGAAAGACATTTTTTCTTAGTGTTTATGGGGGACCTCATTCGTCTTCTTTTATAATAACATCAACGTCACAACCTCCAATGTATAGGACCTTTATGTTTTACTCTAAAGGAGGAATGGAGTGATTTACCTTTTTGTTCAACTTGTATCATTCAAGGTGGCGTATTCAAGGTCTAAAATTACAAACCTCATTTAAAACTTCGAAATTAACAAGGATAACATTTTGGTATTAAAAAACAAAGTCATTTTTTTTGTCAATTTTTTATATGTAAGCTAAGATTTTTTAAAAAATCTTATCTTTTTAGCACACTACTGTATTTTGCATTTTTTGTTGAAATATAAACGTTTACAACATTACAGGAAAATCATTTAAAAAAATAACTGCTAGCATTAATCGTTTGAAACATGATTCTGCTCCATCTTTAAAAAAATCTTTTCAGAATATCGAATGCAGAATTTTCTTTTAATATTTCATCTTAAGGATTTTCTCTTCTCTCTCTCCTTCTTTCGCTCCTATTTACATTTCATGACATCTCGATTTACGGAAATGAAAAAGGCATGTAGTAATTTATTTTTAAGAATTCATGCTAATATATATTGAGGATTAGATTCAAGCTATTAATAGGAGTAAAATTGCAAACACATTGCTAAAAAGTGATGCCGACATCTATTTCGATTTAAAAATCCATTAAAATAAAACACATTTTTAAAACTCATTATTTTAGCAGGTTTTTTGGAAATGCGTTATTACCACTATTAGCTCTATTTGATGTATAAATATGGTCACGATCCAAATTTTAATCTCTCTATAAACACATATTATAAAAATTTCCTTTATCAAAATTTAAAACTTTTTCAATTTTAAGACAGGCAAATAAGTTTCTTTTTTTTTTTTGTAATGATCTTATTGAAATATTTGAAACTATTTCTCCAGACAAAAATATTATTGCTTAAAAATATATTTCAGTAGTTTGAAAAAGAAATGATAGTTTTGTTTGATATGCTGTATAATTCGTCAGGTTTTGAATCTTATTTTCAATCTTATTCTGAGACATTTTTAATATTTTGTAAATGTTTTCATAGGCTGTTACATTTTAAAATGTCAACCTGTTTTTTTTTTTTTTTTTGAAAATACGTAAATTGTTTTACAATGCACATGGTGTACATTTTAAAATGTTTCCGCCATATATCTTAATCTTTAACTTCAACTAAAATTTTTCAAATATTTCATTTTTTTCCCTTTTTGCGCTGTACTTTTTGTTATCGGTAGTGACGTATGATTTATATAAATCCCATGCATATTCTCATTTTTTAGTAGAAAACATATTAAATTCTACATTTTTTAGAATTCTTTAGTGTCATTGTTCTTTAGTGTCATTACTTTGCAAAGTACGAGAACAATTCTACGATAGTGGATGGAAAAAGTTAACGAAAACTTTTAACGCAGGTTTTTCGTGTTCAAATATGATTACAAGATAAGTAAAATTTATCATTTATGTTTACTTTGTTTAGATTTTGATAATTCTATCTTTCAAATTTTATCTTATAAACTCGCATATTGTTGAGCACAAAAAGTAGACGTTTACTTGATTATATGTGTAAAATAATATATTTTTTTCATTTTTGAATGTTTTTACTGTAAGATAGTATTTTTTGAATCTAATTAAAAACTTTTAAAATTAACTGAATATAATACAAAGTAGTGAAAATTTGGTTTAATGTAATCTTGTTATTATGTACGTTATTTCTTATGTGTTGTTCAATTTGAATATATACTAATGAAAAATAGAATATTCTCTGAGCATATTATGTTTGAGATTACTTTCTCACATTGTTTTGGACGACAGTTACGGTAGTTTTTTCATCTAAAAACAGCATTAAATAATCAGAATAAGAAACTAAATGTGGATGAATGTAGTCAATAATATACTATTTCAGAAACGAAAATTGTTGTATGTATTCTTTAGAAAAGTAGGAAAAAATCTATATTTTTTTCTCCCGCTTATTTTTCTTTCTTGAAATATGTTTACAATATTTGACAGCATAATTGCTCGCCAAAAAAAGTTTTTCATTCGGGGGAAAAGGAAAGGAAGAAAGAACGCTAACTAGAAAATAAACTTTTGATTTCTCCCTTGATAAGTAATATGTTTGACGAGTTACACGACCATAGCTTTAGTGTTGCAAGAGAATACATTTTTAAGATAATCTAAATTTTGAGTTATCCCTTTCCTTGCTGGGATGCGTTGTAAGCAATGAACAATATATTCATTTCATTTTAAAAGTTAACAGCTAAGGGAGGGCAAGGACATCTTGCAACTAAAGCTAACAACTGTAACAATATTTTACTATTTGCAATTATTATACTAAAATCATTAAAGTTCTTCACAAGAATTAGTCGTGAGTTCATTCATAAAAATAAATTTAATTAATTCTACAAATCTGGTGTCTTGCTCGTATATTCCAACCACCAAATTTTTACTATTTCTTTCTTGAAAACTATACAAAAATAAAACCGTCTCACCTGTTAGTCAACATATTTTTCTTCTCTGTCACATTCTTAAATCATAAAGTAACAAATAATACAGTTGAACTTCGCAAAATTTTTTTTTCAAGATTAGAAGGGAAAAAATACCGAGTGCCATCTGCCAGAAGAAAAAGCAAGGGTGGAACATTAAGTTATCTTCCCGACCGAAGTTATGATGCAAAGTGTTCGCAGTAATGTTTTTCCTCTTCGAACTTTCTGTATATTTTATCTAACCAGCATCATTAATCTTGTACTGCTAGAACTCATGGTCGTAACCTTAGAGGTAATAACTCTTTATTTCGAGAAAAAATATTCGAAATTTTTTTTTATCAAATATACATGCAGATGGATTTTTTCATGGCTTTATGGTGGTATTTTATTATCTTTTTTATAAATGTATCTGTTGATTTATGTATTTAAAAAATAGGGTTTTCTCACAGGTATACATTTGCATAGCAACAAATTAGAAACAAAGCAGTTTTTCATGCAGAAATATGCTTTTTTTTTACATTGTAAGAGGCAAAACAATATTTTTTATCTAGTTTGAATTCGGGGCTTTGTCGAGAAGGAGAAAAGAAACATTTTTGTTGTAATTTTTTTTGCGACCAAAAATGTGACTGCTAAGATTATAATTAATTTGATTTGATAATTTTGGACATATATGTCAAGAATCCTACTTTTTTTTTTACCGTGTCCTTCGTCAGAGCATGTCTTGTACTCCTTTCGACTTTGTAAAACAAGAAATACGTATAATTTTTTATCTCTCTTTCATTCCGGAACCCTTGTATTGCGGGGCCAAGTTTCTGCGTTCCCATTAGGGTTCCGGTTGCAATTCCATGGTATGCGTGCGTATATATCTTTTTATCCTATCTAACTATCTATATATATTTTCAAAATCAAGAATTTGTAAAATCGACTGGCCATGTTTCAAAAAAAAAAAAAGAAAAAAAATAAAATCTACAAGCTTAAGGGGAGTCGACACTCTGTATACGCGTATTGTTAAATTGCTGAAATTTATGTATTCTTTTTATAAAAGAAGTTTAATGTTAGGGACTTGGTTTTCATAGTGTTTTCAGCAATATCAAAGTGTCTACTAAAGTGTAATGTTAAGGCAATATTATTATATGCTAAGTTTTAACCAATAACCACTTTTTAAATGAAAAAAAAAGGCTGTTAATTTATAAAATGTTAACCAATAGTCGCGTTTTGTACAAAATCAAGACCATTTTTGAAAACCAAAACAGCTGCTTAGGAAAAAGTGCTAATCCTGAAACAAAAATTTAACTTCAGTACAATTATGAACATAAAAATGAAATGTGATGAAAATTTTTAAGGAGTGTGTGCGGTAGATTTTAGAAAAGGAAATATGATTACGCCCCATTAATACTTGAATTGAGTTACTTTTAGCCTGTATAGACACATGAATTCGGTGTCTCTTGAAAGCTCTTGGTTTAAATATTTTGAATTGATGGAAACTGAACAATAAGTTTTTTATGGTTTCAGGTTACCAATTCCCCTTAATAAACTAGTCGCAAAATTGAGCTTCGTAAATTAGAGGTTCGATTAAGCGACATACATTGTTACAATTGCCACTCTTCCAGAGTTCAGTTCTAAAATTGTCTTTCGTTTCTTTACTTCAACATGAAAAGTAAAAAAACTTTTACTTCTCTTTAACATTGTGTACAAATAAAACAAATGGGTGGCTCCGTCTCGTTAAATATAACCGTGAGCAAAAGCCCACGTGAACGAGGCAGTTTCATCAACTGAGGTAGAAGCATAGAGTAAGATACAGAGAGGGCACGTTATACTAAGAAGTTGAAGCCGGAAGTTGCATCGATGTATCCCAAGATCCTTAGCTTCTTGCTAAAGAGCTTAACATACATTTGGACTCAAAACATAGCATTATTAAATCTCCATTGGTAGTTATTTGAAACTTAGATATTGTTGCATGTTTATAAAGCACGTTTTTGAATTAAAACGAATGCAACGAATTGCATTCAAACGTGAATTAAAATTTAAATCAATCCGCCTGCTACTTAATTTGGTCCCTGACTGATTGCTGATAATCATTCTCGAGAAGCGACCACGTTATCATCATCTCTCTCATCTTCGCACCGATGTATCCCATAATTCCAGAATCAATTGCATCTCCTTTTTACCAAGACGTTCTCTCTCTTTTAAATTTCTTTACTCTATGGGTAGAACGATGCATGACGCGAGGTTGAAACGACATGTGTATTGTTATGACGTGCCCTAGACCAAGTCTGATGTTTATCTTCCATTTGTTATGTGTAATTAGTAATGTTCGTGTTGCTTATTTGTGTACCGTTATTTACTAATTAACTATGGATTTAGATCAAATTGGAACTTTGCATATATGTAACTCAAAAAAGCCCTGTAACATATTTTCTGCATAACGTGTTTAAAATGAATTTCCTTTTCCGAATGTTTAAAGCAGAAATGAGCCATTTAGGCGCTGTGACTCTTATCAATGATAAAAAAAATATTCCAGAGGAATCGACGGTGCATTTACTATTCAGTTTAAAATTTTTCAAACACATTAGTGTTAAAAAAATGAAATTTATGTTCAACACACACTATAACGTATTTTTAAAGTGTAGCAGTATAGAAAGACCATATGAAATATTTCTATCCGGGATAGTTCATTTGTTTAAAATCTTAAAGCACAGCTGTAATAGTAGCTGTTTTAAAATTATGCGAAGTAATAGAACCCCAGCATATTCTTTTAAATTTTAATCATTGTTCTTCACTCCGAGGTATTTGAACGCATTGCATCAATAAATTTACTTTCTAAACCGCACATTTGTTCCTTTTAAACTGCATTTTATTTCCTTTCGTTAATCTTGCAAAATAAATATTAATATTCATCAGGGCTCGTGTGAATTGGGATTAATGTCTAAGCTCGGGGTTTGCACTTGTAAGGAAAAGGATTATGTGGCTGTAAGGCTGGGAAAATCTCGTAGCTTGCAGTTATTTAAATAATTAGACCGGAAATTTAACCCTTTGTTCTTGAAACTTTTGTCACCTGGATATTCAGATTGTTGGAACTTTAGCTATTACTTTGGAGTTATGATCCTTATTTGTGGTTTCATGTCCAACCTTTTAGAGAAGAGAAAGTTGTGTTATTTAGCATGCATGTATTGACGTGATTTTTTCCCTTGATTAAGTATTTTTTGCCCTTTATTTTTGAAATATCTTGTGATATTAAGCGAAACCATTAATGCGTCTTGCTTTTAGGATTCAGTAATATAATTTTTGTCAGAAGTTTTTTTTTATTATGCTCGGTTTAATAAACTATTTTAAGTTCAACCAAAAAAAAAAAACAAATTTCTTTAGATCCTTTTGAATGCTTATTTTACTGTTCTTTTCATTGTTACATCATTCGAGAGCATTAAATCCTATTTTGAAAATCTTTTTGCAAAACGTGTCGCAAAAAGGTCTATTATGTATTGAATAGTAGGAAAATGAAAAGTTTAAAACAAATAAGATAGTTTCTACACAAAAATTGTAATCATTTCACTGCTCATTTAAAAAAAATGAAGTAAAAAAATATGGAAATGACATAAATTTACAGAGAAAAAAATGCATAACTAAATGTTGATCAAGTACACGTTTAGTAAAATCCCTCGGTAAATAATATTTTAATAAATCAAGAACCAAAAAACAAATAAATGCAAAGATGAGTAAAAAGAACCAAAATTAAGAAAAGATGCGTGTTGGATGGAAAAACTCTTAAAGCTTGAATTTCATTATGTATGTTGCACAAAATATCAAATTTGAGATCTTAATCCTAAACTACTGCAAAACTACGTACATTTTCTTGTTTACTCTGTGCTGTTTAGTATTCATAGCCTCTTCGTGTGTCAAGATAAGAACTCATTACTCTAGAGATAATGAAATTCAAACCAGTCTCTTCTAACTGGCTTTAATCAACTGAACGGCCAGAAATCCAGTGAATGGTAGATAAAGCGTTGAACGGTTCTAGTAATACATAGTAATACATAAGATCGCTCATATTTCGGGAAATAAAGCATCTATAAGTATTTTTTTTAATAAACTATTTCTATTAGTTTTCAATTAAAAAAAGAAATACATAATGAGCTAGCATTCCCATGAATAATTTCATTGAGTTTAGTTTTTGCAATCAGTAAATGGTAGAGTGAATGTTTTTGCAAGAAAATATACTTTTAATGAGAACATTAATTTACTCATTTAAAAGCTAAATAAATAATGAACGAACAAGAAATGAAAAAAAAGGAGTATTTGATTTGATTAAAAAGTTAAATACGTCGTCCTATTAAAAGCTTATATAATAAGTAATAATATCTTAACCGCACAATGACCATATAAATCACGTGTATTCAAGTAAATTTTGTGATTTCTTATTAGTAAATGTAGCTCATAATTATTTAGCAAAAAAATCATAAGAAAGAATTTTTACTACCATAAATACTTTTATTGTGTTCAGTTTTTGCATTCCCGTCGCGTTTATTTTATTGCCTTACGCGCGTTACTTGTTGCAGTTATGTGTACATGTAATGCGTGATTTTGGTCTAATTTTGCGATACTGACAAATTGTCTGGGAAGGGCTCGAACTCTGGTTCAGCTGATTAACAGCCGAACGCTCTACCAACTAAGCTACACAACACAAGGTAAACTTATTAATTTGAACTAAAGTGCAACAAAAAACAGAAAAAAGAAAAAAAAAACGATTTTTTGACAGGGAAAAAAAACGATTTTTTCGACCGTGGGTCTATTTTTTGTCACTTGCCGGCACGATAGTCTTTACAATGAGGGTTAAATTATGTAATTGGATCAAGGAATAAGGAAGCTCTCACGTAGCGACAAAAAATAGGACAGAAATAATTTATAAGATGATGCAGAGAAATGGAAAATGACTGTTTTTTAGCCTACTTTTCCAGTAAAAGTCAGAAAAAGAAGAAAAAAGCATGAAAGAAGGCTTAATGCAGACTTCAACTCCGAAAATTTAGGGGCACTTGGCTCCGACTCCTGTGCCCGATAATTAATCGGACTCCGACTCCCCGACTTCGACTCTGACTTCGTAGCTTTGGCAAAAATTTATACACGGAGGACAAATGACTGAGTTCGATTCTCTGATATCCGACTCCGACTCTTTTATCTCAAAATGAGATTGACTCCGACTCCGACTCCGCAGCTATGGTTTTAACTGCGAAATAATTATTGTTCATATGACTTTTTTTTATTTTCACTCTAAAGGTTGAATTTAGGTATTTAGTTTTCGGCGAATAAACTCGAAGTCATTTATGTTTCTACATAAAGATATGCGCAGACGATTACTATTATTATTACTAGCCTGCGTGCCCGGCGTTGCACGGGCTACTTAAAAAATGAAAGAGATGTCCAATTAATGTTTTTGTATTACTCTGACATCAGTTTCTAAAGCGCTAAGGAGTAAATAAATACGCTTAATGCAAGGTTTGTAAAACACCAGTAGAGCATATTTTTGTCAAAATTCTCTTTAACGTTAATCATAGTTATCAATGATACAAGTTATGAGTATTTTCAATTAGAGCAAAAGATGAAAATATATGCATTATCAACTATAATCTCTGGTCACTTTAAACTGAATTAAATCTGATAGACTATATCTGAAATATTTATGTACAATTACGATCATCTTTTTACATAAAATGACACACACATTTTGATTGATTATGTGAAACTAAAGCACCAAGACTAAATAAATACCAATAAGCATTAATTTAATACCAAGTCATCAGATTCCAAGATAGCTTTTGTTAAAATTCTTAAAAACAATGTTCAACTCTGTTTCATTTAAAGAAATCCAAACAATCTTAATTTGACATGTTCTTTTAACGATACAAACTGTATTTCAAAAATAGAAACAGGAAAGAAAAAGAAAGTTATTGCAATTCGAAAACTCACCCATGTAACGGGAAAAAGTTCAACAAAATAAACATAGTTAGTCGCACATCCTAAATGTATCAAAATATGAGGCCGGTGAACGATAAACTTACACTACAATCAATAAACATATTTAAAGAAACAACTTTCCTATGCTGAAAGGAGTTAAGAACATCGAGTGTAAAAAAATAAAAAAAGGACAGACGATAAAATAAAGGCTATATCCGAATAGAGCAACCAATTTTAAACTAATTTGAAATGAAATTCTAGATGGAAACGTTGTTTTTAAATTTGGACAGCAGCCAAAAAAATCTCTTTTAAAACAATTATTAGAATTTTATTTGCTCATACGCAAAATGGCAACAGGAAAGAAATAAAAATTCCTGAATAACGTTATGTTAATTAATGTTTTAATTAATATCTCCGCTAATTAAAGTCGTATAATTACGAGATTGGTTCTATTGTTTTCTTTGGAAAATTTCGAATTGATCGATATCTCGTCCGACTCTCGATTCGCAGCGGTTCTCGAGGAGATCGATCTTCAGACAGACAGACAGACAGACGGACGCGAACAGATTTTAATATTATAGTGGATTATTATTGACAATGAAAAGTATTTCGTTAAGTTGACATTTTATTGTTTTTATTTATTTTGGTAAGTGCATTAATTCATTTAAAAAATTATTTTTGGCAACAGGGGGAAAGAAATGATTTTTTCTTTTTGATATGATGCATTTATTTTAATGAGCTTATTAATTTTATTTATTTATTTATTTATTTTTTGAAAGCTGTTACACTTTTTTCCATTAAAAAAAAAACTTTATTAGCTGCTTCGTTTAAAAGGTGCTGCTGTTTTATTTGTTCGTTTTATTTATTTATTTATTATTTTTTTTATTTTTTACGCATCTAATTTTTTTAGATGAGTGAGGAATATTTTATTCCTAGAATGTTTGAAACAATTTGCGATTTTAGCTTAATATTGATCAGGTACTAGAAAGTAGTATGAGTATACGGGAAAGTAGGCTCGTATAGTTCTAGACAGAACTTCTTTTTAAATATGTAAATACTGTTGTAAATACATACGTAGCCTTTGCTTTTTTTTTGATTTACTTCCATGTCAAGCATTGCGAATACTCAAACGTCATTCGCCATTTTCATAACTGCATCGCGTGCATTTAATCATTAGTTTCGGAAAGAATTATCTTTTAAGTGGCTTTCATAAATCTCACTCCAGTGAAGCAATTACTTCCTAACTAATGAAGTTTAACCAGATGGTGCAACAAACACTCATTTTCGGAAACTCTTGCATTAGGACTGTTTGAATAGTGGTAAGGCCTTTAAGTGATTTTATAAGTATTCTCGTAAATGCCAAATGATGTCGAAAAGGGGAAAATGGCGAATATTTTGAGAATTTTCCAATTTTCGAAGCTTATAAAAATCTTCGAAATCGTCATTTTTATCTTTTTGTCCTTAGAAAAAATTTGAAACATTTAAAATATGCAAATTGAGAATGTTCTTTGATTAAATTTCATTTAGCTTTTAAGGACAAGCTACTAATCATACATTAAATAAGTATTCTGCGTACATATTCGTTTTTTCTCCTTCTAATTAGAAATGTTTTACAATTTTTTGTCTCATTTGCTATGTTAAGAAATTACTTGACTTAACAAAATACAATTTTTCCCATTGTCTACTCTCAGTGTCCCAAAATTTAAAATATTTTGTTACTCTTCATGTTTTATAGTGAATTTTTCACCTCTAGAATTAAGTAGCAAGAATAACATACTATATATTATATATAAATTGCTGTAGTCGACTACAATAACAACCACATTATTTTCCCAACTAGCTCTTTTTTCTTCTTTTTAATGTCTTATAAATGGTCATATTTATAATTTCCATTACCCGCATGGCGATGCCCGTGCTAAGAAGTTAAAGGAAGTCCGTTCATCAAAATAAACCCACGCCCCCGCCTCCCTTCTGATGTGAAATGATCTTCAACTTTTTCTGCAACTAAAATGCGTACATTTCAAAGGACCCATTAAAGTCACTTTGGAATTTAAAACTGTTCACCAAAGCACATAAAAATATTAACAATAGCTTTAAAACTCAAAATAATCCTTCAACTGCATAGTTTATTGCTTAACGCGCCAAGCAACCACGCTACCGAAACTCTGCCTTTTAGCGAGTGAAGCGGTTTTCACCCCTGCAATTTCAAGTGTTTCGCCAAAGAAAAATGCTATAATAAAAACGTTATAAAGAACAATCACAATTGAACACTACGACAAATCAAATTATTTACTTAGAAAAGTAAGTATCTTCAACTATAAAAACAAAAACAAACGTTGAAGAAATAAGGAAAACAAAACCCAATAGAAATATCCTACAAAATCAAATTATGTGTACTTGAACATCGAAAAAAAAATAAAATAAATCAAAAATCTGTTCGCTGACCACAAAAGCGTAGCATGGGGCATGATTCCTCGCAGCTATCGGCACTGTCGGTCAGAGCAGTCTCGAAGAGTTAACTTACCTCGCCATCTATTAAGAATTGATAGAACTAAACAATTAATTAAACATTTAATTTGCAATTACAAATATTTCGGTCAATCTGATTTAAAAAAAAACCTATAGCCTTCATCAAGAAATGGACTATTCAACACAAAAATATTTTTTTAATTCGAACAAGTAGTTCCTGAGATTAGCGAGCTCTTTAACTTTATACTCGTATTATTAGTTAATTAATAAGAAAAATAAGACAATGATACGTAAATGTATATATATATATATATATATATATATATTTTAAATCCTTGTTAGGATTTTCTCTGAAAAATACCTTCGGGATTTTCCTCATGGCTGATTCGAACCTACACCCACTGGATCGCGAAGTCCGCACTTTCAGGTCGAGCTAACGTGGTTTCGCATATTCTGCATTCCAAGCATTTTATATTATAATATATATTTTCTCGTTTCCATAACATTTTTTTTATTGCTGCTCCGCTCTTATTAGTCATAGCGTGATGTTATATAGCTTATAACCTTTCTCAATGAATGGATTATTCAGTAAAAAAATAATTTTTTAAATTCGAACCAGTAGTTCCTGAGATTAGCGCGTACAAACAAACTCTACATCTTTACATTTTTAGTATAGATTTATGCATTAACAATAAATGATTACATGATTTTTAACTATTATCAGATAAAAATTGTTCTTAGGTTCATTTGTATAATTGGTTTTGAAAGTTGTTAGATTTTACAGTTAATTTCAGATTTCTAGAGTAAAAAGTTTTTTTAACATAGGTAACACAAATTTTTCTCATATAATGCTAGTAATAAACGCTCCGAATGGCCAGTGGTAAAACTTTTAAGTATTGTTACGCATGCATGTAACTTTTTTATATGTATAGCGGTATTATCGTTTAGAATCTAAATTATTCTAGCAAAAGTGAAAATTATCTATTTCTGGCGACCACTTACTTAGCCAGTAAAACTTAGCCACTTACTTAGCCAGAAATTACTAATCCAGTAAAATCTTCTTAACTACTTATTAAAAAAACAATATTAAAGATTTAGTCAATTTATTTCATTTGTTTTAGTTAACTAAAAAAATCAATTAATTTAATTTTATTTAATACTATGCATTTAAATTTTAACTAATACCATAATGCACATTTAAACAAAGCAAACATTAAAATACCTTGCAAATTAAGAGTAAAGAATTCAGGGTTTGAGGTTTCATTTAAGTTTGTTTAAATTATGAACAATTCTTAAGTCTTCGTACATTTTATTTACATTCTGAGCAAGAATCATCAATCTGACTCTGAACGTTCCTAAAATGTCATATTTAGGAGATAGATGAAGACTTTTCTTGAGTAAACTGAATAATTAAAAAGATTAATAAATTGTCTTGTTTTCTACTGAAACTTTTATTTTTCATTATAACTGAACAACGTATTTTATGAGCATAGTTTATGATGAATCCTGCATAAATCAAATAGCTGTGATTTGATGCCTCGAAAAAGTCAAATAATAAAAACACCTTTTTGATATATGATCTGCCAGCACAATATTTTGTGCGTGATAGAGTTTAAAGATGTGAAGGATCATAAAATTAAACTCTTTGTAGTACTTGCAGTCAATAATGACTAACATTTAATTTCTCAATTAAAACTTAACACTAGAATTACGGGAGGGGCCATTTGACCTCTAGTAAACTTTTTTTGCTAACTGCTCTTCTGTACTTTCCGCGAAGAAACACTTAAACATGAATTAGAGTTACATTATTTGCTCCGAGTGTTTTGAGATGACACAAACACTTGGTAATGATTTCAATAATCAAGTACGGCTTGCTAAAGTAAAACATTTGCCTTACCAATACCTAAACAGTGAATACATAAACTAAAAGTTACTGCTTGTGCTAAATACTGTTTCTTAAACAGAAAAACAAAGTAAAACAAATAATTATGATCTAAAAATTTTGACACTTCTGTTTTTTACTTCCTTTTACAAAAAAGGAAGTATTGAATTCGCGAAAAAATTTCACTCAAAAATCGACCTTAATTTCCATTTTACTCACCCTCGAATGAACGTTGAGTTTTTTTTCCGACCCGACCACACGTGGATATATGCCTAGGAACGTACAGACACCCGAAATATCCATTTTGACGATCCCCGAGTTAATTACAACGAGTTTTCTGGTGACGTCTGTATGTACGTATGTATGTGTGTATGTGTGTTGCATAACTCAAGAACGGAATGTCCTAGAAAATTGAAATTTGGTACGTAGACTCCTAGTGTGGTCTAGTTGTGCACCTCCCTTTTTGGTTGCATTCGGATGCTCCAAAAGGGGTCTTTCGGCCCTTTTTGGGGGAAAATCATTGTTAATATCGATGTAAAAAGTGGTGTTATAATTTGGCGGACACTTGGCGATATATCGCCAATCTTTTGGTCGCCAAATTTTGTCGCCAACTTGGCGAAAAATTTAGCGAGTTTTTTATTTTAAATTTGGTTTCAATTTGTCCACTGTTGGTGATCTTTAGAGAGTAAACAATTGAATCACATTAAAACTGCCAATAATGAGAAAGTGACATTAAATTGGAGTAAAAGGAAGTCATGTGATACACACATCAGCTCGTTTTTTTTTTTTTAATAATTCCTAGTTTTGGTTTCTAAATCGGAGAATAAAATAAACAAATGAACCGCAAGCAGTGGTGCCCCCCTTGCCCCCGAATCCCCGCCACTACGGACACATATGATGCGTCCATGGCAGCAGACCAAGCATCAAATAGCACTTCATATGCCAAAATTTTTAAGTACTATGTAGGTATTTAGATCAGCGTTTCTTAATTTCTTTGACAAGAGAAATCCTTTTTAATATCCAGTAGTTTTACGGAACCCCTGTTTTATCCTCAATAGTATAGTTTAGGGATGGGCATAATTCAGATCTCGGAATTGGAGCACATCTGATAATCGAGTGATTGATAAGTTTGATCTTTCCAAAGCGAGAACTCGGGCGATGTATGATCGAGATCTTTTGAAATCGAGACGATTGATACTCGAGGTTTTTTTAAATCGTGAACTCGAGCTGTGATAATCGAGAACTCGAAATACAATAATTGACTGCTATATTCGAGTATTATATTCTCGAACATGCGATATTCGAGAATTCGAGATCTGATAATTGAATTCTCAAGTGATCTTAAACAACCGAGTGATTAGATTATGATAACTTGATTATGCCCATCACTAGTACAGTTCGGATACAACGTTCAAAAGTGGCTTACTTGTACTAAAAACGAAACATATTCCAAATGATACTTATTGTGATAAAAAGAAACATATTTTTGGAAAAAAATTTGGGGCATTTGAAAATTTCGTATTATTGTACTAACTTAGCCATAGATCATGCGTTGACAATAATTGAGTTTTTAATCCACAGTTTGTTTTGATGATTTCTCTGTTGTTTATCCGGAAAATATTGATTGAATGCTTCACCCAGAACTTGTTTTCGTCGTTTTTGTGAGTACCTATTTTAAATTTAAAAAAAGCATAATTCTTGATTTATCTCTGTGGAACTCTGGGGTTCCGAGGAACTCAATTTAAGAAAACGCTGATTTAGATGGTTTATTTCACTACTGGAATACATATGTCTCGTCAGTACTCAAAGAATTGACAAGGTGTGATCTCAATTTTAAACATAACAGAAACACAATTAAAAAATTAAAAACAAAGCAGAACAGAAGCAGAAAAAAAAACAGACAGAAACAGAAAAAAAAAAGTTTTACCAGAAACGTTAAAACTTTATAACATTATTTGTTATGAATTTGATTATCAAATAAACCATTGCTTTGTGCATCAAGTCTCAGCTAATTTTGTTTGCATATTTGTTTAAAAATCTGCCCAGGTCATAGCTTTGAAATTTGACCTCATTACTAGAGTTGCTTGAAACAAATTAGACCCCGGATCACGTTTTCTCGTTCCACTCAGCCAACACGTGACATGCTTGAAAGCAGTAATCACTGAGTCTTCTGTCAATTATTGAGTTACACTGAAAGGACAGTGATTCCAGTGAGAAACTTAGGAAGAATAGAGGGCGTAATTTGGAGACTACATCTTCTGAAATGTTTCGAGATACGGTAAATGCTAGACTGTTTGCTTGAAGACAATGTAGCTTTGAGGTTTAAATAGAAAGCTGTTTTAAATAATTTATTTAAGGTTTTCCTTTAACGTTGTGGATAGAATCTTCTCTAATTCGATTTAAAAGTTCTTTGTCTTTTGATTCCTTTGGATGATACTTTAAGTCAACAGGCAGTTGAGAAATGATATTTGACAATCTTGCTTCGATATTTTTATTTTGTGTAATCAATCAACGTATTTGAATAGAAAAAAAAACATTGCTAGTTATTTTTTCAGATGCTATTTAATTATTAAACTAAGATTTCTCATATATGGAAAGAAGCATTTAATTTTTAAGCACGATAAATTTTCAAATATATTTAAAACACGATCATAGTTGTTTCTAAAAAAAAAATGTTAAAAAAACACGTTTATCAAGGCCGACTCAGACATTCATTATCACGAAAGAGTTTTTCTTTAAAAAAACGATACTTTTGTAATTAAAACTAAATTGTAGAAATTAGGTGTCGTTGGTTTAAGTTTATCAATTTTTATTCCCTTATTGCTTTCCACAAAGAAAATAATCAGTTCTTATTCAGAAGAAAATATTTATAAAAAAAATAGACCTTAATACAGTGTAATTTAAATTTAAAACTTTTGCAAGATTGAGTTTTATATTAAAATTTTAATTTTAAAAATGAAGAAGTCAGGTATTTCTGTTTGGATTAAAATGAACGGCGGAAAAAGTAATTAAAGCGGAAAAAGAATACTTACATGTCTACACACCTTTTCTTTTTCTAATTTAATATAGGTTACCATAAAGCGAGAATTCATGAAATATTGTCACATCTTTTAAAAAATCTGTTAAAAGTTATTGCTGAGAGATATTTAAAATCGCTATGAACATTTATGAAGTTCTTAGTGTACTTAAAAAGTTTCTTTTTCTAGGGAAAAATGTTAAAGCCCCTTAACATCATTGCGAATAATAATTTCAACCATTTATTTATATTCACAAGGAAAGCTGTTGAGTTTAACTGTTTACGACTAAGGAAGGAACGAAAACATTTAAATATATATGAAACTGAAGCAGAAAGAAATCGATTTATATAACTATGCCGGAGAATAGCCCTAGGGAGTTAATCGAAATGGAATATATTTCATTTTCTTTCTTTCCAAAAACAAAAAAGGCAGAAGCATAATAAAGAAGCAAGCCTGAAGTATTTTCTATGGCATAGGAATAGCATTAAGTCTTTGTGATTGTACAAAAGTTTTCAAATTTGATTAAATTCGATTCATGAATTTTGATATTGTGCAAACTCGTAAATGGTATCTCTTTGAAAACTCTATTCAGAATATTTATAAAGTAGCTACAATTATTGACATTTGAAAAATTTTATTTCGATCAGATGAATATCAATAGTCCTAAATATGGTGGTTTATCTATTGCCTGCAGGTTTTGGAAATATCTTTTCCTCTATTAAAGTTGCATGATTTGCCTAAGGTTTTTTGAAATATATTTCTATGCCAATAATACTGTTCTTTAAAGAAATATTCTTTGTGACTTTACACTTTGTAAAACTATTAAAACTATTGCTTATCCATACACTTCAAAAGTACTATGTGTTTTAGAGCAAAAACTGCTCATCACGGTGGCTGCCATCAACTTCGCAGTTAATTTCACATGGTGTTTTTTTTAACAGTTCTGTGACTGCATCAACTCAAGAAAAAAAAATATATAAAAAATATATACTGGCCTGTCACTTCCGTTGCAAGTTTTAATACTAATTTTTTTGATAAATGTTTGTTTTCAAATTTGTTGGAAAAAGCGATTGATAAAGATGTAGAGAAAATATTTTTTTGATTTAATTATTTTAAGAGTATTTTTTGAACAATTCAAAATTTTGAAACATTGACGCCTTCGGGAAAATGTGTCAAAATATTGAAAGCACTGTGCAGGTTCTGAACGTATTCTTAATTTTTAGTTTCGAGAAGTAGGAGAAAAAATATAATTAAAAATCGAAAAAACACTTGTTGTAGATTTAACATTGACACATGCCTGATGTAAACATGACTAAATCAAAATGAACTGAATTTGAAGCGTATATATTTCTAGCATAGCTGCGGAACCGAACTCTGACTTTTAGAGCTTTTCGGGCTTCGACTCCGACTCTTGTATCCCAAAATCAGTCCGGCTCCGACTACACAGCTATGGCAAAAATAGACTCGGAAGGAAAATGAATAACTCCGACTCTTGGAATTTTCAAAACTTCGACTCCCGATTCAGACTCCTTTAACCAAAAATCAGTCTAACTTCTACTCCACGACTCCAACTCCGTAGGCTTGGTTTTACTATGAAATATGATTATTGAGGTGATGAGCTTTTATTTTCATTCTAAAGTTTTAATCAATTTATTTATTTTTGGCGACGGGAAGTAAAAGGAAACTCGTAGTGCTTTATTTGTTACTAGTGGCACCCGCACGGCTTCGCCCGTAATAGAAAAATTAAAGGTCTTTTGGTTCGCTTGTATATTTACAAATAATGTATGGTGAATTTTCTCGCCAATTGGCTTGTACCGACGTTACAGTTCCACGTTATGATAATTTCGTATCTCGCCAATTGGCTTGTGCCCATGTTACGGTTCCACGTTATGATAATTTCGTAATTTATGATAGGTTTTTTTTTCTTAAAATTGGAATAAAAAAAGAACCACATCGAATTTTCGAAAAATCGCTTCGAGGTACACACCCCCATGCTACATACTAACTTTGTGCCAAATTTCATGAAAATCGGCCGAACGGTTTAGGCGCTATGCGCGTCACAGACATCCTACAGACATCCTACAGACATCCAGACATCCTCCGGACAGAGAGACTTTCTGCTTTATTATTAGTAAAGAAAAGAAAAAAAAAAGAGCTGTGCAGACGATTTAATTTTTTGCGAAAATTATTTAAGAGGATATTTTATTTTTTATTCATTTATATTCAGAAGTATACTTTTTTTTATTTTTTGACAGCGTAGGGAAAAATCAGAGGCACTTTCCCCCCAAAGAGAGCAACAAACACTATTAAAGAAGTCAGACCAAACAACGTAAGTAGAAGCACAAATTTGTAAATTACAGCAGACACGTGTTTCGGCGTTACAGGGAACGCCTTTTTCAATGCAAAAATAATGAGCTTATGGATGAAAAGACATCCGACAAAAGCCAAGAGCAGATAAGCAAGCAGCTTAAAAGATAAAAACAGCGGATTAGCCAAACACCAATGACAAAGTTATAAACCGATCAGGAACCAATAGGAATGCAAGCAAAGGTCAGGAGCTTTCGCTTAGGTACGAACCCAGAAAGAAAGAATTCAATTGGACAAGGATTAAGCCGAAGCTTAAACAAAAAGAAAAGAAATTGTCAGTAACCGTGAACCGCAAGAAAGGAAAAGCAGAATGGAGAACCATGAAATAAGATAAACAGAAACAAAAAATATTCGAAAAAAGGAAAAATAAAGATAAATAGAAGAAAATTTGGGGGGGGGGGTGTCAATCAAGACAAAAAGGCAAAAATAAACAAAGGAAGATAGATAAAAATGAGTGGGGGGGAAAAAAGAGGGGGGGAATGGGGAAAGGACAGTATTAAAGATATGGGAGCCAAATGTTAGAAAAATATGGAACTGCACTAAGATCGTTAACTAAGTTAGAACTGTTCCTCAAAATATGAAAGGATTCCCAAAAGTCAAGATCTGATGAATTGGGGCATTTTTGGATAATCTGAAAAGAGTTAAAATCAAAAGAGTGATTCGAATCCCAACAATGTTGAGCAATACTAGACTTATTTAATTGTTGTTTTTTCACATAATTTTGATGCTCTTTCAAGCGAATTTTTAAAGCACGCCGAGTCTGTCCAATATAGGCAAGTTTACAACTACAATTAATTCTATAAATTCCACAACAATTAAGAGGGTGAATAGGATCTTTAAGAGAAGAGAATGAAAGTTTATTAATAGGAGAGAACACCACCTGGAATTGGAAACGTTTTAGAATCTTAGCAACCTGATAGCTTACAGATGGAAAGAATGGCAAAACAACCAAATTCTTTCTGATGAAGGTTCGGTTAAGAACATTAGTTTGGGATTTATTTGAAAGTTTTTTATAAATGGAATCAATCAAAGTTGGCGGATAGTCTCTATCAATTGCCACAGCTTTAAGATAATTAAGTTCCACTTTAAGAAGTTCCGACGAAGAACAAATATTAATTGCGCGATAAACAAAAGAATTGAAAGCAGAATATTTTTGATTTGGAGGATGAGACGATAGTCTATGAGGAGGTAAAGAGACAGCAAAAGGTTTGCGATAAACAGTAGTTTCAAAACCAATTTCTGTACGAGAAACAAGTACATCAAGAAATGAAATGCAATTATTCCGTTCTTTCTCACAAGAAAACTGAATATGAGGATCAATGGAGTTTAAAATAGATAAAACCTCATCACTCTCAAACTGATTCTGGTTCATTAGAACAAAACAATCATCAACATACCGAACATAAAATTGGAACTGCAGTTTTTGGAACAGCTTAACCTCAAAATAATGCATGTAAATATCACTAAGAATGGGGCTAAGTGGGTTACCCATAGCCAGACCATCTAACATAGTATAAAAATTCCCATTAAAAACAAAAGAACATTGTTTAAGACAAGTACGGGTAAGGAAAATTAAATCCTCAATTTCCGTATTGGTGAAATGAAATTCAGAAAGTCTTCTACGAAGGCATAACAATGAACCCTCGACGGGAACGTTCGTAAATAAAGAGTTAACATCAAAAGAAGCCATAAAAGAATTATTTGGAACGAAACTATGAATTTTTTTAACAAACTCAACAGAATTTTTAATGGCAAATAAATTGTGACTTCTAAGGGGAGAAAACACAGAGACTAAATATTTTGCAAGTTTGTACGAAGCCGTACCAATATTGGAAACAATCGGCCTGAAAGGAATACCAGCTTTATGCACCTTAGGTAAAGCATAAAATCTAGCACAATTAGCAATAGATGGAACAACAGAGCGTTTAACATTTGAAGGAATAGACTGAACAGACTTAACAGCAGATGCAATAGTTTTTAACTCTTTATCACTAGGATCTTTAGAAATTTCAGCATATGGCCCAGAAGAAATCAAATCATTAGTTTTATCAACATAAGATGATTTGTCAAGAACAACAATTTGGCCACCCTTGTCAGCTTTGGTAACAACCAGATCAGAATTCGAAACTAAGTCTTTAACAGAACGGCTAACAGTATTAGCAAATACAGGTTTAGAAATTTTCGAGTTAAAGTCAATATTAGAAGCTATAAGATGCCGAATCGAATCTTTTTGAGAGGAAGTTAAGGCACTAAATTTAAAAGCTTTCTCAACAGGAGCAATAAGCTTTGAAAAAGAAGGATTAACACTCACAGCAAAATTATCATTACATTTTAGAGCCTCAATTTGAGAATTACTTAATGGAACGCTAGAAAGATTAACAACAACATTCTTATTAACAACAGGTAAATTATCAAGAGGAACGACATGAGAAGATTTACAAAGCATAGCTAATTTCTTTTTCAAAACAATTTGATGTTTATCAGAGGAACGAAGGGTTCTAGACCAAGAATTTCTGTCAATAATGTTAAAGTTCGGAATGGAATTAGAAACCGAAAGATGTAAATCATAAAGTTCACGTTCAATAAACGATAAATGTTTCCTAGTTTCCTGGATCGAAGCTCTGAGTAAAGCTCAAGTAAAGGCTTTACTCAGAGCTTCGATCCAGGAAACTAGGAAACATTTATCGTTTATTGAACGTGAACTTTATGATTTACATCTTTCGGTTTCTAATTCCATTCCGAACTTTAACATTATTGACAGAAATTCTTGGTCTAGAACCCTTCGTTCCTCTGATAAACATCAAATTGTTTTGAAAAAGAAATTAGCTATGCTTTGTAAATCTTCTCATGTCGTTCCTCTTGATAATTTACCTGTTGTTAATAAGAATGTTGTTGTTAATCTTTCTAGCGTTCCATTAAGTAATTCTCAAATTGAGGCTCTAAAATGTAATGATAATTTTGCTGTGAGTGTTAATCCTTCTTTTTCAAAGCTTATTGCTCCTGTTGAGAAAGCTTTTAAATTTAGTGCCTTAACTTCCTCTCAAAAAGATTCGATTCGGCATCTTATAGCTTCTAATATTGACTTTAACTCGAAAATTTCTAAACCTGTATTTGCTAATACTGTTAGCCGTTCTGTTAAAGACTTAGTTTCGAATTCTGATCTGGTTGTTACCAAAGCTGACAAGGGTGGCCAAATTGTTGTTCTTGACAAATCATCTTATGTTGATAAAACTAATGATTTGATTTCTTCTGGGCCATATGCTGAAATTTCTAAAGATCCTAGTGATAAAGAGTTAAAAACTATTGCATCTGCTGTTAAGTCTGTTCAGTCTATTCCTTCAAATGTTAAACGCTCTGTTGTTCCATCTATTGCTAATTGTGCTAGATTTTATGCTTTACCTAAGGTGCATAAAGCTGGTATTCCTTTCAGGCCGATTGTTTCCAATATTGGTACGGCTTCGTACAAACTTGCAAAATATTTAGTCTCTGTGTTTTCTCCCCTTAGAAGTCACAATTTATTTGCCATTAAAAATTCTGTTGAGTTTGTTAAAAAAATTCATAGTTTCGTTCCAAATAATTCTTTTATGGCTTCTTTTGATGTTAACTCTTTATTTACGAACGTTCCCGTCGAGGGTTCATTGTTATGCCTTCGTAGAAGACTTTCTGAATTTCATTTCACCAATACGGAAATTGAGGATTTAATTTTCCTTACCCGTACTTGTCTTAAACAATGTTCTTTTGTTTTTAATGGGAATTTTTATACTATGTTAGATGGTCTGGCTATGGGTAACCCACTTAGCCCCATTCTTAGTGATATTTACATGCATTATTTTGAGGTTAAGCTGTTCCAAAAACTGCAGTTCCAATTTTATGTTCGGTATGTTGATGATTGTTTTGTTCTAATGAACCAGAATCAGTTTGAGAGTGATGAGGTTTTATCTATTTTAAACTCCATTGATCCTCATATTCAGTTTTCTTGTGAGAAAGAACGGAATAATTGCATTTCATTTCTTGATGTACTTGTTTCTCGTACAGAAATTGGTTTTGAAACTACTGTTTATCGCAAACCTTTTGCTGTCTCTTTACCTCCTCATAGACTATCGTCTCATCCTCCAAATCAAAAATATTCTGCTTTCAATTCTTTTGTTTATCGCGCAATTAATATTTGTTCTTCGTCGGAACTTCTTAAAGTGGAACTTAATTATCTTAAAGCTGTGGCAATTGATAGAGACTATCCGCCAACTTTGATTGATTCCATTTATAAAAAACTTTCAAATAAATCCCAAACTAATGTTCTTAACCGAACCTTCATCAGAAAGAATTTGGTTGTTTTGCCATTCTTTCCATCTGTAAGCTATCAGGTTGCTAAGATTCTAAAACGTTTCCAATTCCAGGTGGTGTTCTCTCCTATTAATAAACTTTCATTCTCTTCTCTTAAAGATCCTATTCACCCTCTTAATTGTTGTGGAATTTATAGAATTAATTGTAGTTGTAAACTTGCCTATATTGGACAGACTCGGCGTGCTTTAAAAATTCGCTTGAAAGAGCATCAAAATTATGTGAAAAAACAACAATTAAATAAGTCTAGTATTGCTCAACATTGTTGGGATTCGAATCACTCTTTTGATTTTAACTCTTTTCAGATTATCCAAAAATGCCCCAATTCATCAGATCTTGACTTTTGGGAATCCTTTCATATTTTGAGGAACAGTTCTAACTTAGTTAACGATCTTAGTGCAGTTCCATATTTTTCTAACATTTGGCTCCCATATCTTTAATACTGTCCTTTCCCCATTCCCCCCCTCTTTTTCCCCCCCACTCATTTTTATCTATCTTCCTTTGTTTATTTTTGCCTTTTTGTCTTGATTGACACCCCCCCCCCCAAATTTTCTTCTATTTATCTTTATTTTTCCTTTTTTCGAATATTTTTTGTTTCTGTTTATCTTATTTCATGGTTCTCCATTCTGCTTTTCCTTTCTTGCGGTTCACGGTTACTGACAATTTCTTTTCTTTTTGTTTAAGCTTCGGCTTAATCTTTGTCCAATTGAATTCTTTCTTTCTGGGTTCGTACCTAAGCGAAAGCTCCTGACCTTTGCTTGCATTCCTATTGGTTCCTGATCGGTTTATAACTTTGTCATTGGTGTTTGGCTAATCCGCTGTTTTTATCTTTTAAGCTGCTTGCTTATCTGCTCTTGGCTTTTGTCGGATGTCTTTTCATCCATAAGCTCATTATTTTTGCATTGAAAAAGGCGTTCCCTGTAACGCCGAAACACGTGTCTGCTGTAATTTACAAATTTGTGCTTCTACTTACGTTGTTTGGTCTGACTTTACTAATCAGCACAAAGGTATTTATTTATCTTACTATTAAAGAAGTCTTTTTGAAAGAAATATATTAGCTGCATTGTTTAATAGGTGCTACTACTTAATTGTTTCCTCTATTTATTTTTACTCATCTATTTCATCAGATGAGCGAGGCATATTTTGTTTTTAGAAATCGATTTAAAATGTTAAAAAGATATTTTTGACATAATTGCAGTCTTAGTTAATTAAGATAACATTGATCAGGTGCTAGAAAGTCGATTTTGGTATAGGGAATTTAGGCTCGTTTTGTTTTGGGCGGGATTCCATGTTTAAATTGTTTCTCAAATAAAATTCAGTAAATTTCCCCTTAACTTTAGTTTGTAATTTTATGAAGAAAATTTCTATATCCTCATATATATAATAGCCGATTATCGAGTAACCCGCGTGTTTCAACAATGAGACTCACTCCACGGCGTTATAATTTGATAATATGTTTTGGTAATGTTTAACATGACGGGAAAGGCTTTATTGTGACAAGGCTGAACTAGATCCGGTAACTTAATTGTTAAACTGGTAAGACTGTCATTTCAGGAATAAAGAAAGGATATAAAATGGTCAACAATGAACGCTACCTGCTGGAGCTTACGGTTAATCTAGTGGTGTTAGGGTTAGGCAATGGTTTCGTTCAAATGTAGAAGCAGTTTTTACCCGTCATTCCTTGACGGGCGATTTTCTAGTTATTCAATAATAGTTTGGGAAAACATTTTTTAAACGCATGTCTCTTGCTTATGTTAAAATAAATGGACATGAGCATTAGCAGAACCAATTTTCCAAAATGAGGCATTAATGAGTAAAGGGATGTAAGTGGATTGTTTTAATAGCAGTTAAAAAATACGTTAATCTTGCTAAAATTATTTTATTTCATTTTATTACCTATATAGTTATTTATTACAAGATATTGTAATTTGTTACTACAATACTCAGTACTTTGTACACTCTTGTTTTAAAAGGTTGTCTAGTTTTAAAAGCTTGTTACTTTTCCTCGCACACTTTTATTTCACTCTTTCATCTCAGACAGCTTTAATTCGCACACTATCACATAATGGGGTCTTTGCCCAAACCCAATTCGCTTTATCTGAAATTGGTTCGAACCGGTGGAAAAATGTCTTTATAATGTTTCAGGAACTTAAGCCTTTTGAAGATATTGAAAGAAGGACGAACTAAACAAGTGAAATAGCCTTCCAACTGAACATAAAGCGAGTGTATAAGAAACAGAGGAATAAAAATGAAACATAACAGTAAGTTACAGAAGATATATAAGCAAAAAGAAATGGGAAACATATGGGAGAATAAAATGGAAATAAATGGAAGAGAAAGAGAAAAAACTGTATTAAAATTTAACTTTTGGAATAGGTTTTAAATTGTATGCAGCACTGTAAAAGGTTTGAATCATCATTAAGTTTTTTCAAATCTTTTACGAAATAAAATCTTACAAATAAAATAGCTGCACATTTTTTAGAATATAAAATATTAAAAAGCACATAAAAACAAAATATTTTAGCAATGATATTCATGAAAATAAACTAGCTGGAAAAACTAAAAAGGAAACACAAAGATGAAATTTTTCAAACTTAAATTTGAAATAAGTTTATATGTTTTCCATTTTTTAATAAAAAAAAAGTATTCTTCTTAATTATATTCGCCAAAAAAAAACATACATTATAATCTCTACAAATTTTTCGGATCAGCACACAATTTTATACCTTTTAAAAAGCTATTTAGAGTGTACACCTTAAACAGAATGTTTCTATCAATGTCAAAAACTTCATACTTTAATTACGTTAACATCAATATAAACGCATTTATGTATAAAAACTTGTGCATATCTGTATGACGCCAGTCTTTTTTTCATGTATTAAACACGGAGAACGTGTAGTAGCTTTAGTTTTCAGAAAGAATTTCATCACCAACAATCATCTGTAGCGTTCTCAAAATGTCTAATGCACGAAGAAAAGGGAAGATCGACGATGAGCGCCTGACCATACTTCAATATATTTATAAACTCTAAAACGACGTCGATGGGTAAAGAAATCAATACGTTCCCTTTATGATGATTCCATTCAGACAGGTAGTGAAGCCCTCACCCAGAAAAACCCTCTTGGAGAGTTTTGGGCGTGGTTCTTGTTTTACGATGGGGAAAATCTCAATATTTAATTAAATTTTAGTATTTTTTTCACAAGGAAAAATGTGTGAAGCATATTGCTGGGTGTATTTTTAACAGCTTCGCTTTTTGGTCGTAAATTTTCCTTTCTGAAAATTGGGCTATGTCATTATTTCATAAATGAAGCAGGAACATAAATCTTTATTGACTAAAAAGACATTTTTATTGCCTGTTGTAAGGTTTGAATAACGAAGAATATTTAAGCATTTTTGAAATTTATAGTTATTTTCTTCCATAGACTGAAGGCTATGTTTTAATGTATTAACGGCATGAACGAAAGAATCTTATTTATAGCAAAATATATGATGATTTTATTTTCTTTGAAGTTAGAGACTACTATGTTGAATGACAAAATAATGAAATTAGTTTCAGAAACTAGGACAATATTCTTTCTGAGCAAACTTTTGTTGTGAAAAGCGAAGCAAACTTTGAAAAGTCTTTTTATGATATGGTTTAAAATATTCATTGTAATCTTCATTTGCGTTGATTAATAGGAAATATTATTTATATCCCAGATTAAATGAGGAACTAAAAATATGCTTTAGTACTATTCCAAGTAAAGTTTTGTTAAGCACAAATTTTGTAGAGCACTTCAGATATTGATAAGAATTTTACAACTCATAAGTTGTTCAGTGATGATAAAAATACAGAAAAGTCACCTCGCATGAACATCATCTATCTCCTACGGCATTTTTTTAGACAGCGCCATTAATATATTTTCATTATCATTGCTAAGTTTCGAATTATTTTTTTATGTTTTTGAACTTTTGTTTTTGAACAGATGAATATATGTCACTGCTCTGTGCTATTACTTATACACTAAAGATGAAAGCAGTTTTGCATATTTTCGTAAGTAACAAAATAATAGCATTGTTCTTCAATATAATTAAATCATGATACCGGTTGAAAAATCGACTTTTGAAAGTCAATTTTACTTCATAAAGTAATGTCTTCGTTTTTCAGCATTCAATGCCCTCACTGCTGGTATGAACTTAATGTTAAGCATTCCAGATATTCAAAATTATTTTAAAGTTCTACTGTTATAGTGCTCCTCACAATTGTTGCCATTCATCTTTGAACGCATCTGCTTCATAATCGATAGAAAACAAGAGAAGCAATGATTGCTATAACCAGCGATGAAGAAACAAGATTTTTTTTTTTTTGCAAAGCGTCGTTATTTGTTTACAATTTTGCAAATACAATACGTTTTAAACAAGCAAATTGTGAGAAAGTTAATTCTCAATTCCCCGCAAATGCGCACGCTGTGGTAGTTTTGATTTGCCATCGGTTCTGTTCTTCCTAATTCTTACGAATTCGATGTTTTTGACAGTTCTAGTGAGTGCATCGTTGGTGAGTTGAACTAAAACATTATTTGGCGAGATTCATCGCAGAATGTTTTGATCAAAGTTCAACCAAACTAAATTTAGTAAAATTAAAAAAATTACATTTAGTTAATAGTTTATTCCATTATTTCTGCAGCAGTTAATCAATGTACTATTCATTTGCCACTCTTACTAATTATTGCATTTTAGTATTTATATTTCATTTTTCATGAAGATGTAAGCAATCTGAGTACGCATGTTTATTTACGCGAGAGTTTGAGTCTTATGATTTTTAAGGAATTTAATTTAACTTCATAAATTTTACTTTACGATATTAATCTTAAAAAACGGCTTTATCCGAAAGGAAATATTTAGTTCCTCACTGAGACCAAAGTTAATTAGTTATTGTGTAGAAAGTAGAAATGAACGTAGAACAGTGTACTAAAACGCAATAAAAAGTTGTCATTCGCAACTCCAATAAAATATAGGGGGCGCTTAAGGTACTGTCTAATGGTGGATGAAAAAGGTAAAACAAACAAATGCCGTAACTTATAACTTGCTTTGACACTTAGTGAATGACAGTAATTTTTCATCGTGTTTACGGGAAGCTTTTTTTTTCTGTTCTTCGGAAATTACACTACACCACAAACTGTCTAAAGCCTGTTTTTTACCCCAAAGAAAACACGTGGAGTGAAATTTTTTATCTTTTTCGACAGTAGTGTTAATCACCGCAAGGTAGCGTATTCGAGATCTGGAGTTGCGAATTGCTACCGTTATTTTTTAAATTATATTTCGGTATGTTTTTAAATTTTTTCCTTGCGTTCAGTTTGTTTTCTCACGGTAGTTTATATTCTATTCAACACTCAAAAAGTTTTTTTTCCATGTTTTTCTTATTTTTATATTATGCTTAAAGTTTTTAAAAAACAAAAATACATTGAGATTTATTACTTTTTATTCTAAATTCTTGATTAATGGGTTGTTTGTAATACAATATATTGCCTGCGCAAAGATAGGTGCATGCATCGTTCACTATTTTTAACCAACACAGAAAAATTCTCCACGCGTTTAATCGTCCCATTGGGACCTATAAAACAACGGCTATCAAAAGTTCCTTAAAAACTATCTCAGTTATAACGGAAAAGTTGTTCGAACTTTCGTACTAGACAGATAAAAAAACCTTCTAAACTTAAAAAATTCTCAAATTAAATGAATTAAGAATATTGCAAGGCACCAATCATAAGCGATTATTCTACGGTTTAACATTGGGTTACACTACTTGAAAATATTTTTTTTAAAGAATGCTAACATACATAGTTTAAATTGCATTTAGAATGTATAAGGCTATATTATGGTATTTTTATGCATCTCTTTATGATAAATTTATCCACTCAGAAGTAAACTTTATTGAAGGACATTTTATTTTTCACTTTAGTCTGATGCACTACGATTAAAGTGATGTAAAGTAACGTAAACCATAAATTTATCCGAAAGGGTGTCGCATCATTGAGCAACATATTCCCTCAAATAAAACGTTTTACGACATCCTTTGGCAAGTAGCCACATATAAATTCTAGAAGAGTTTGCAGAAGACATATCATTAGTAAAAGTTTTTTTTTTATTTACAATGAATGCCTCACGAACCATACATCTTGTTAATAGATAGGGGATTTTTAATAGATATAGATTTTAGGATTTAGTTCACCCGTTTTAATCAACTTTAAAACCAAAATTGATATAGATGTAGAGAATGAAATATTATTTCTTTGCTGATGTGTTTTTCCTTCTGAACTCTTATTAAAGATCTCTTTTATTTGTCAAAGAATACGCGGCGAAAGGAAATGGTAAGATATTTACGCCTTTTGGAGTGCCACCTAGTCTTCTTTACATAAAAATGAAGTCTCCAAAAAGTGTCTGTTTGTGTGAACGCGCAAAACTCAAGAACTAACTTGCCGATTTCGCTGAAATTTTTACAGTATCTTTCTTTTAGCACCGGAAAGGTTTGCGGACCGGTTTGGAAAAAAATTCGATGAATAGTTATTTTTTTTATTCCAATTTAGGCCCAATTGTCACATAAATTTCAGAATATGGGGGTGAAAATGACTTGCACATATTAATATTACATATCGTTGGGAAGAATAGGATTTTCCGCGTTCTACGCAATTTGTTTCAATGCTCTAACTTAAATACGGCGGTAGGTATTTGCGTTATTAACTTGATTTTTTTTAGGCTTAGCTGAAATTTAGGCACTACTTTATTTATTAAATCTATCAACAAAAAGTGAAGGGATTGTCGCACATTTTAATTTTTGACACCATTGGAAAAAGCGATATTTTTTTACTCCAGATCTATCTCGACCTGTGGTCGAAAAACTGAGCTTCTATCTCAAAAAGAAAAAAGGTTACAAGCCTTTTTAAATCAAGCTCAAAAAATGTCATTTCCATTTAAATTGTTAACTATTTTCTTTCTCATTTTAATTCCTCAAACTTGTTTTATTTTGTGTTTCCATGGTTACGCTTTCTAAGTAAATCTTTCTCGATTTAATTTCTTAAAAGTATTTTAATATCTGTCGTGATTGTTTGGGAGGAAATCTTTGCATGATGTATCTTTCTTTTTCCTTTTTCATTTATTTAAGCTTGATTGTTGAATATACGTAACTTGACACAAATTTTATTTTCAAGGTAGACCGGGCAAAGCCGGGCAACGCCACTAGTTCGTAATATTTCACCAATATGAATTAACATGCAAGTGATTCAAGTCAAAAAATACACATGTATACCAATAATTTTCAAAATTTGGTACACTTGATTGTAATTTGTGATTACATTAAAAGTAGTTTTGGTTATTTTAAAAGGAAAAAGTACATGTTATTAGTACTTCAATATATTTTTATCATTTTTTTATTTTTCATGCAGCTTGTCAAGTGCATGCGGAGAAAACAAGATTTGGGAACTGTGAAACATTGTATGCATTTATTGATTCATTTATTGGCCTATTTACGTATTTTTTCAATTACTAATTCCTTTACATTATAATTCATTCATTCAATCTCTTCTATATTCATTCGTTCAATTATTTCTTATTCATGCGCTATTTTGTTCATTTATTTACTCATTCATTAATTTATTAATTTTTGTTTTTGTTTATTCTTTATTTGTTTGCTCATTTAATCATTGATTTATTTATTTTGAGATGAATAATTTTAATAACTAAATTGATGCTATTTCATTAGAGCAATATTTTATTTATCACTGTGCTCCATGACTGAACCACTGCAATACTTATCAGTTTCTTTTTTGAAAACTCTATTTCACTGCTAAAAAAAACTAACATTTTAATAAAGTAATTGTACCTATAGAGCCAGGCCCGCGCCAGGCCTGATCGGGCCGTTGTGTAAATGTCTTTTGAGCGTCTTTATGCAGTGGCGTTCGAGGAAAATGTAGTTAACACCTGGAGTGAGGTATTGTTGACAAATATGGTATGGAAAAAATACGTTTGGCATTTAAATTATTTAAAAAGCAATAAGCAAATATTTAAATTTGGACTATAGTATACGTTTTTATTTCATGTCTCGAAGTTATTTCGAGTTTGGTAGCTCCTCTGATATTCTAATGCATTTTGGGAAAAGAAAATATTCTGAACATCAACGCTCTAAACATCTCTCTAATCTCTAATATTAATTAAACGTTTATACCTGTCAAAATATGACAAGGAGATTCTGATTTTGTATTCAAGTTGAAAAGAGGATGTTCCCACCTTAACTTCTGAAACTGAAATCCTTTCCGGTAAAATCGTTAAAAAGGAAATGTACGGAATCGTCTACAATGCAATAGATTTAATATCTGAAACAAATACATTGTTCAAAGCTCTTTTGGAAACAGGAGGGGGAATCAAGTAATTATGGTCAATTCGTTACTTCTGAAACTAAAAAGTTTACTTAAAAAGTTGTCAACAATACATAAATATTACGCACAAGTAAAAAACATCAAGTTGGCTTACCGTATTTTTTTCATGCATGATAACATTTAGCAGTCGAATTGCCCCGAACAATAGTTTAAAATCACAAAAAGACATTGCACAAATTATAATGCAACGTGTTCACCGCAAGAACCAAAATAGGGAAACACTAATTTCTTGCACCTCATATGCTCATGCTCAACATTGTGTGCTATAGACATACCGAAATAGCATTCATGACTCAGGAAGAAAAATGCTAATATATGCATTAATTAATATAACATATTTTCAAGTAAACGATTTAGAGCTTTTGAATAGCATGTTTAGACACAAAAAGCAATAATTTTTCTTTTAATGTAGGCGGCGAGACGGAGAGCTAGTTTTAAGGAGCAGTATAGTTTCACCATAAGAAAAAAAATGAAAGGTTCAATTTTATTTATTTATTTTTTTGACTTGAGAGATTTCCCTCATTTGGAGCATTTTTGAATGGAACCTCGGCGCCTTCTTGACCCTAGCGCCGTCGTGTGCCGCACGACCTTGCACACAAGGACGGCGCGGCCCTGTATAAAGCGATCTATTTTGACTGTTGATAATAATTAATAAGATTATTGGACACAAATCGAAGCAACAGAAGTAATAGATAATTGTTTGAAACATTTTCCTTCAAATTTACAGAAGAAAAAAGCTTAGTGACCCGTTGATCAGTGAATGATGCCTATAAACATAAAATAATTCTGTGATCGTAATTAAATGGTATCTCATTTTAGGTACGTATGTATTTTTAACGAAACTAAGTAGTTTATAGCAAAGTTTGACTCACCCTTGTTGAATAAAAAAGCTCAAAACTAAAGATAATAAAGTTTCCTATTAAATGGTATCCCTAAACATAGTAGGAAAGGTAATTACACTCAAATTTGTAGACAAAAAAAAGGTTGAGAAAATATTTAAATGTTCCGCAAGGAATGATTTATGTCTTAAAACAACCTGAAAGTGTAAAGACGTTTCTGTTTGAATATCTTTTTTTTTAATTGAAAATAAATAAACGTTTTTTTATTTTTTAAGAAATGTGTCACTTAAAACTGAAATCAACGAAATTTTCCATTTAAATTAATTTATGTACTAAGTGCTCACTTAGCACATAAATTAATTTAAAAGGAAATTATCCATTAAATATAAATGGAGCAAAATGAAATTTTAGTTACTTATTTGGAATCATCGTAAAAAGCCATTCGTAAAATACCATTAATTTGCCTTTCACATATGTTTATGTGAATTTTTTAATTGAATTATTTTGCTTTTTGGATGCTTCTTATTATATTCTTTTACTAGTCATGAATCGAAAATCTAAATAAATAAACAAACAATTTTTAAAATCTTACCCAGACAAGAATATTGCAAAAAATATTCTTTTATGTTTTTCACTCTCCCATTTATGTATTTTTTAGGGGAAAAGATAAATTTTATCAACTAAAAGAATGTCCTTTTACTGTAAACTGGGTCATGCTATGCATATTTAAATGTAAATTTGCTTCAATGTAAAAAGCAAGCAGCTTCAATGCTCATTTTACTTCAAGAAAGAGCAGAACTAAAACCAAAGTTATAAGGTAATTTTGAAAATTCCTTTGAAAAACCGGATTTTAGAAAGCATTTTTGCGTTTCATATTAAAAATTGTCAAAAGTTTGAAGTTTTCTACCTACAGTTTAAAGGAAAAAAATTGTTTATGTTAAAACAAAAGTTGATGCTATTGCATTTGTTCAATGGTTTAGTTATCTCCTAACTAAGAAGCATGTTTCTGATTCTTTAAAAAATATAATTCAGCTACTGTTCAAGTATTTTGGATATAGTATTTTTCTCTCTGTTTTTTCCTGTCAGTGTGGAATCATATCTAGATTAAAAAAAATATCATAAAAAAATTTAAATTCAAATTAAGTTCCAGCGTAAAATAAGTGTTTCTTGTGGGTTTGTTGTACGTGTTTATCAGTCCATAATTATCTAAGTTTTATGGACTTCTTTGGAGAAAGCTTTTTCAATCCAAAGATTTTTGGCAGAACACCTGATTCTGAATGAAACAACTTTTGTACAGTTCGGCTCTCATAAATATGCTTTTGAATGCTTGGCAGTTCGAAGAATAATGTTTTATATCCTTTTAAAAACTGCTGTGCTATAAAGAGCTTTCTAATTATCAGTTGGGTGAGTCGAAAAGGCCAGGTTTTACCAATAAAGCCAACCCTACTATTTTGATCCTGTTTTTTTTCTTAAAAATCGCTAAATCTTGACATTATCGTCATCAGAAAGCCTAACTAATAACTGTTATCAGAAAATAGTTTTTAATCACCAGACAACAACAATAAACTAGTATGTTGTGGCCATCACGAAACTTTCTTCTATATATATATATATTTTTTTTTTTCTTCTGATCCCTCCCCATGCTTGATGAGGAAGCAATATTCCCAACAAAAACAAAACTACAAATGCAAAAACTTGACGACCATCCCAATGTCTGAATTATTGCAAAAGCAAAGCAAAGAGCGAAACTTGAAAGTTATTTTAAAAGCCTTGCTTGAATTAATTACAAATATTTTATTTGTTAACAAACATAAGATGGCAACAGTTAAAAATTTTAAATCATTGAGATAATATTTCCGATCATTTCCACTCGACGTTAGATCCCGGTTATCACAAATTTGCCATCTCAACTGCGCTTGTGCGCGGACTTCGCTGATTTTAAAAATCTTGCTAAAATTAATTACAAACATTTTAAGTTTGGTAATGAATATGAGATAGCAACAGATAAAAATTAGAAATCACAAAGTTTTCTCTGATTTAGATTTAGGTCTCGGTAAAGATTGAATTTTGCGTCTTAATTATTAATGGATTCTGATATAATGGTGTCTGATTTATCTGTCCCTTTTCAGGATCAAATTTTTAACCTCAGAAGAGCGAACTAGAATTGCAGCATCACTTCTAATACAAAGCCGAACCCTCAACCTAAATAAAAATGTATAATACTAAGTTGTTTGCGCCAAACGTAAAATATCCGCAAAAAAAGGATTTCTGTACTAATATTCCAATCATTTTTGAAGTACACAACGTGTTTTACATTTATGTTAAATAAATATTTGCAAACTAATAAATATTGAAGTGTCATTTTTCTCTTAAGATTATCAGTCATTCATATCCGTGGTTTCATATAATGTGTCACAAAATCGCTGTGAAAATAGTCTAATCGCATTCATTAATTTGGTGGGACTCTCGCTCAGCCGAAATTTAAACAAGCAACACGAAATCTTAAAACAGAAAGCACAAAAAGCTAAGTCCGCGCGCAAGCGCAGTTGAAATGGCAAATTTGTGATAACCGGGATTTAACGTCTAGTATCATTTCCTATACAATTAATATCACGAGAAATACGCAGACGACAATCTATTACGATTTATCTTTCCTATTGTTGCATTAATAAAGCTATTTTTATTCGCAAAAAAAAAAAAAAAAAGAAATCAACACCTCTTGGAGCGATTGGCGTCAAAATTGAACCAAAGCCTGTTTACATATAGATTCACATATATTCCAAATTTCAACCAGAACGTAGCATTACTTCTTGAGATAGGGCACTCACAATGGAAAAAAAGAACGGGTGATTTCGCTACCCCCTTTTTAGCTGTTGACACCAAAATAAAATCAGCTCTTATACCCACTAAGGGCTACTTGCCGATAAATTTTTCTTTCATTCCGTTCATTATTTCTTGAGATACAGCAGTCACAATTGACGACAAAAAAACGTTCTATAGCTCAACCCGCGTTTGAGTTATTGACACCAAAATTGAATCAGCACCTGTTGCTGTTAATCGCAACATATGGACCAAGTTTTGTTTGATTCCGCCAGTTAGTTCCTGAGAAATAGCAAGCACAAAAAACGTCCTACTGCTCCACCCCCCTTGGAGGAATTCGGTCCAAAAACCAATGGGCACAAGTTCATATAGCGGCACATATGTGTACCAAATGTCGTTCGATTTCATGCGGTAGTTTTTGCTGTAGAGCGGCCACAAAAAACTGGTCACACACAGATGTGACACACGTACACACACACACACACATACACACAGACAGACATTTTCCAAAAATAGTCGAAATGGACTCGGTACACCTCAAAATGTTCGAATCCTTCGAAATTCGAAAATCTGCACGAATCCAATACTTTCTTCTATATATTAGATATAGAAGAAAGTAAAAAGAAAGTTATAACGGAATAGTATAAAAAATACATGATCTTGTTTTACGTTAAGATCTGCTTCTTGATGGTTCACTGTAGTTTACTAGTATTATAAGAGTTGTCTATTATACTTGAAGTCTTATTTATGTAGTTATTGAATTCAAAAAGAAAAATCGTTGTGCACCGTAATTTTGTCTGTGATCTGCTAAACTAGAAAAATAGATTGTAACTCAATCAGGCACTGGGGCTTTAGATATAAATTGCTTGTTAGTTTCCAAAATTTAAAATTTATGGTTCATTGATTTTAAGTTTAATGTATTAAACTAGTTTATTCTGTGTCAATAAAAGGCGAAATTTTCTCAGGATCTTTAAGTTAGAATTAGAAAGCGTTTGGTAGAAAAATAGTAATGCACTTTCGTAATAATATTATATTTTATTTTTGCTAATAAAAGTTTAATTTGGATTCATTGCCTTTATAATTAAAAAGAACATCCTCATATAAATGATAGCCGATGATAAAGTAACCCGCGTGTTTCAACAATGAAACTCACGCCACAGCATGATAATTTGATAATATGTTTTGGTAATGTTTGACATGCATGGAAAAGCTTTATTGTGACAAGGCTGAACTCAATCCGGCGACTTAACAGTTTTACTGGTAAGATTCATTTTAGGAAAACGAAGGAACCAAAAATTTATCACAGTGTTTGTAGGAAGCTTTCTTTTCTATTGTTCTGAAATTACATTACACTATAAACTCTCTGAAGACAGGAATGTACCCCAAAGAAATCACGTGGAATGGAATGTTTTACCTTTTTCGATAGTACTGTAAATCGCAGCAAGATTGCGTATACGAACTTGACGTTAAATCCCGGTTATCACGAATATGCCATTTCAACTGCGCTTGCGCGCGGACTTAGCTTTTTGAACTTTCTGCTTTAAGATTTCGTGTTGCTTGTTTATATTTAAGCTGAGCGAGAGTCCCATCAAATTAATGAATGCGATTAGAATATTTTCACAGCGACTTCGTGATATACGATATGAAACTACGGATATGAATAACTGATAATCTTAAGAGAAAAATGACACTTCAATATTTATTAGTTTGGAAATATTTATTTGACATAAATGCAAAACACGTTGTGTACTTCAAAAATGATTGGAATATTAGTACAGAAATCCGTCTTTTGCGGATATTTTACGTAAGGCGTAAACAACTTAGTATTACACATTTTTATTTAGGTTGAGGGTTCGGCTTTGTATTAGAAGTGATGCTGAAATTCTAGTACGCTCTTCTGAGGTTAAAAATTTGGTCCTGAAAAAGGACAGACGATTCAGACACCGAATCCATTAATAATTAAGACGCAAAATTCAATCTTTACCGAGGCCTAAAAACTAAATCAGAAAAAACTTTGTGATTTCTAATTTTTATCTTTTGCCATCTCATATTTATTGCCAAATTTAAAATGTTTGTAGTTAATTTAGCAAGAGTTTTGAAATCAGCTAAGTCCGCGCGCAAGCGCAGTTGAAATGGCAAACTTGTGATAACCGGGATTTAACGTCGAGTCGTATTCGAGCTCTGGAGATGCGAATTGGAGCTATCTACTGGAGTTTAGGGTTAATCCACTGGTGTTACGATTAAAATTTCAATTTTCAAAATATCATCAAACAGGCAATTGCTTCGTTCATATGTAGAAGCAATTTTCACCCGCTATACCATGACGGGCGACTTTCTAGTATAAAATAGTATGGCGCCAAATATGGGTAATAACTAAATTTTTAAAATAAGCATATGCTAGTGGCAAAAAAAAAAAAAAAAAAAAAAAAACTCACACTTTCTTAATAGATAAAGAAAGTAACCTTTCTCAAAGATATTTATATAAAAGAAATTGCATTAAATTACTTTAAGACTGGGCCGAAAACTAAAGTGGACTTCGGATTTAATTATTGATGTTTGTTTTCAATACATTTACTTCACAAATGTAACCGTATAAAAAGATTGATACATGCACCTCTACACCAAATTGCAGTAAAATTGCTGTATACTGATATCTACTACCATACCTTTGATGATTTATAAAGCCTATGCTAAAATTTTTATAAAGTTCAAATAAAATAGGAAAGTAATTTGCCATAACTTCAGCAATGCTTTCTTGTGCAAAATTTTAAACTATAAGAACTAGTAACATACTCTATTTTAATATATTCACTAAGTTTCTAATTCCCATAAGAGTTATATTATTAAAGTTCGGTTTAAATATTCTTTCTATCCTGGGAAAAAAAAAAAAAAAAAAACAAAGCTCGGACGGACTAATGGAAAAGACCATGTCAAGATTGAAGTATATTTACTTTCTGCATTGAAATATTCCACTTGCTGCTCCCGTCTTCGAAAGAATATTGGCGGAAGCCAAATAATCATAAAATGAAGGGGAAAGGCATTTATTATCCCGTAGAGGTTTCTACAAGGTATAAATCGGTTTTAAGACATTTTATTTTATAAAGTATCTGCATAAAAATGGCTTTATGTCGAAGAAACACTTCTTGTAAAACACGGGAAAATAGGTTGTTGGATTTTGCTTAGATTTTTATATCTTGACAGATTTTCTTGTTTTGAAATATTAGTTTTGAAATGTATACTTGTGTTGCATATATGCCCAAATAATTTTTGCACAGTACATATTTTCAAAATAAAAGCTTATATATAGACATCTTAACATAAATAAAATTGATGAGTCCGGGATTAACTTGGAAACTGCCGGACCACTTTCTTTGCAATTTTCAGTTTGCTTTTGTTGCATTTTGAAGAAAAAAAAAAGACTTTAGTAGCTCCTTTATATTTGAATTTAAGACACGATTTTTATGGGTGATTAGAAATTTTTCTGACCCTGTCAGATTAGTCTTTCTCAGATAACATTAGCACACTCGGTTGACCATTAACGTCGTAGTGTGACCGATTCCAAACCTGCGACCCGACAACCACGACCTCACCTAATAACCAACCGGTAGGGTAGACCGGGGCACGTTTACGCAGTGCCTTTTTTTCAAAACGAATTATAACTGGAGAGCCATAGTCATAACAGATTGATGCTGCTCTCTAGCACATATTTGCACGAGTTTTTGAGCATCAGTCGAGCTTCGGTCTAGCATGCAGAAAAATCTGTTTTCTACCAAGTTGAGTTAGTTTTGTGTTTAACGTTTTGAAGCTTATTGGGAATAAATAGTACTTAGTTTAAAAAGAAAAAATATATAAAAATTAGCAGAATTTTATCCTTTTTTAACTGACTGCAAAATGGAGGCGGTTATCAGTTCATACAGTACGCATGTTTTTTGTTTGTCCACTCACAGCGTCTTACCTAGTGAACCAATTTTGACGACTCTTTTTTTAATGGATAGGGGATGGCTCAATTTAGGTTCTATTACTTTGTTTGACCATATTTGTTTTTTAGAAAAAAGTTATGGTCAAAAAACAGTAAATTTCATGAAGTTTCCTATTAAATGATTAAGTATAAAACTCATCGTTACAAAAGTTTGGTGCCATACAACAGTAACATTAATAGTAATTGTAGTGATAATTTTAAATGAAGGCTTCTCCGAAGCAAGCATCAAGTTTCTTCAGTGTCATTGCTCTATAGGGGGGGGGAGGGTAAATCTAACGTGGAAGCGAATTTTATGCAGTGATTAGGAGCTGTTTAGCTTTCACAATGCTTGTAGGTTAGGTTTGCCTCAACTATAGTAGTAATTTTATCGTTGTCATCTATGTCAATAACACGTGATCTGGGCTAAGTAAGAAGATACAGGATTGCATAAAAAGCAACTTGTATGCTGTGATCTGTAAATTAGTTAGGGAAAACGTAATATTTAAATGGTTATAATTAAGTTAGCACACAAATGAATTCCAGGGAGGAACAAATAAATTTTTAGTGTCAATCGCTTAACGTTTGAGACGTGTTTTTTTTTTTTTTTTTTTTTAGTATGTAGCATTTTCAAGAAAAAAACAAGGTGAAGTTTCGTTATAGTAACTTCTTAATATTTCTGAAATACATTTACACTAAAAAGAATTTTAAAAAAATTTGAAAAAAAATAAAAAAATAAACAGACTTCAAACTTGCTCTAAAAAGTGAAAAATACTTTTATTTTTTAAACGGCATCGATAATACTTATAAACATAATTTTTGAAGTTGGCGCAAAAGCGATAGATAAAACCATTCTCTCTCACAGCCATAACTCAACTACAATCATAAATTTAACCAGGCCCAGTTTCTTCACTACACATACATTATGCATTGATAACAGCATATTTGAGTAACGATATAAATGTTTCGTCCCTAACTTTGGATGATTTTCTGAAAAAAATATGAACGAAGCATGGTTACACTGGATTTTACTTTTTGTTTTTGCTCCAACTTCAAAAATTATGTTTAAAAGTATTATCAATGGTGTTTAAAGAATAAAATTATTTTTCACTTTTTGGAGCAATTTTGAAGTAGGTTCTATTTTTTTTTTTCAAAATTTTTTTATTTAGAATTGTACTTGTATGAACTGAAATGTTATTATTTTTTTTTTCACGTTAAAAATAAATCCAAACCTGGCGACGGGGCAACTTGACGTGTCGACGTCGGAGCACCTTTACGCACGTTCTTACGGTGTCTTGCTTCTAAACGTGCCCTGACCTTTTTTTTTTTGCTCCGAACTGTCTCAAACCTTTTTAGTATTTTCAGGATATTTAGTTTTGAAATTCACCATTTATTTTTAAATTGAGTTACAAATTCGTATCTTATAGTTTACAATCATATAGTGCTGTCTTCATGCCCATTCAGCTTTTACTTTATATACTATTCAGTCTGTAATAAATTTGCTTTATTTTAACAATGGTAAGACATTATGATCAAAACACTAACAGAACCACGTTAGGTGTCAATATAAATATGAGTAAACGTGCCCCGTGTCCGAGGCAAGTTAACGCAACCGACATGGACTCAAAAATATTTTTTTTAACGGTTAAAAACATAAACTGAGCAACCACTAAATATACCAATTTTGACTCCATTAACTGCTTCATAAAATCGCCATGTCCAAAATTTCCTATGCTAAAACATAAAAATTAAAAAATTCATTGAACAAAATCCTCATAAACATGCCCTGGTCTACCCTATACTTCGTTGGATAGATAATTGTTAGTCAGGCAGAATAGTCGATGACAGTTCTGGAAATACACGCTATTTATATGCGGAAAAATAAACTTGGACTTATATTGTTTCTCACCAATGCGTGATTACTTTGCCCTTAAAACGGCGCATTCACATAACTACATTTTTTGAACATGCTCCCATCTAAAGCGACGTTTATTTCCATGTCTGAGGCTGCGAGAAGCAATGGGACGTTAAAAATTTTGAGATAACTAGTGAAAGTATTAGTAGAAACTCCTGCTCCCAATTGGGGCAAGAGATAGTACTAGCAGTCCTGGTAGGTGTTGCTCTACAGCATGATTTAGAAAAAAATAGTCAATGAAAAACTTCCTAGGAAGTTATCTTTAAACAGGTTTTCCTCAAAACTTGAAAATGTCCTCTTACATCGCTTTGCTTCTCACTGTTTAATTAGACACGAGCTTTTTCTTTTTTTAACAGAAAATGTTTAACATGTGTTGAGGAACAAAACAATTCGGACAACAACAGATAAAAATGAGAGATATTTCTCTAACAATTAGCATAAAATGAACTATGCCACGTGCAGAAATGGTACTAGTAGCTCTGATAACTAATGCTATACACCAAGAATTAGAAACGAAAAATTCAATGAAAGCCTACCTAGGATCTGAACTTTAAACGCGTTTTACTCGAAACTTTAAAAAATCCACTCACATCCCTTTGCTTTACACTTCCTCATGTAAGTTCTGCTTTCAGTTATGATTTTAAAATTATTTACTGTGTACCGATAAATATATGAGGCTTCTCTTTTCCTCAAATTCCTATGTATTGTCCGTACACAATAAAATAATCCTTCTCAAACGCGTAGTCCAGTTTGTCGCGGTGATCGGTGAACACATTCACGTGCTTGTAAATGAGACAGCCTCAAATCCGGCGTGCCTTTAAATGTACGAAAAGTTCTTTATCTCATCTACGTCACTTGCTTCGCATGTTCGCTGTTACTTTTGTTATTTATAACTATTGGAAAAACACGACTTTTACGGCAAAATATTATGATCATACACCTGATTCCAAAAACAGTGAAATCGAATCGTCGGATACCACGTCACGAAGACGCAGCCAAGTTGTTTCTCCTGGAAAGCGAACCACACTTACTCTCAGCTTTTTGGGCTTGGGAACGTCACCTTGAAACTGCAAAGCTAAAACAGAACTAGCAGTTACTCAAAAGTAGCAAATGGATCAGAAATACATTAAGACTAAACAGAAACAGCAGTCCACAAACCTTTCGACAAATCCAAATTTTGAACATTTAAGAACTTTGTTGATTTTTGTTTGTATTTATTTTTTAATTTTAATGTAACTATTCCTCTTATTTAATGGATTGCTTTATTTAAAAATTAAACATTAACTTTAAATTTCTGCAATATTTATTTTTGCAGCGTTTGCCGACGCACTAAGCATTTTTTTTTTGACTATAAGTGGACAATGTTCAAAATAAGCGGTGACATACCCATAACTGAAAAGTACCACCCGTATATGGGCTTTAGCGTAATCCACAACGCTTAAGTTGAGTCTTGAAATTAGTTTTGTTTATTTTTATTTTTTTTAGTAAAAATTAACAAATTCTATAATTACTATTTTCCATTGAGTTTCGCAACAGTTAAACATCAGATTTCGAGCATTGTTTAGTGTTCGTGTTGTTTAAAATATATTTTTCAAATCAAAATATATAATATTGTTATGAATATGCCTAAGTCAGGCACAGAAAAAACAAGAATGTAAAGAAAAAAGATAAATGTTATACTTATATCGTTCTTTACGACACAAATTTTCTCTTTAAATAGCATTTTTTTTAAAATGAAACTAAATAAGAAACGTCGAATGGAATCTAAATATTGGAAACAAAATTTTTAGAAGAAATCATTTTTAGCATGACCTTTTTCTCAAATGTTAAAAAGCTCTTTGTCATATGGAAATATTATGCAAAATAGCATAACATATTCGGAATCATCAGCTGTTTATAACCATTATTAAGAAACGGAATGTATGGGGATAGAAATTTGACAAAACATGAATGCAAAATGGTATGGAAAGTAATCGGTTCAGCCTGTCGTCAGCAATATATTTTCTCTTCCCAACGATTTGAAAATACATTGAGTTCAGAAATTTATCTTTTCGGTTTTCAGAGAAAGGATATTGCAGGAACAACATTCACTGACTAGTAAACATCAGCTCTGAATGGGGTTTTGTCATGCATTGAATAAAAACGATGATTTTTTTTTCTTTTTGAAAATATAAAATACATATTCTTTTTATTCTTGAAATTTCAACTTTGCAGATATTTGTTTAATGGAAAAAGATATTTGGGATCTGTTGCGGGTAAAAGAAAACATGGAGTAAATGACAACAAACTCTATTACCACACTTGTGGAAATTTTTGAAACTAAACTGCTGATGAGTGAAGACAAAATGGCCTAGAGAAGACATTCAGAGAGATCCACGTGCTTCCAAAAAATTGCGTTGGCGTCATCATATAGTTCGTTTGGTTGCCGATATCTTTTAAAGTGTTTTGTAATGTTCAGCTGGGATTTTTTATAAAATGCCAAATCGAAATAATTTACGAAATTTTGGAAGTTATAAATTGTTAACTTTCGCGCATGCGCTGTGAGAAATTAACCGCATAAAATTTTCATATTTCATCAAATTGTAAATATTTTTCATTTCAAATTTTAGTATAATGATTGTATTGTATGCAGTGAAGTTTTATGAAAGTTTGGTAAGATTTTTGCAGAAAACTCTACTTCTTATTAGCCAGAAACATGCAAACAGAATTGATATATTTGAAAGGGATGGCTAGTAACTTCGTGAATATTTGACACTTTAACGAAAACCTATAAAATTATTTTAAGTAGAATTTAATTCAACAAACCTACTGTAAATGTACAATGATAATGGTGCAAGGCATGTGAAGTTGCTTTAGAATGAGTTACAACTAGTTTTTGAAAACAGTTTATTCACAATTTAAAAATACCTATCTTTAAATGCAAAACCGTGTCTTGATGTTAATTCTTACACAGTTCTGATTTTTTTTCTTTTTTGACAACATTTATACAAAAACTTCATTTACTCAAAACCGTTTCAGAATGTCTTACAGCACTCTCATTCTAACTATGACAAACATTTCTTGCTGTAATTTCGTATAACAAAGTCATAGAAATCTTTAAGCCTATTTGAACCGTTTGATTACAGTTAGTTCATAATTTAAAAATACCTGTATTTGAATACAAAATCTTACTCTTAAATTTAATTCTTAAGCAGTCTTGATTTTTTTTTTTTTTTTTTTTTTTTTGACACTGTTTTTATAAAACTTTTATTTACTCGAAACCATGTCAGAATGTTTTACACCACTCTCATTCTAACATTGACAAATATTTCTTGCTACAATTTCGTATTACAGATTACATAAATATTTATCTATAATCAAAATTTTTTAATTACAGTTAATTTATAATTTAAAAATACCTATCTTTGAATGCAAAATCCTGCTCTTCAAGCTCAGCCTTGATTTTTTTTTTTTTTTTTTTGGCAGTTTTTATAAAACTTTCATTTACTCTAAACCATTTCAGAATTTCTTACACCACTTCCATTCTAAGATTGACAAATATTTCTTGCAGCAATTTCGTATGCCGGAGTACATAGAAAGCTGTTGTGTAATAACAAATTTAAACAGCAAGAAGTTTATGTTGTAACAGTTTTCTTATGTATGCGCATTAACTTTTCTTTGTAATAGCTTCAACAATGACGCTATTATGCGATTTACGCAAACTTCAATATTTTAAAATGACACCGTAAAATGCCACCAAATTTCTCTTACTAGAGCTTAACGTTTGACAAGAAAAATCCCTTAGAGCCCTTTCATCTTGTTACTTGCTTTTCCCAAACGACAACTTCTTTACAACCGCTCGCTTTGACAACGCCGCTTTAGTATATGTATTCGACTTTGGGAGCTTTTCAGTATGAAAAAGCGGTTTATTGAATTTTTTTATTTGTTTTGCAACAAACGCTGTCAAAATTCCAAAAACATTAAAAGAGTTTAGGGGGAAAATCTATTTCTTATTTAATTAAAAATCAAATGTTTCAAACAAATATTAGATAAGAGATTCTTTTTTGAGAAAAATGTATCTTTATTTTTCAAGAACTGAAAAGTTCAGGGTGGTCAAAAAACATTATAGAAAGAAAGCGATCCCTGCAGAAAAAAAGGCAGCATGCAAGAACTTGAAACCTTATTGAAAAACAAAAAAAAAAAAATATGAAGGACATTCAGTACACAAGATGTTTTTGAAATATCTAGCATCGCGACCAGAGTGTTATAACCGACTACAGTGTCAGCTGGGTGGCATGATGGTAAGATGTTGGCCTTCTGCGCCATAGTCCTGGGTTCTGATACGCTGCATACGACTTTTCTGCATACGACTTTCGAGATGCAGAAAATCGTCAGCGCTCATGTCATATGATAATGTATGAAAATATCCTTTGGATATTCGTCCGGCTTAGAAAACTCTCTGTTAAATAAAATCTTTAATGCAGTTTTTCATCGAAGGAAGTCCAGGTGCCTCCATCAGATGGCAAACTGGAGCTCAAAATTATCTATGCCATCGACATCTGCGCTTTAGTGGCAGCACTTGAAATACTGTATGCCGTATCAAAGGATCGCACTAGGACTGAAAAAGGCTAAATAGCATAAGCAGCCCAATTAGAAAGAAAGAATAGCATTATATAAAGTCCCCGAGTATGCTGCTTGCGCAAGCAAAACTGGTGCCATTGGAGTACGAAAAATTTTCATCTCATGTCGTCCCACCACTGTATCCGCAAAAGCTCACATGTGAAGGTCCATGTCATCGAAGAGCATAATTTGTCCGATATTCATAGACGATATAGTCACAGTTGTGAAGTATTGAGTGCTACTAGAGCGACTCTTTGGCACTGAAGCGGGACGTCTCAACATGGCACGTTGGTACTGATTAATGTGGGGTGGTACTCGTCCCCAGAGAACTGTTAACGTCTTCACGTGGCTTAAAACGACGTTTAGTGAGCGTTTGATTGCATCTAATGCGGACAGGATAATTTCATGGGGTACTTAAGAGAGTAACCCCCCCCCCCCCGACCACCTCATACAGCCCGGACCTGAATTTGTGCGACTTCTTCTTATGGTTTTATATTAACGACATCATCTTTCGGAAACCTTCTGATTCACTGGAGGACCTGAAATCGGCCATCAGAAGGGAGATTGATACACTTGTTGGTCCCAACGCACTCGAGCAAGTTACGCAGGGTTTCAGAATCGGCTTTATAACACTATAGTGTAGGACAGTTGACATTTAAAGCATGTTATATATTAAATCATAATATATAATTTATATCTTTATATAGAAAAAAAAAAGGTTTCATATTCTCACACTGTCTTTTGTTCACTACGATCGTTTACTGTATATCCTACGCTATGGACCAACCTGCATGATATAGAGTATAAGCGTTAAGAAAGTTTAATTTTATACTGTACTATGATGAAATCTAGTAGAGTTCAGAACATATGAACCAAAACTTAATACATTTTGCATCGAATTCCATTCATTATTTTTTTTATATTTTCCCAAATGCACCTGTTTCTTAATTCAAACAAAACTCATACAATAATAAAACTAATATTTATATTTCAATAAAAGGTGAAAAAAAGTGTCCTTAATGGAATCGCTGCAATATATATGTAGCTCTGTAAGCATATATCATTCGGAAATAATTTATTCTTCATGGCGCAGTTTTCTTCTAGCGATAAATATATTTGCTCTACGCACTTTGAATCAGAACTAGTATAATAACTTAACGTCACATATATAACTTAATGTTGCGTGAGCTATGTCATTTGCAGTGGTTTAGACTTACAGCGAATCCGTCCATTTGTTACAACATGCGAAGCGTGCGTTCGGATTTCGATGTACTTTTCTGTCTCTTATCCAACCACTTTTAAGAAACAATTGATCCTTTAGAAGAATTCTTGTAGTCGGAACAAAGTTTTCCCCTTTATGAAATTGAATATTTGCGCTTTGCGTTATAATTGGCAAATCATAAAACGTTTAATTTCTTAGTTCATTAGACATGAAATAATCGTTAACGGTTTTACATTTCTTTTTCGCGATTTAAATATATTAAGGTTGACTTGGCATAGAAAAGTTGGAATGATTTACGCTCTTCCTAACATATTTGAGTTCGTATGTCCATGTATTATTTAAAAAGGCTAATTTGCCAGTAAATGACCACTGCGATACAAAAATGACCAAAACAAGAATGAATAAGTAAATATTCTTGATCTGATTGCTCGAACAAATTTCTAGCATCCAATGTAATAACATATTTCAAATTTTAAGAGTTATAAGCAATAAGTAGTACATTTATATCACATCAATCAAGTAAAAATGTCTCATATGTGACAAACTATTTAATTGTTTCAAAGAAATGCGCTAAAAATCGAAAATCAGCATTTTAACGAAATTAATTAAACTTTAAAAGTAAGAGCGGAAGATTGCCATTTTTTTTACGCATTTGTAGCAAAAAATGGAATTTTATCACACACTTAAATTTTTCACGGCAGTTTAGTACTACCAATGTTTTTTTTTTTTTTTTTTTTTTCACATTACTCAGCAGCGAAAATAAAAACATTTTTTTCTGAAAGAGCCTGCTTAAAAACATAGGATCTGATCAGTTTTTTTATAAATTTGTTCACGTTTAATATTTTTGAAAAATTACTTAAATCGGAGCGCTTTCATTGTTTACGGCTTCTGCCGATGACATCCCAAATGATGAAATGCTATTCAGTGTTGCCATTCACAGTGCAAAATATTTCATTCGCATCTTTACTCACGTGTATTGGCAACGATATGGTTGGTATCAAGCGCAGAGCGCAATTTTAATTCGCTTCTTGATTATCATAAAGTGGAAAAGTAGTAGAAAGATGCGGCAAAGTGCATCATTTGTGACGTCATCAAGACCACGCCTTGTTTGAAAAATCGAACATTTAAAAAAATTAATTAAAAAAACTGTTGGAAAAATAAAAGTATTTTCTGGGTCCATATTTTTTTTTTTTTTGCTCATTCCATCCATTTCAATGACTAAAAGTAGTGCTTTTGACTGAAGGAAACAACCACATTGTGGCTAATCAAGAAATTAGTTAAAAAATTTCAAATATTTTATGTGGACTTTGTTCCACCAATTACACCTTTTACGCACTATCCATCATCCAAATTTCAAAAAACAAAATTTTTTTCGGCCCATCCTACTGAACAGCATCATATCATGATTTATAAAAACTTTTCAACGAAAACCTACCGAAATTTTGAACATTACACTCTTTTTATTCAAAAAAAAAAAAAAATCCGCTTGCATTCATTTTGCTTCTCAATGCTTAAAATGTAAAATCTTTGTCAATAAATATAACAGGAAGTTTCAAAACACGAAATTGCAACGTATTTTCTCCCTATTCTCGTAATTTAAACTTTAAGGTACTGCAAGCAATTTTATTGGAAGAAATATTACTTTGAAATTCTTTAAAAAAAATTATTAAAGTATCGCTTTCAATTTCATATGATTTCCTTACACAAAAATATTTTGATTTTCTAAATCTTTTTGATTTTTTGAATTCAACAAATTTACGCATATTACTTTTTGAATCTTTTCCTCAATTTATCTCCTTACCAGATACAAGATTTTGTTTTCAATTTTGAGTTGTTGGAAAAAGCCAAGAACTTTAGTACTTTCTTTTGAAGATAAATTGGGAAATTCTTTTCAGCCCAAAGTAAACGGATTAGTCTTTGACAAGTAAAATCTATTACAACTTTTCTCAATTATTCTCTTACTGAGAATAAGTCTTAGAATCTGATCTTCTTAGTTTTTTTAGGCGGTTTTATTTCGTTCGAAATTAACGTTCCAGATACTATGTTTATAATTTAAGAGACTATGTTAATAATTTAAGATACTATGTTTATAATTTAAGATACTATGTTTACATTTACTTTGGCTAATACAATATAATTGGCAAGATCAGATGTTCATAAAACGGATGCTTTTCAGTTTATTATACTGTACTTATGTTGATAAATAAAGTGATTTAAACGGTTGTTTTCAGCGTTCGAGGCAGGTATGAAAATAATGAATGTCTATATCATTAAATCACGATATAGACATTCATTATTTATTATCTTACATTTCATTAGTCGAAATGTAAGAAAAAAGTAAGTAAAATAAGTATTGCTAATGACTGATTAAAAAAAATAGCGATTGATAAATCATATTTTCAGTTTCAAATATGTGCTACTTTTATTAAAATAATTTATTTCACATATTTTTCACATAGTTTAAAATTATGCTAAGTGGCAGTATACTTTTACACCAGGTAAATTAGTTCATTTAAAATTTCTTTTATTAGTACTACGTATTTCTTAATTTTGAACAACTGTGCAGTACTTTAAGTTCTTATTCATGCCATTAGATTCAATGACACTATCACAAAATGAATGCAGCATTTACAATTGAAAAATTTCGATCAAAGTTACCCTGAGTAACTGCTCATATATCTCGAACGCATCTTACTATTGCAGCAACTCTTTGTAAAAAATCTTCCTGTGATGAAACAGGTGTTTCTCTAACAGCACTATTTAGTCCTCCTCCGCCAAAGCAACCAAAATAGGAATTCTAAATTAATTCTTTTGAATTCTTATAACTCATTATTTTTGTAGCCTAAGCTTTAAACAAAAAAAAAAAAACCTTCTTTACCTTCTTTTAATTTTTATGCTATACTTGCTTTAAAAATCCAGCCAAAATACTAAAAACTGCGCTCTTAGTTTAAATATTAGTTTTTAAAACTCTTTCATTCAACTCCTAGTTTCAAAAAGAAAACTTTTAGAGGACTAAAAATAAGGAAAAACATTAATTAATCTTATTAAGAAGGGAACCAAGAGTTTAAAATGTGAAACTTTGCGCTTAAAAAAGCGCGTTATAGCAACCTAAACGAAACCTTTCTGAGTTTATTTTGCGTGAGCTCTACCATCTTGAACCTTACAAATAACCAGAGGCAGTAACATTTGTCATAAAAGTTGAGTGGCCGTATTCATGCGTGCTGCGAATTAAATGCATAGGTTTTCGTTTATTTCTTTACAGTTTGTGAAACCATTGAATTTTCAAAAACGTTCTTCAGTTATATACGTTTACTGCTGTTTCAACATTTATTCATTTACTTTAACCATTCGAAAGCTCCATTAAACTGCAACGCTTTAAAGTGTCACTGATAATAGTTTAATTATAATAATAAATTATTATTATTATAATTAAATATTTTAATCATAACAACAATAATTTCAAAATATAAAAATATCAATAATATTAATAATAAAAATGATTATATTAATTTAATAACAACAATAAATTGATGTTATATTGTTATATTTTTATATTTTAAAAATATTATTATTACATTTTTAAAGAGTGGTAACTTACTACTTATTATCTTTGATGTCAGGACTGTAAAACTAATAATATCTTTGACTTTTTCAAAAAAAAGAAAACCTTGGAGAAAATAATATTTAAAGGTTATTTCTGAAAAGTAATATTTTCATTGAAAGTACTTAAGAGGTTGATATTCTTCTTTTTAAAATGGTATGGCCTAAAATGCTTCAATATGAAACTCGAGGGGAAATGTATGCACGTAAAAATGTATGCATTTAAGTAATATAAGTAACTAAATAAGATGCATTTAAGAATTCAAGTGTGTATGTTTAGAACATTGATCAGTTGACAGAATTACTTTGTCTGAAGCTAGTGGATTACACACTAATTAGTGCATAACAGCATCTTATACATATAAACAGTGTTTCTCTTGTTTGAGGAAACAGGTTGATGTAGTGTTCGATTTCAATCCTGCAAGATTTCAGAAGCGATATTTTACCTGTTCATAGTATTAATGTTCAACCTGTGTGTAGGTGTCTATTAAATTTATGCGCCTAATTTTTTTCTTTTTCTTTTTGTTCGATGAAAAATTCAAGTTTTGAACTCAAAAGCTTTGCTTAAATTAATAGTTTTGCACGTTATTTATATTCTGCTATCATTAGCAGAGACAAAAAATTGATTGTACCATATAATGTCGACGAAAAATCGTCACGTATGTTGTCACGTGCACATATCTTTAAGCCATTGGTAGACCCATCGCTATGCCGTTTAACTTTGTCAAATGACCCGAAAATTATAGGTTTTGAAACAACGTTTCTAACGTAGGACTAAAGCATTTGCAAAATGAAGGAGTAACTTTTACAGACTTCTAAGAACAGCGCTTACCTGAAAGCTCTAATCTCGGATAGATTGGTCCTTAGTGTCTTATTCACGTGATTTATCTAGTTGACATTCAATCTTCAAAAAATTCGACATTTTCGAGTAAAAATTTACAAATTATAATTTTTTTTTTAAATTTTACTTGAAAACAAAAATTTTTGCATTTCAAATTGCATCAGCAAATTCATTTTCCTTATTTTCAAAGTTTTTAGGTGTGTCCTCATTTGCAGTAAAAAACGCTTAATTTCTTCAGTTATATTCTTTTATGTGATTTTGTTTAAATACAAATGAGCTCAAATATTTAATAATTTGATTTCCCAGTTAATGCATTAGCTTTCTCTTTTTTCATCGTCATCTGATCTTTCATATATAATGGCTCCCAAAAGTGTTCGTACACTTGGAAATTTTTTAGTAAAACCAAAATAACTCAAAACTGATTTCGAATATTAAGTCCAATATTTTTTTTCACATCATTCCTATGTCATTCTAAATATAACCCATTCGTTTTTTTCAAAATATTGACAGATCTTCTTTTTGAAATGGGTCAGAAAACTAAGAGACAGAGAAATAACACGCCACAAAGTCATCGTACATTAAAATATTTTCGAATAAATTCATGATTAAATTTATCATATGCCGTTTCATTAATATTTTTGCATTGTATTGACCCTTATAAGTCATTTGGCTTTAATTTTTTGTTTATTTATTCCTTAATATATAGCTTATTATTTTAAAATGGCTGGTATTCGTAAAAAACAGCACACACCATTCAAAATTTGAATATTTCCCCCACAGTTGTGGTAAATTGGTTTGAAATGTCTCTAAATTAGTTAATTTATTTGTTTGTATAGTAAAGTGCTTGATAAAATGCTTTAAAGAAAGGAATCGGACCGAAAACATGGTAAGAAAAGGTCAACCGGCAAAGTTGACAAAACGTGATCCTAGATTTCAAGTTAAAAAATTATGAAAAATACACATTTGAGTACTGTAAAAGTTTCTGCAGAGTTAAATGAAACATTTTACATTTAATTTTCACCTAAAATTGTTCGCCAAGTTCTTTGATTAGCTAGATAAAATGGGACCTCTTCTCGCAGAAATTTTCTTGGTCGTGCGAAAAACAGAAAGCTTGCGCTTTTCGTCCCAAAATAAATGATAAATAAGCTAAAAACAGTTTAGAATCATGTCTTACTTACAGATAAAAATTAATTCAACATTTTTGGTTAAATTGTTGTATAACTGTAAGTAGAAGAAAAAAATTAGGAACTTAATCTTAAGAACTTAGTTGGATCAGTTAATCACGACGGTGGAGGTGTTCTAGTGTGAGGGTGCCTATCAGCAGCAAGACTTGGTAGTTTGGAATTTTTTGATGAAATAATGAATCATGCTATTCCTTTAAATATTTTAAAAACCAATTGTGAACTCTTAGCCAAAAATTTGATTATTGGAAACAACTTTGTTTTTTATCAAGATAACGATAAGAAGCACACTGTTTTCAATGTTTGCGTCTAGTGCCTCGAAAATTGTCCTAATGTTTAGAAAATACCCCCTCGATCTCCAGATTGTAACTTAATGAAACGTATTTACAGATATCTGGAGGCTAGATTACGAAAATAGGGCTTTAAAACGAAAATAGAGCTAGAAATAGTAATACTCGAAGTGTAGTAGAACACTTACTCAGAAATTACGCTAAAAAAGAAAGAAAAAGAATGAAATCTATTCCCAGACGTTTGAAAGGTGTTATGAATACTGTATGATATTCTACTAATTAATAACTTAATCAAAAGTTAGATTATTCAATAATATATAGACATTTTATAAAGTGTACGAAGACTTTTGTGAGATAAAATTTCCGACACTTTTGGGTTTTTGATTTTCAAAAAATTAAATTTTAATATTTTTTAAAAACTTTTCATGCAGTTTTGTTAAAAATTGGACGTAGATCTTATAATTAAATACCTATTGCGAAATATTAATTCTAACCAATGATTTGGGGCCTATTTCGTTGAAAGTCGTAGGAGTACGAGGACTTTTGGGAGCCACTGTATATAAAAATGAATGTTTGTCTGTATGTCATCCATGAACTCAAAAAATACTCTGCAGATTTGGCTGAAACTTTCACCGCTTGTTATTTTTGGTACTGGGAATGTTTATAGACCAGTTCGAAAAAAATCCGATGGATAGTTCCTTTTTTATTCCAATTTGTCACAATCCATTGGATAAATACGAATAAAATTATCGGCTGCAGAAATTGATTCGCGTGAAAGATCTCATCGATAAGAAGTTAGCTGTTGCCATTTTTCTTGAGTTTGAACAAATAAATTCTTTCTTTATTGTTTTATGACTTTTCATGCAACGGGGGGATTTAAAACTTTTTCTATTTGATATTTTTAGCGATTGATTGATCTTGCAAACTGCGTGAGTACAAAATTTGAGTATAGTCACGGCTTCACTTGATACCTGAACCGATTATTATGAAAATTGCTATATATATGTATTTTTCCACGGAGAAGGTGCATAATATGCTCATTGAAGCCACTCGCCACCAGGTGGCACTGCAGGGTAGCAACTTCTGCCCCGTTCAACCGATTGCCATGAAAATCAGTATAATGATGTATTTTTTTGTTGGCGTAGCAACGCGCGTCGGGTACAGCTAGTTATTTTATATTGTCACTTACGTCACTGAAAACATATTTTTATGTAAGTATCTATTAGCTATTTGTTTATATGTTTTCGTGGTCTATTTAAAAAGTCTAAATTGAATGATATTATTATATCCAGCGTTAAGTTTGCCTACATTTATAACAAAAATTAGATAATCGTTTTTCAGAGTATTTTGTGGAAAACTGACACTGAAAAACAGAATTCTATGGAACTTTGCAAAAAAATAAATACTTTACCGAAAATTATTTTTATCCGCTAAGACTTAAGCGATAAACGAGCAGTCAAATATCCGGAAGAAGGAAAAAATGAAGTAAATCAGTTTACAAAGAAAATGGTAGAAGTACAGAAGTTTAATATTTGATCTTCTAGTAATTTTTTTTCTCAAGTCATTGGTCATTTTAATCTCATGCTTGTTGAATGCCATTTGCTGCAAATTTTCGTGCATAAAGGATATAATTATCAAAAGAATAAATTTAAGAATACGTCATGTTGAAGCTTTGTCCTCAAAATACCCTTAAATTAATAATTTAATATATTTTTGGCTCCAATCACTGATATATTTACAATGAATTCGTTACTGCTGGATTTATCTTTTCAAAAGCTCATACTGAATCTCCTAGTAGTGACAAAATGAATTAAAACAACGTGAAGCATTTAGCAAAATTTAAAAAGTTAAAAACCGAAAGTCTATCGCTTTTTGCATTCCAAAAGTTCTCCGAAGTTGAAAAATCTCTCTCACTAGAGCAAATATTCAAAGTAAATATATTTTTTCACAAATATTGAAACAGGAAGTGCCATTTTTTTAGAACATCTTAAAGTTGTTTCCACTTCTTTTCAACTGTGTTCATAATCCGTTGTGTTTTGTCCGAACTTGAACCAGATGTCTTGGTTTTGAATTATCTAGTTCAACAATGTACGCTTCTCCAATAGGTCTATACTAACACTCATGGAATACGTTTTACAATTTCATTAACAACTTGTACCATCTGCTCTAAAACAATCCAGGAATTTTTATTTCAGAAAACAAAAGCCTTTCTAGTCATAAAACTCTTTAAACTCCGAACACTTTTGCAGCACCAGATATTTCTCAAAACAGTTCTAAAAACCCATGACTGTGACGAATCTCAGATGTATGATAAACCTTAAGTAAATCTTAAACATAAAGATAAATAAAAGTTTTCTTTGTACCTTTCAACTCATCAATTCATTTAATAATGTTGTTCCTATTCTAAAATTCCATACATTTCGAAATCTTAATCCTTCCCGAACTGACAATTGTTTCGTGGTAATGTACTTAAATTATTGAGTCAGGAGAACAAACATGTCAAGGAAACGAGCTGATGTGTGCATCACATGACTTCCTTTTACCCCAATTTAATGTCATTTCCCTAATTACTGGCAATTTTAATGTGATTCAATAGTTACTCTCTAAATATCATCAACAGTGACCAAATTGAAATCAGATTTTAAAAAAATCGCCAAATTTCACGCCAAGTTGGCGACAACACTTGGCGACCAAAAGACTGGCGATGTATCGTCAAGTGTCGCCTAATTAAAACACCACTTGAGTTTGAATCGAAATTAACAATGATTCCACCCCCCCCCCCCAAAAAAAAGGGCAAAAGACCCCTTTAGAAACACCCGAATGCAACCAAAAGGGGGAGGTGCACAACTAATCCCCACTAGGAGTTTACGTACCAAATTTCAACTTTCTAGGATATACCGTTCTTGAGTTATGCGACATACATCCACACATACGTATATACAGACGTCACGAAAAACTCGTTGTAATTAACTCGGGAATCGTCAAAATAGATATTTCGCGTGTCTACACGTTCTTAGGCACTTATCCACGTGTGGTCGAGTAGAAAAAAAAACTTATCACTCATTCGGGGGTGAGTAAAATGGAAATTAAGGTCGATTTTTGAGTGAAATTTTTTTTGCGAATACAGTACTTCCTTTTTTGTAAAAGGAAGTAAAATGCCTATGCAAATGAATGTATGCATATGAAAAAAAAGTCACTTGCTGTAAAAAAGAGCGAAAGTCAACCTAAGAACAGTATTGAGTTATACGCCCTTTTAACAAAAAGTTAATAAAAGCCTTTAATTTACGAGTTGAACTTCATCATGCTGCGGACACTCGCTGGTGAGAAAGATTTATTTAATCTACCAATTTGTCGGTGCTCTCAGCTTTAATAAGTTGACATCAGTCTCCAGTTCAGGGGCGTACACAGAAATTTTTGGGCCCGTCACAAATGACTTTTACGAGCCTCCATCCATTTTGTTTACCGTTACGTGTTTACATATATTTTGCCCCTCATTTTGAAAATCTCGGCCCCCTTCAGGATCGGGCCCGGGCCAACTGGTGCTCCTTTTCCCCGCTCCCTGTTCATGCCCCTGCTCCCGCTCGGTTATTCACTATTCCAGATCGATGAGCTCCACTGAGAACGAGACTGCAGTATCTGGAAGTGATAACTGGGCTGTCTGGTATATTAAATGTAGTACGTTTTTGTATTCTTTTTTCCATATAACACCACCAAGAGTGGTAATTACGAATACAAAAAAAATCATCACATCAATTAACAGTCATGCTATTTTTTTATTTATTTATATACAGTGGCTCCCAAAAGTGTTCGTACACTTTGAAATTTTTTAGTAAAACCAAAATAAATTAAAACTGAATTCGAATACAAAGTCCAATCTTTTTTCTCATCATTCCTATGTCATTCTAAATACAGCCCGTTGAGGGCTAATTCATTCCCGTTGAGGGCTTTCCATTCTAAAAACGAAGAGACAGAGAAATAACACGCCACAAAAGTCATCGTACACTCAAATATTTTCGAATAAATTCATGATTAAAATTATCATATGCCGTTTCATTAAATTTTTGCATTGTGTTGACCCTTATTACCCCATTTGGCTTTAATTTTTTGTTTATTTATTCCTTAATATTGTGCTTATTTCTGTAAAATGGCTGGTATTCGTAAAAAAACCGCAAAAAACATTCAAAATTTGAATTTTTTTCCCCACAGTAGTGGTAAATTGGTTTGAAATGTCTCTAAATTAGTTAATTTATTTGTTTGTATAGTAAATTGCTTGATAAAATGCTTTAAAGAAAGGAATCGGACCGAAAACAAGGTAAGAAAAGGTCAACCGGCAAAGTTGACAAAACATGATCGTAGATTTAAAGTTAAAAAAATTATGAAAAATACACATTTGAGTACTGTAAAAGTTTCTGCAGAGTTAAATGAAACATTTTACATTTAATTTTTACCTAAAATTGTTCGCCAAGTTCTTTGATTAGCTGGATTAAATGGGACCTCTTCATGCAGAAATTTTCTTGATCGTGCGATAAACAGAAAGCTTCCGCTTTTCGTCACAAAATCAATGATAAATATGCTAAAAACGTTTTAGAATCACGTCTTACTTACAGATAAAAATTAATTCAACATTTTTGGTTAAATTGTTGTATAACTGTAAGTAGAAGAAAAAATTAGGAACTTAATGTTAAGAACTTAGTTGGATCAGTTAATCAGGACGGTGGAGGTGTTTTAGTGTGAGGGTGCATATCAGCATCAGGACTTGGTAGTTTGTAATTTTTTGATGAAATAATGAATCATGCTGTTCCTTTAAATATTTTAAAAACCAATTTTGAACTCTTAGCCAAAAATTTGGTTATTGGAAACAACTTTGTTTTTTATCAAGATAACGATAAGAAGCACACGGTTTTCAAAATTTGCTTCTAGTGCTTCAAAAATTGTCCTAAAGTTCAGAAAATACCTCCTCAATCTCCAGATTTTAACTTAATGTAGTGTATTTAGAGTTATCTGGAGGCTAGATTACGAAAATAGGGCTTTGAAACGAAAACAGAGCTAGAAACAGTAAGACTCGAAGTGTAGTAGAACACTTACTCAGAAATTACGCAAAAAAAGAAAGAAAAAGAATGAAATCTATTCCCAGACGTTTAAAAGGTGTTATGAATACTATATGATATTCTACTAATTAATAACTTAATCAAAAGTTAGATTATTCAATAATATATAGACATTTCATAAAGTGTACGAAGACTTTTGTGAGGTAAAATTTCCGGCACTTTTCGGTTTTTGATTTTTAAAAAATTAAGTTTTAATATTTTTTAAAAACTTTTCATGCAGTTTTGTTAAAAATTGATCATAGATCGTATAATTAAATACTTATTCCGAAATATTAACTCTAACCATTGGATTGGGGCCTATTTCGTTGAAAGTCGTAGGTGTACGAAGACTTTTGGGAGCCACTGTATATTTGAAGATAACCTTTATGAGAAGCTCGTTTCGTACTGCTTCATTTACTCCTTATAGTACTTCTGAATTTTCTTCCGTGCATTTTGCTTTTGTGCGTGGGAATTACTTCTCATTTTTCACTGCAATGGAATTTAAAATTGTTACTGCAAAGTTGAAATTAAGTAAAATTGAATGAGCTCACTTACACAAGTCCATTTTTTAAGAACAATTCCATAAATAACAAATCTCTTCTTCACACAGTCACTTTGTTTCTCTGCTAGGAAGATAATAATTAAGTTTCTCTATTACTCCACAAGTGTGTACCCAAAGGTAAAGAAAAAACACTGCCGTAGCTTCATCAACTTTACCTCTTTCCAGAAGTTGTCAGAAGTAATTAACAAACTAATTCAAGAGCCTCAATAACGAACGCGTAACACAAGCCTCAAGGTTCGCCCTCCAGCGGTATTCAGAGAGAAGCAATGATTAAAGAGAACCACGAAAAATCACTTAAATGAAGCTAAATTGACCGTAAGAGGAATGGTTTTAACTTTTAAAGTCGAAGTGTAAGTTGATACATCAATGTCGAAAATAGCGAACTTTCTTGAGTGCGTAATGGGTGGAGAAGCATTTTAGCGTCAAGTATCACTTTTAAGTCTTGTTTACTTTCGATATGTAGTACAAGAGAGTAGGAAGGACGAAGAGAGAAGAGGTGTTTCTTTCTTTAGTGATCAATCTTAGTTAGCAAGAAAGTTTTTAATGCTCATGAGTTTATTTAAGTAATTGTATCAAAATTTTAATTGTTCAAACATAGAACTGAATATTGTAGAACATCGATAATACGATCTTCGTTCATCCGGATCTCGAAATACTCCGGATCAAACTTGTAGCTTAAAAAATATGTAGGGGAATGTGGGGCAAAGGGAAATAGTTAAGATAACTTGATTTTTTTTTCTTTCGAAAATGAAAAATTTAAAATTTGTTTTTGAAAATTTCAGTACATGAAGAAATAACAATGTATTTTATAATAAAACTTTCATTAAAACATTATTTAAAAAAAAAATTTAATGAACATTTTTTTGTTATTCGTTACTCGTCATTATTTTATTTGTACGGCAGTAAATTTGTACCTTAAGAAAAATGGATTATTTCTATTTTGTTTTCATGGTGCAAAAAGAAAAATCAAATATTTTTCTAATGGAACATTTTGTATTTGATTGCGGAAGTATTTTAGATCAAATGAATAAGTAAAACAAATGAATCAATAAATGTATACATAATGAAACAATTAACTAATAAATAATTAAATTAAATGCTTAATGTCTGAGGGATAATAAATGAGGAAATAAAATAGTGAGAGTGAATTACATACCAAAACTCTCGAAGATTATCAAGATTTTTATTTTTACGATTATATGAAAGTTTTAAATGTTCAATAATTAAATACCTTTTGCGCTCGTATTTCCCCAATAATCTTAACTCAAATGTATATTAGATATCTACTTCTTAAAATGAACAATTGTTTAAAATACCATAAGTTACGTCTTACAAACCACAGGAAATTCCCTTTTTTTTTAAAGCGCTCTTTTAAATACTCAGCATCTTCACACTGTAGTAAGAATTTCTACTAGAGTTGACACTCGAAAAAACGTTAAAGATTGAAATTTAATTTTTATTTCTGTGAATAAAATGTATTCCCAAATAAACATAAAACCAATAATCATACTACTCAAGCAACTTTCGTATTCACATTGCATCAAAAGTAGAAAAGTTTCAGATCTTGAACAGACGAAATCTGATTTTGGATGTCTAGTATTGTCAATGTAAGAATTTTGTCAACTTCAAATATAAAATACAGAATAATTTTCTTTGCTTGTTGAAAGGAACCAAATATGTTCCTTCAGAAAATTTATACACAAAACGTATTCTAGTTCAAAATTACCTTTTATCTTGGGGGGGGGGAGGAAATAATGTTCAATAAAATACCCTATTAGTGTTGATTTAACGTCGACTATAAAAGCAAATTAAAATGTGCATTTTTGGAACTATTATTGTATGGCAATATAGATGAGGTTGTAAGCAAAAGTCATATTTTTGTTTATCAATAACTGCGCTCTAGCAAGAAAAAAAGCAACAAACAGTAAACTTTCATGCTCTGAGAAAAAAAACGAGGTCATAACAAAAAAAAAAAAAAAAAAATGAACTGTACCTTGTAGTGAAATGCGAAAGCGTTTCAGTAGAACAAATTTGTATAACTACTCCTGGCTGTGAATTATGATATAGATAAAATAGGCTCATTTTAGTAGTAGTTTCGCGTTTTTTTTTTTTTTTTTTTTTTTTTTGTTAAATTAGATGTTACGTTTGTTTACTACTCGTATCTTGCTCCATTTTTTTTTGCAATGTCTACTTTCACACTCTACCGATAGATATTTGTAATCAAACATGTATAGCTCGAGTATGCAACATTATTTTTCACACTGCTCAGTAGAAAACCATTTTTTGTTTTCCTCTGTTATATCGAGTGGTAATGCCCCTTTGTCTGTCCAACAACCTGTACAAACTGCATCGTGTTTCATTAAGTTATTTTCATTTAATATCCATATTTCAGTTTACGACCTATTTTTTGAGATAATGTGCGCCCAGTAGTTGAAAGTTTTACGTTTGACAGAAAAATTTCGAACTTGCAGAGCAACACGGCATTCTCATATCAAGGAAACTAAAAGTTTTTTCTTTAAAAAAGCTAAGGGTACAAGCTTTACCTTCTTCTAAGTAAAAGATTTCGATCCCTTTGATTAGCGGAAAGGAACAATAAAATGGGGTGAAAACTAAGTGGTTGGCCACAAATGATGTCAGTCTTTGTTGGGGGGGGGGGGGGGGGGGGGGGGGAGGGTGCGAAATGGTGACAGTTTCTGATAAGGAGGGCCTGAAGGGGTAACAAAAAGGGTGACATAACACTTTTTGGTTGTAAGAAAAGCTATTTTTGTAATAATTATTTTATGTAATGTATCATGACATGTTACAACGGGATGGGATAAGGAACAGTGAAGTGTACCTTTTGTGATAAGGGGGGGGGAGGGGGAGTATACATATTGAAAAAAAGTGACATCATTTATGGAGAGCCGTCTAGTTTGATATGTGTACACTCTTAATTCAAAAGAACGAAAGTTTTTAATGCTCATGAGTTTTATTAAGTAATTGTATCAAAATTTTGATTGTTCAAACATAGAACTGAATATTGTAGAACATCGATAATACGATCATTGTTCATCCGGATCTCGAAATACTCCGGATCAAACTTGTAGCTTAAAAAATATGTAGGGGAATGTGGGGCAAAGGGAAATAGTTAAGATAACTTGATTTTTTTTTCTTTTGAAAATGAAAAATTTAAAATTTGTTTTTGAAAATTTCAGTACATGAAGAAATGACAATGTATTTTATAATAAAACTTTCATTAAAACATTATTTTTTTAAAAATATTTAATGAACATTTATTTGTTATTCGTTACTCGTCATTATTTTATTCGTACGGCAGTAAATTTGTACCTTAAAAAAAATGGATTATTTCCATTTTCTTTTCATAGTGCAAAAAGATAAATCAAATATTTTTCTAATGGAACATTTTGTATTTGATTGCGGAAGTATTTTAGATCAAATGAATAAGTAAAACAAATGAATCAATAAATGTATACATAATGAAACAATTAACTAATAAATAATTAAATGCTTAATGTCTGAGGGATAATAAATGAGCAAATAAAATAGTAAGAGTGAATTACATACCAAAACTCTCGAAGATTATCAAGATTTTTATTTTTACGATTATATGAAAGTTTTAAATGTTCAATAATTATATTAAATACCTTTTGCGCTCGTATTTCCCCAAAAATAATCTTAACTCAAATGTATATTAGATATCTACTTCTTGAAATGAACAATTGTTTAAAATACCGTAAGTTACGTCTTACAAACCACAGGAAATTCCCTCTTTTTTTAAAGCGTTCTTTTAAACACTCAGCATCTTCACATTGTAGTAAGAATTTCTACTAGAGTTGACACTCGAAAAAACGTTAAAGATTGAAATTTAATTTTTATTTCTGTGAATAAAATGTATTCGCAAAGAAACATAAAACCAATAATCATACTACTCAAGCAACTTTCGTATTCACATTGCATCAAAAGTTGAAAAGTTTCAGGTCTTGAACAGACGAAATCTGATTTTGGATGTCTAGTACGTATTTTCATTGAACAGAGTAGAAAATGCTGTCTCAAATAGAACAACAAATGAAAAACAAGTTTGGAGAATAAAGAGCAACATAAGCTTTATGCTGCTGTTAAGTTCGTAAAATGCTATAGTATGTCAAAGCTTTTTTCTTTGAAAGCTATCCAAAAAAAAAAAAATATTATTATTATTATTACAAATAAATAAATAATAAAATAAAATAATATTCTGAAGAAAGTTTTAAAAAATAAACCAAGTGGTTAACTTACAAAGGGTTTTGTACAATACTCCAGACCAAATTTGGCATACATTAGTGGTCAAGATAGACAGGTGGTCAAGATAGAGAGGTGGTCAAGTTACAGAGGTTTTCCTTCATTATATGAGATAGGGCTAATTCCGTTCCTGACAAAAGCGGTCAACATAGACAGGTGGTCAACTTACAAGGGTGGTCAACTCTACAGGTTTTACTGTATTGTCAATGTAAGAATTTTGTCAACTTCAAATATAAAATACAGAATAATTTTCTTTGCTTGTTGAAAGGAGCCAAATATGTTCCTTCAGAAAATTTATACACAAAACGTATTCTAGTTCAAAATTACCTTTTATCTTGGGGGGGGGGAGGAAATAATGTTCAATAAAATACCCTATTAGTGTTGACTTAACGTCGACTATAAAAGCAAATTAAAATGAGCATTTTTGGAACTATTATTGTATGGCAATATAGATAAGGTTGTAAGCAAAAGTCTTATTTTTATTTATCAATAACTGCGCTCTAGCAAGAAAAAAAGCAACAAACAGTAAACTTTCATGCTCTGAGAAAAACGAGGTCATAACAAAAAATAAATAAAAAATGAATTGTACCTTGTAGTGAAATGCGAAAGCGTTTCAGTAGAACAAATTTGTATAACTACTCCTGGCTGTGAATTATGATATAGATAAAATAGGCTCATTTTAGTAGTAGTTTCGCGTTTTTTTTTTTTTTTTTTTGTTAAATTAGATGTTACGTTTGTTTACTACTCGTATCTTGCTCCATTTTTTTTTGCAATGTCTACTTTCACACTCTACCGATAGATATTTGTAATCAAACATGTATAGCTCGAGTATGCAACATTATTTTTCACACTGCTCAGTAGAAAACCATTTTTTGTTTTCCTCTGTTATATCGAGTGGTAATGCCCCTTTGTCTGTCCAACAACCTGTACAAACTGCATCGTGTTTCATTAAGTTATTTTCATTTAATATCCATATTTCAGTTTACGACCTATTTTTTGAGATAATGTGCGCCCAGTAGTTAAAAGTCTTACGTTTGACAGAAAAATTTCGAACTTGCAGAGCAACACGGCATTCTCATATCAAGGAAACTAAAAGTTTTTTCTTTAAAAAAGCTAAGGGTACAAGCTTTACCTTCTTCTAAGTAAAAGATTTCGATCCGTTTGATTAGCGGAAAGGAACTATAAAATGGAGTGAAAACTAAGTGGTTGGCTACAAATGATGTCAGTCTTTGTTGGGGGGGGGAGGGTGCGAAATGGTGACAGTTTCTGATAAGGAGGGCCTGAAGGGGTAACAAAAAGGGTGACATAACACTTTTTGGTTGTAAGAAAAGCTATTTTTGTAATAATTATTTTATGTAATGTATCATGACATGTTACAACGGGATGGGATAGGGAACAGTGAAGTGTAACTTTTGTGACAACGGGGGGGGGGGGAATATACATGTTGAAAAAAAGTGACATCATTTATGGAGAGCCGTCTAGTTTGATATGTGTACACTCTTAATTCAAAAGAACGAAAAAATAACTCTTAAAAAGAATGAAATCTATTGCGGGTGCATTCATTTTTTCTGAGTGCTAGCTTTATCGAAAAAAGACGCTTTACGAAAAAACCAAGACTAAAACTTTTCTTTATTGGCGTGAAATTCGGAACACTCCTTTTGACGAGCGAAAAATAAAAACATTCTTTAAAAGGACTCAAAAACATTTTCATTGGTTCGATTCTGTCACGTGATTTTGTTTAGGGAGAATCTTCTATACCTCCACGTTCGACTTAACTAACGTTGGTCGCTCATACCAAGTGAATGTCGCTATCTAAATGTCTTTTTTTAATAAAGTAAAACAATATTCGTTGCCGAATGAGGTTTCTGAAGGATATGCACAAAAACTGCATGGTAAGTGTGAAGAATTTTCTTTTTTATTAAAACTTGTAACTGTTTATATTTCTTGAACTGCTCGTATATCGTTACAAATCACCCATGTGCAATGTTACGGCGAACGTTTTGTAACTTTTTCTTCCAAATTAATGGAACTTTCATCAACAATTTTGTTTCGATCATCGAATCAAAAATATGACATTTGAAACAGTCGTTACCATCTTTGGTGTGTGCGTGTACTGTATATATATTTAATGGCAGGTGTTACAAACCCGACCATGCGCTATAGGTCGGATACCGAACCCGCTCCCGATGATCGGAGCTCCAACCACTGCGTATATTTTAAATTAATCAAATATTGTTTTTGTGTATAATAAACTTTAAAGAGTATCATAAACTTTGTATAATACACTCATTCATATGTGTAACGGGCCATTCATTAATTAAGTAAGGGTCCTGAGGGGGAGGGGGTGGAAAATTCTCTACATACCCTTGCTTGGAGAGGGGGGGGGAGTAGATCCATTCTTACGTAATATTTTCCAAGCCGATATTTTATATTAGAAATCCGCGGTCAAGTGGTTTGGCAAATATTATATTTCATTTACTTCAGGAAGGTAAAAGTATGTATTATAGGATGAGCTGTTTTGTGTTTCAAAGAATGAAACGTGTAAAATATAATAAAAGAATCGCACTGTTTTTTGCGTGTCTTACTTTTATTTATTATCGCATCATATACAAAAATTATTTGTCGAAAAAACATTCGGTCTAGATTCCTTACAGTAAAACATTTCTTTACTCAAAAATGTTTTTAAAAAAATTTTAAAAAAAAATGATAGTTAATTTAAGAACGCGATCCCAGTGATGTAATATTTGTTATTTTATTATTGTGAAGAAAAAAGAAAGAATCTTACGTAAGATGGGGGGGGGGGAGTCTTACATACCCTTACATAGAGGGAAGGGAAGGTCAAAAATTGCCAAAATTGTCCTTACGTAATTACTGAATGGCCCCGAAGAAACAAATTGAATTCAAACGTCTCTTGTCACAATTTATGAGTGACTTTTTAAATTAATTTGGACTGATTGACTTTTGAAACATTATTAATGTTAAAACGCACACCGAGAATATCAATATAGAGTTTCAAAATTTAAAATCTATTTATTTGGAACTGTGTGGGTTTTTTAATTTTATTTCAATCTTTAGATTCGGAAATGTACGTAATATTGACGTGGGTGATTTGTAACGATGTACGAGTAGTTCAAGAAATATTACCAGTTAAAGTTTTAATAAAAAAGAAAGTTCTTTGTGCATCCTCTTCGGAAACACTAAAAAGTTTTTTTTTTTTTCATTTTTTTAACTTAAAAACTAAATTTTTTTTTCAAAAAAATAACAGTTTTAAAAACAGTTTTAAATTCAAATACACAGCATAAGCACATGAAAACACGTTTAAAAAATAATTTCACCAAATGAGAGTGAAATGATTTTACCTATTTTATTCTAAAAAAGAGTAAAATAGCGGCTTTCCAAAACGTAAAACAGCCACTCATTTAGGATATTAATTTAGTCTTAAAAAAGAGTGAAAAACCCTTATCAAAAGGGGGTGAAATTAGCGTATCCAAAAGGAGTGAAAATAACCGCTCCGCAAAAGGAATGAAATTCACTCCTATAAGAAAAGTGCGTTTTCAATACTGGAAAGGAGTGAAAATTTACTCAATCTGAGTTAAAATCGCTGGAATTTTTTAAGAGAGTACATTAAACGTTTTGAAATCTGTATTAAAACCGGAATTCCAAAGAACTTCATTTGATCATCCGGAATTTGACTATGTGGTTGGTACAGGTTGGATGATATGAAGAAGAAGCAATGTGGACGTGTATTTCTACATCTGTACGTTCGAAAAAAATCCGATCGATAGTTCCTTTTTTATTCCAATTTAAATCACAATCCATTGGATAAATACGAATAAAATTATCGGCTGCAGAAATTGATTCGCGAGAAAGATCTCATTGATAAGAAGTTAGCTGTTGCCATTTTTCTTGAGTTTGAACAAATAAATTCTTTCTTTATTGTTTTAAGGATTTTCATGCAACGGGAGGATTTAAAACTTTTTCTATTTGATATTTTTAGCGATTGATTGATCTTGCAAACTGCGTGAGTACAAAATTTGAGTATAGTCACGGCTTCACTTGATACCTGAACCGATTATTATGAAAATTGCTATATATATGTATTTTTCCACGGAGAAGGTGCATAATATGCTCATTGAAGCCACTCGCCACCAGGTGGCACTGCAGAGTAGCAACTTCTGCCCCGTTCAACCGATTGTCATGAAAATCAGTATAATGATGTATTTTTTTGTTGGCGTAGCAACGCGCGTCGGGTACAGCTAGTAAATTATATAAATCAGTAAATACATTTTCTCAGTTGTATATTGCTAAAACTTTGAACATTAAGAAATATTTCTCTTACACCAAACAGTGTTAAACATTAATTTTTGAAGTGAAAGTGTTTGTTTTGAAGGAAAAGGGGTGCATTACATTGTCACTAGATGACAGCATGCGTTAGGATCCGAAATTTTAAACCATAGACCGACTTCAACTTTAGATATTTTTTTTTAAACCGAATTGATAAAAACAGCATATTTGGAATATTTTCTTTTTCCCTCTCTTTAATTCAAATGAGTGAAAATGAGCTGAGATTGGTTTCCTAATTCACTGCGTAAATAAGTACATTTTTTCTCGGTTACATTTATTTGGAAAGTTTGAGCATCGAGAAAAATCTCTCTCACGAAAAACAAAGTTTCTCATTATTTTTTTGAACAAAAAAGAAACTCTTGAAAAAACTGGTCTCACTATAGTTGGGGGAATCCTAACCCATCAGCATTGTGAATGGTTCACAATTCCTTATTACAGCATTATGACTACCAACTATCGATCATAAGATGAGTTAGATTGATATTTTAAACAATCACCAGACTTTAACTTTAGAGATTTCGATAACGAGCTGAAAAAAAAAAAATAACCGCGACATAGTTTAAGTATGTTTTAAGAAAGTATAATTTATTTAAAACAAATTAGAGCTCTGATATTAGAGATGTCTTTAAGACTGAGAAGGAACAAATATATAAGAAATATCAAGTTGTAGCGGATGCTTTAGGACTCATACAGATGTAGGTATTTTTTGTAAATGGATAAAGATCCGAGCTTAACATTAGTAACCTGTCAAGCGTGGAAACTAATGTAGAAGAAATTTCCTGGCAGTTTCTAACGTCACGATAGGGATAAATGTCATCGATCACAAGGTGATACAAAGCGGATATTTTGTATAATTTTCAACATTCTCTTATGATCATCTTTTTATTCCTTAAAACCTTAATGATATTGAATGAATTTTTCTAACAAGATTTTGATGTAACGATCATTGTTTTATGTTTACAATTGAAGACATCTGTGCCGGAACGGGACTGCTCTCTACTTTAAAAATCTTTAAAGCATCACAAAAAACTTTCAAAAATGTGTTATGAATTTTTCTAACAAAATTTTAACGTAATCAATCATTGTTCTATATAATTGAAGGTCTCTGCGTAAAAAGGGGACAGATCTACATTTTAAAAACTTTTGGGCATTGCAAAACACCTTTTCAAAATGAGCTTTGATTTACTTGTTGACAAGATTTTAACATAATGAACATTATTCCACTTTTACAATTGAGGCAATAAGAAGCAAAGGGATGTAAGTGGCAAAATTAAATATTGGAGATAACCAGTACAAATGGTGGGGGTGAACATCTCCTCTGTCTTGGGACATGAGATAGTACTAATAGATCTGGTAGGTGCTGCTGTACAGTATGGTTTAGAAAAACTTTTCAATGATAGCTTGACTAGGAATTTATCTTTAAACGCGTTTTACTCAATACTTTAAAAAAACACTTTCATCCCTTTGCTTTTCACTGCCTCAATTTAAGACCTCTGTGCAAGCCGGGGACACTCCACCCTTTCAAACTCTTAGGTATTCCAAAAACGATTTAAAAATTTATTTTTAGAGATTTTATCTTTATACCTATAAATTTGTAATTTAAGCAGTGATATATTCGAATTGGCATCTATGAAACCAAAGATGTCCTTTTTATTATTATTTTTTATTTATTTATTAATTTTTTTTTCAGAAACGTTCTATATTTTGTCAATAGGGCTGTTTCCAAAATTTTAAAAGTTTTTTTTCTGAAAGAGCATGTTTAAAAACATTGGATCTGACCATTTTTTAAGTAATATGTTTAAGTTTAATATTTTTAAACAATTACTTAAATCGGCGCTCTTTCAATTTTTATGCTTCTGTCCGATGACGTCACAAATGATGAAATGCCATTCTGTGTTGCCATTCACAGAGCAAAATATTTAATTCGCATCTTTACTCACGTGTATTGGCAACGGTATGTTTGACAACAAGCGTAGAGCGCAATTTTAAATCGCTTCTTGATTATCATAACGTGGAATCGCGATAAAAAGATGCGGAAAAGTGCATTATTTGTGACGTCATAAAGGCCACGCTTTGTTTCAAAGATCGGACAGTTTAAAAAATTAACTAAAAAATAATTGTTGGGAAAATAAAAGGTTTTCTGGGTCCATGTTATTATTATTATTATTATTTGCTTATTATATCAATTTCAGTGACAAAAAGACTACTTTTGAATGGTGTAAACAACCTCATTATACGCTTTGAGTCGCATGCAGCTTAAAAGCGCTACGCGATACATTAAACCTGAGACCGTTTTAAGACTCAAGGGTCAAAAATTAATTAAAAACTAATCACAGATCCAACCAAATCACTGCTTCCCAGCTTTACTTATCATTGACTTTCTTCCCTTCCTTCTGACACTTGTCCAAAAATTAAATTTTAATTAAACCATTACCAAATTTCATTATTGATTCAAATACTTTTATATGAATTATTTCATTAATTTTTATTTGCATTTTTCAACAAAAATTAATTTATGTTCTTACTTAATTTTGGCATAAATCTGAATATCCTACAGAAACTGATTTGGAATGTAGCCAAATAAATTTTAAAAAATCATCTAAACGCATTAATATGATTCTCGTTGATAGCAGAAACGTTTTAAGATGATGAATTGAGTGCACAGTTCTGAAGGAATGAAAAATAATCGTCTGACAGGTCTACGGTAATTAAATGCGAACATTTAAAAAGATTTTTGAGTGAAAATTTTTTTTGCGAATACAATACTTGCTTTTTTGAAAAAGGAAGTATTGCATTCGTGAAAAAAAATTTCATTAAAAGAACGGCCTTAGTTTCTATTTTGCCCACCCCCGAATAAAGTTGAGTTTTTTTTCTTTTTCCGACCCGACCACACGTGCATATACTTAAGAACGTATAGACACCCTAAATGTCCATTTTGACGATTCCCGGGTAAATTACAACGAGTTTTCTCGTGACGTTCGTATCTACGTATGTATGTGCGTACGTATCTCGCATAACTCAAAAACGGTATGTCGTAGAAAGTTGAAACTTGTTACGTAGACTCCTAGCTGGGTCTAGTTGTGCACCCCCTTTTTTTGGTTGCATTCAGATGTTTCAAAAGGGGTCTTTTACACCTTTTTGGAGGGGAATTATTTTTAGTTTCGATGCAAAATCAAGTGGCGTTACAATTCGGTGATATATCGCCAGGCTTTTGGTCGCTAAGTTTACTCGCCAACTTAGCGACAAATTTGGCGATTTTTTTTAACATCTGGTTTCAATTCGGCGATTATTGGCGATATTTAGAGAGTTAACTATTGAATCACATTAAAATTGCCAATAATTGGGAAATAAATCTGTGTAAAACTTTTTTTTTTTTGCTTTGGTTTGCAACAAAGAAGGGCTGAAATTATTTAGTGTTTCGTGGCTTACTCCAAGGCACTATTATCATTAAATTGGCGTAAAAGGAAGTCATGTGATGCACACATCAGCTCGTATTTTGCAAAACTGGTTTTCCGGGGAAACAATCTTGTAGGTTCGTTAAAAAACGAAAGTTGGTTAATTTTTATCCTTTAAAGTAAATTGTTTAATTACAGTGTGAACAACGTTGAATGAATCAATTTCTTGACACCTTTTTCCAATTTTATTGCGCTCTCAGCAAAAACACTCTCCTGTAAAATTTGTATTTTGTAACATCCAACGTTGTTCGAGGTGACACTTTAATTGATGAAAATGGTACATTTATTAATAACCAGTGGTACCCTCACGGCTTTACCCACAGTTGAAAATTAAAAGGTCATTCAATTGGCCTGTATATTTACAAATAATAGATGATGAATTTCTCACCAATTTGCGATGTTAATTTGCTCGCTCCTGTTACGGTTCCACGTTATGATAATTTGCTAATTTAATCGTACACGTAATGATAATTTGCGAGGTAAAATGTTCTTAAAATTGGAATAGAAAAAGGACAAAACCGAATTTTCAGTTCGAAGTGCTCACCCTTATGCTACGAACTAATTTTGTGCCGAATTGCGTGCAAATCGGCTGAACGGTCTGGGCGCTATGCACGTAGAAGACTGAGATCCAGACATCCAGCTTTTCAGCTTTATTATTAGTAAACTAGAAAATCGCCTGTCAAGGCAGGATGGGCGAAAATTGCTTCTATATTTGAACGGAGCAATTGCCTGTTGGGGGATACTTTGATTGTTGAAATTTTAACCCTAACTCTAGTGGATTAACCCTAAAAACCAGTAGATAGCGTTCATTGTTGGCCATTTTTTCGTTTCTTCATTCCCCTTAAATGACAGTCTTACCAGTAAAACAGTTATGTTACCGGATCTAATTCAGCCTTCTTAGAATAATGGCTTTCCCTGCACGTCAAGCATTATCAAAAAATAATATCAAATTATCATGCCGTGGCTCGAGTTTCATTGTTGATGCGTCAGGAGCGTTACTCGATCATTGCATATTTTATGTATGAGGATATGGGGAAAATCTTCAATGCAGGAACGTATTAATGAATTTATTACTTTACGTACTTTTGAAAGGATTAAGACTGTGTTGTTTTTCGAATAAAGGAGGATAAAATAAAGAAATCAGTACTACGCAAGAAGAATTTTGAAATATTAGGGAACAAATTTTTCATGATGAAAATAAAATAATGAAATCAGAACGACATACGGGGCATTTAATCATGTTAGGGAAAAATATTTTTACGGAACATAATAAAATAAAGAAATAAAAACAACTTTGGTACGATGAGTTTAAAAATATTAGGGAAACAATTTTTTTCATGTTGAAAATCAAACAAAATCAGAGCAACAAAAGAGGACTTAAAAAATGTTAGGGGAAAAAATAAAGGTTTTTAAATTTCACAAATTATTAGCGATGCATGCATGTTTGAAGAAAACTGTACACGCTAAGGTAATTTAAATGTTGGTAAGAAAAAAAGTGCCCAATTTTAATGAGGATTAATATTTTTTGCAATATCGAGGCAGAAATCTTTACTGCAGGAACATTTTTAATGAATACGTTTCTTACTGTACTTAGTTCAACAAATTAATAATATGTTGTTTTTTAAATTAAGGACAAACTGTATTCCTAATGAGGGCTAATTTAAAAGCAGATGTGTGTTTTGAAAAAGTAGAATAAATGCAAAAGTAGTAATTAAGACATGGTAGTCTGCTTACATTTCAGAATTTAAGAAATTTACTGGAATCTACTCTTCAATTATTTGTTTTTAAGCATTTCACCTGGGAGGATAATAATAAAGAGCTCCATAATATTGGTGCAAAAATACTAATTGCCACATCGATTGAATATAGATATGTTATTAGGCTAATAAGCTGAATGTTGTTACTCGAAATTTTGATTTTTTTTTCATTTATTTCAACAAAATCGAAATTGCTTTGCCCGTAATAAGTAATTTAAGATTCTAAAAAGCAAACAGACAAACTTTTATTTGCATTATTTTGTATTCATTAAACGTATTTGTTTTCTGCAGAAAAACTTTGTCTAGTATTTCTTGTACTTTTCCTATGCTTGAAACTCGTTTTGATTGTTAATTAATTGGAAATGGGTAGAGGTTTCAATTTTACTACTATTTGACAGAAAGCCCGCAGGAGAACGGGGGTTGAACAGTTGATGTGTACGTCTATTTCTTCCGCATGAGAAAACTGGGGTGCTTCCTAAATTCTATTTTCTGAACACTTGGCATCAAAGCTAGAATCTTCACGTAAACATTCATGTTACTGTAATATGCAAAAGAAGCAGTCGAAAACTTTGTGCAATGAAGTGAGTAAAAATATGATAACGTATGTACATGTACAAATAAAAACAAGTAAAAAGAGTTTTTAAAAAACCTCTGCAAACAGCTGTTTCGGGGTAATAAAACCAAACCCCTTCATCAGTGCATAAAAAAACGATGAAACATAAAGTCAAACGACGGACAAGTGAACGAGAAAAAGTAAGACGAGGATGAGTAAATAGACTAAAAGTGGTCAGGACTGGAAACATTACGTCACCAGAAAACGGCAAGGAAATTTGTACATAGGAAAAACGTCACAGACCAAAAACATTTGTTAAAAGAAATTTTCCAAACAGTAGGGAAAGAGAGCGCGCTTGACAAATCATTCACTGTTAAAGTAGAATTTTTCCAGATGCAGTAAGATTCCCAAAAATCGTAAAAAAATCCCCCAAAGTCGTAAGTGGCAGAATAATTATGGATAATTTTTGCAGAAGAAAAATCGATTTATGGTCGCAGGACCAACGATGTAACCAAGTAAATGTAAGAAACAGTTCTTCAACTCTTAAAGGACAATAATCTTTGGCGTAAAGTACGGACATTTTTTATGCACAAAACTATTAAACGACGAATAAAAGAACGTGTATATTAAGCTTTTATAAAACTGGTTCAGTTTATTTCGTGCAAATTAATAGGATGTATGTGTCTATGCAGTACATTAGAGGAGCGAAGGTATATTTCAAAGTTTTACTAATTTGTTTTTAAATCAGAAATATTTATGTCCCTACCAACGTTACAATAATACCCAAGTTCAATATTTGAAGGTAATCTTGAACAAAAGTACAAGTCTGACAGTAAATGTGGATTTGTTTCAAAAAAAAAAAAAAAAAAACGCCCCAAAAAGTTGCTCCTGTAAAAATTATGATATCCATTATCAAGGGGAAAAGTAATTTATAAATTAATATTTGTATTCGATCATTTATTTTTTTTAAATTATGAACTTGGGAGATGGATTCGTTCCATAGACCTTAAAGAGTTACTTTTCTTGCTACACCAAATAATATACAAAGACACTGAAACAAAAGCATTCCCAGTTAAGATTCAACTGCGTTAGAATTAATGCTAAGGACACAAAAGTAATTTTTATTTAGGTTTTTCATTAAAATTTCATTAGAACCAGGTATTAACAGCTTTAAATAACCAAATGAAACTTTCTCGACTGTATTGACACCTTTCGTCCATGCGTGGAGAAAAGGATTAGCAAATGATTAATGATTCAGTGAATATCATCCCCAGATGAATCTTAATCCTACCCGTGCGACCGTCATGGATAAACTAAGTCAAGCGTTGCCATTGGAGATTCATGCCGATGAACGCAAAGAATCTTATTAGTATCTTTAAAGCCTGGACCAAGACGTAAACTTCGCAGTGATTAATTGCTAGCGTCTTATTCTCACAGAAATTGTGTATGGAATATTGTAGTTACGAGTAAAAGTTTGGTCAAAGTCTAGTAATTTTAATGTAAATTAGTTAGTTTTATGGGACAAACCGTACGTGGGTCGTTAAAGAGTATGTTTACCCAAAATGAAAATTTGCCTAAAGCGAGATATAAATAGTGTAGGTTTCTTTACTTATAAAGCAATAGGAGGTACTGTATTTTATTGAGTAACGGTAAGGGAAATTTTCTTGATAAAAGGGAAGTCACATTCTGGTACATTGTTTATTTCTCAAATGCCCGATAAATTGATCAGTAAATCATTAGGCCACATGGTCTCCGATATCTCTCGACAATGCAATGAAAGTTACTTAGTGCAGAGCAATCGTCCAGATGAGCAGCGTATATGACTTGTCCAGACAGTGGCGCCGACTCCATGGGGCCTGAGGGGGCCCAAGCCCCCTCAAAAATATTTTTTAGGGGGCAGAGCCCCCCCCAATAAATCAAGAAAATTATTAGTTATATTATGCTTTCTAAACTCATAAATTTAACTTTTATTTTCTTTCTTTGAAGATAGATTTTCTTGTAAAATACATTCAGTAACAAGTTAAAACAAATAATTATTGCGGTAGTAAGCAGGTTAACTGAAAACGAGTGGTGTGAATAATGATAGTGTTACGGTGCTGCAAGCACACTTAGAATTTGTCCCAGTGCGCGAACTTACGGGTCAAGTCAGTTGCTGGTGGGCAGCGATGCGCTCATCTAAGTGTTGCTGATCTGGAAAAAATATACGAGGGTTTGATTTGTATATTAAATGAGAGGCGTGATAGTTTTGAATACTTTTGGGTATTGTGTTTAAAAGAAAAACCTTCACAAAATGAACAAATTCAACATCCTTCGTTTCCTCAGAATCGACGTATACCAAAGAAGTATGAAAACAACGAAGACAGCTCACTGCACACTTTCAAAATCCCAAAGGGGCCGTGGTAGCCCGATCGGTAAAGTGTCGGATTCGGGGCCGGAGGGTCCTGAGTTCGAACCTCGATGGTCGAAGATCCACCGTCGTCATTAAAGGGGACTGGGCGACGTCAAATATGCTCGTGGTCTCAATGTCCTCCAAGTGAAACAATACCTCTGGGAGTGCTAGCACCAGGTAGCTAGTTCTAAATTCTCATTAACTGTTCAATCCGGTGATGGTGCTGCCATCAATCGGTATATAAAATAATGGAGGCAAGGCACTTAGTATGCAGTCCTCGACATAAATACAGTTGTAGTCAGTTGTGACTCTGAATAGGAATAGGAAATCCCAAAGCACTACAAGGCAATACATTGATGAGGTTTGCGAAATGGCGCAATCTTGCATTATTGGGCGGTTTACATCAACTGAACTCCCACAGGTTATTGCAGTTGAACAAGAGTGCTTGCTTTTGTTAAACAGAGGTGAAACAAATTTTGAAAAATCAACTGCTTTTCAAAAATGACCTAGACATTGAGAGACTTGCGTTTACATATGAGTATGTTAGCCGATATCACTAATGAAAAAAAAAACTGGTCTTAAAAAATATGTGTAAATTAAATTATCTTTTTACAAAAAATACTGTGCATGTTTGTATTTATTTTTTCCTTTTTTCAAAGCCAAAAAATGTTTCAGGCTTGTCGAGTTTTCGGGGTTCTAATGTTCATTATATAACTTTGAAATTCTTTAAAACTCACTATTTTTCATCTCAATTTTAGAAAATTTCCCCCTGCAAGACCCTCCGGTATGCCCCCCCCCCACACACACACTGGGGTCCGCGTCTCTGGGAGTGCCCTTCTATGCAAGTCAAGTGCCCTCCCTTTTTCAATGCCTAGCTACGGCACTGCACGACTCCCCGTAAAAATGAACAAAAAAATGTCTCTTACTAAGACAAGTGACATGATCTAGTTGAAACAGAAAATTTGTATACCAATTTTTAGATTGTTTTACTTTGAAAACGCCATATCACATTTGTTTGTTTAAATTATACACACCAGAAAATATGTAAATTGGCATTTTCAAGGAACAAAAATCTGACCTTTATTAGGGGGGGGGGGTGGAACCTCCGTGGAAATACATAATCCCCTAAGCCCCCGGTGATGTCTAGCCCCCTCAATATTTTTTGCAAGTCGGCGCCCCTGTGTCCAGAGTTACATTACGTACAGGTTGGAGATTCCGTCATGTGAAAACGGTACAAATAGGCCTTTAGACAATCGTGTCCTGTTAAAAGTCTAAAAACAGCCACAGCTCGAGAAGAATTTGGGATACAGCGGCAGTACAATTTGATTGCATTTTAAAGCGAAAACACAAGGAGAACAGTAAACGGTGTAGCAGATTTAGCCTTATCCAGGGTGCACTACGAGGAAGCCTACTACGTTACACTCCTTTTGATACATTGAATAAAACAAAGAACTGATTTCCTAATAACTAAACTAAATACAGGGTGCGGCGAGAGGTATGATCTCATTTTGGAGAGCAATAAATAAAATACTATTAAATGTAGAAGACTGGAATTTTTTTTATTACGTTTGGTTCTTCAGTTTTTTTACATTAACGTTTAAAAACGATATCTGCAAGATGGCGGCCCCTAATAGCAATGCACTGATGTAACCGATTTCGGAAGCTTCTGGCTGCGTTTTGGCACATCTGATTCGGAATGGCGTTCACCTCTTCGATGATTTTCGTTTGCAGTTCTTGTAGGGTATGGGGACGATGCCCATACCCTATATAGGGTAACGGCACCTGTAAAAGACATCGCTCTCAGGTTAACTCAATTTTCTGAGCCTTTTAATGTATTTAGAATTTTTAAATTCTTTTTCTCTCATGCAACTTCATCTCTTCTAATTTGTGGTTACTTCTGGATCCTCTGAGTTAGTTAATTCTATTTTTATTTGCTTAATTTCGAAAAAGGTCTTTCCTCCAGTAACAGATACTGAAAAATCTGATGATACCCAGTGACAGATGGGATGAGGAAAGGACGATTAATGAACAAAATTTCCCCTTTTCTCTTCAAATTGTGCAAAAGTTCTTTATTTTAAGAACTAAAGCCTTATTAAATTCAAATGTACATGAAACACCGGCTGACCTCGTGGTAGCTGTTCATAACCTTCCACCACTGCCTTGTAATTACCAACTGGCTCACAAAATTCTCTTTGATAACACTAGATGGTTGCATCGTATTCATAGACCGCAGCAACATCAGTTTTACCCGCCGAAAATTCTTATTATTTAAAACGACCATCTGTTAGTGGACCCTTGTCTGTTACTAGTGATGTTACCCTACATGACCGGTGAATTCTCCCTTCTCGCATGGTTCGCCAAAATTGAGCAATTTCAGTAATTTCGAAAAAGGATTTCAGTAATTTCGAAAAAAAAAAGTATTCGTTGGTGAGCCAATCTCCCCTATTAATTAATTTATCAACTACATACACATTTTCTTCTTCCTCTTCTCAGTTTTTACTTTACTTACCACATAATATCTTTCAAATAACATTATTTTAAGCCTTCTAAAAGCATAAATTACGACTAAATTTCTGAAGATTAAAATTTCCTTTATTATTATTATTTTTATTATTATTAGAAAAACCGTATTTTTCGAGCAGTTGAAGTTTTTAATTTAAGTTGAAAAATTGAAATCTCATATGTTATTTTAATCTTCGGCTGTGAAAAAATATGACGTTAGTTTTTGAGAGTCCGGGGCAGATTTCGAAAATAAATTACTTTATTGTTTCCCCGAAAATAGCAAATGAAACCTTAGAAGAGAATATTTTACTTTTATTTCCCATTTTTCACCTCATTTCGTCAAGAAAAACCTCACTTCAACTTTCATATTAAAGAAAAGATAATTGCACTGGAGAACAGTTATTTAAAATGAATATCACTGGATTACAAAAAGGACGAGCACACCACTCAATTAAAAGAACAAAGATTTTGACCGTTGCCAGTGGAAGCGAAATAAATTGAGCGAAGCCTTTCTAAGCAACGTATCTTTGTTAAAAATCTATTTCATGAATTGTAAAGCGACATATGTTAATCGTAGCTATGACAACGAGAAAAAACGATAGGATCATTTCGCTGATGCCAAATTTAATTCGACAGAACACATTTTCGAGAAGTTATGTTTCACATCGGAAACTTTTTAATGAAATCGGTTTTCGTTGTGCGTTCCGGAAAGACCAATATTGATTTTGATCAAAAAATTCGATTTTTTCTATGAAATTTTGGTTAAAAAGATGGTTGAATTGAGTTAAAAAGCTCCTACTATATTTTTATTTCTATTTAAATTAAAAGTTCGATTATTTCATAGGGAATTTGTTTCATTTGTATTTCGGATTAGAATGAAAAAGTAAAAATGCCTGCTTGTTTATCATTTTTGTGGGTGGTCCACTCTTATTCTTGATTTAATAGAGAACGCCCAAACTTTTTCTACCATCATTCAAAAGAAAAGAAAAATATCCAGCACATACAACAACCAGCTGCATGCAACACAAATGTTGCAACTCGCAAGATTCATTGTTCACATCCATCATCCAGCCTCTTGCATTCATTTGAATTTTGACATCTTGAAATCAAATTACGTTTTCTTGCCTTCACGAACTGCGATAGGACCTAGTCGTTGGGTTTGTCGGCCAATGTGGCCTGATCGGTAAGGCATCGAACTTGTAACCGGAGGGTTCCGGTTTCGATCCTAGGGTGTTCGAAGATCCACCGTCTTCATGAATGGTGACTGGGGGACGTTAAATATGCTCGTGGTCAGAAGGTCATAAAAGTGAAACGATAATACAGTCGAACTCGCTTATAACGAACACAAAGGGACCTCAATACTTGCTCGTTTTAACCGAGTGCTCGTAAAAAGTGAGTTTGTGAAAAAAAAAAAATCATAAAAATTCACCATAGTTGCTCTTCTTTTTAATCACTGAACAGAACCAAATAAGTTGATTACTTTTCTTTGAACTGTCTGAATGTCTCTTTCTTGTATCATTGTTTTCGAGGAATACACAATATACACATATATAATTTTAAAATGTTTCTTTACTCAACAAATTTAAAAAAAATGATGTAATCGCTTGTTTTCAGGATTTATGATTTATAACTAACTTTGGTTGACTTCGGAATAGTAAAAAAAATTCACCGAAAAAGGATAAGCTGAGCAGGAAGTCGATAGACATTTTACAAATCGCAAAAATATTGCTCGCTTTGAGCGAGGTTTGCTCGTTATAAGCGTAATTCCTGTAATCGTGTTATTCCCTACGTTCTTCCTTTCACACACACACACACACACACACACACACACACATATATATATATATATATATATATATATATATATATATATATATATATATATATATATATATATATATATATATATATATATATATATATATATATATACTTAATTCAAAGAAAAAAAGAGCGTTAACTTAGAAAATAAACTTTCGATTTCTCTTTGGATCAATTTTAATATGTTTAGTGAACTACTATTCTCAAAATGATAGCTTAGTATTTTAAGAGACATAAATTAAAGTGAATTTCCTTGGGAAATTTCCTCTGAGTCAGCCTCTTTCGGTCACGTGACGAAACCAGTGATAGGGTTTTCTATGTAGGAGATGGTGCTTGAACCCTCTGAAGGAATTATAAATAGTCTTTTATAATGCTTTCTTGCAAATAATTATTGATCTATTTAACTCGAGCAGAATTTTTAACAAAAAAGTCGTTTTAACAAGGAAATCATTCAGCTAATAATGTTTCAAATACTATTCCTTCAAATAACACATCTAAATAAAAAGGGCTATTTTCTCAGCATTTTGATTGTTAAATTTTGTTCATATTTAATAGCAAAATAATTATACAAGTATTTTAAATAATCCAAAACATATCGTAGAAAGTATATTTTACTTCATTCAATGAAACATCTAAAATCCGAAATGTAAAAAAACTTCAAAAAAGCTAGCTTTGATAAAAACGTAAAACAATTTTCGCAGGCGACAACATGTTTTCTAATTAGTAATCTCATTTCTTCTTCATTTTCTTTTAACCGCATTAATATTAAACTTCAAGAATTCTTTGAAGAAAAATAAACACGTTAAAATTTATATGACAATTGGAAAAATAAAACTTAATAATTTTTAATGCAAAGCAAAAATGCTTGCATGTTCAAACGGAGCAGCAAATAAAACGTTTGTCATATTTGATTTATTACTGGATAAAAAAAGGGGAAAAGTGTTACGTATTTGTATAACAAAGTACTTTTTTTTTTTTGCTGAGAAAACATTTTTCAGCATTGTATAAAAAATAAACATCTTTTAACCCCTTATGTAGCGTTACACATATTTTATTCCGGATATATTTTACCAATGAATAGTAAAAAAATAAATAAGAATTTCATTGTTATCTTCTACCTAGATTGATTAATGCAGGGGCAGGAATAAAATGTTATTTCTATTCGTTCGTAAGCTCTGTTTTTTCAGACAGGATTTATTTTCTTGGATAACAAGAAATAAATTCTGACTTTTTAGCTTCAGAAAAGCGTATCGACGGAAAAGATCCGATAAGGAAAACATAATGTTAATCTTCCGTTCCTGAAAGAAAAAGTAGAATGTAGCATTAAGCCTTTTGTAATTTACTTGAAGTCACACATGTTGAAAAATATGAATTAGTGTAAAGTTAGTAACACATGTTTCAAAGTTACTCTTGATGACTGATATGTTCTTCATTCATTCTTTCTTTTCATTCGGTTTCAGTGGTGTTCTCTTTTTGAAGTGAAACTTTTTATGCGTGGGGTTTGAAACTCGATCTGCAAACTTTTTTGAGTAGTTGTTTTTTTAATTGTTTCTAAAAAATGAGAAATAATAGTAATTATGAAGTTACTTTTGTTAATAAACATAACAAATTAATTACGAATCTGAACTTAAACAAGCATATAAATGTGTATTTTAAGCACTTTAAACTTTTCAAAATATGCAGGTTTGCGAAGATTTCTTTGATTCAAATCAAGTATTCAGTTGAAAAGTGTAATCCACATTACTGAAGTTCAGTCTTCAAATTAGTTTATCTTTTATCAACAAAACTAACTAAAAATTACTATTATTTTTCAATGTCTTTGGCTTAAATTAAAAGCGGATTTTAAGTATTGCTTTATTTCTCGTTGTTTATAATTCATTTTTTTCTTTAATATATACTATTTTATTGTGAATATGCTTAAGCCAAGGGCAGAAAGAACATGGCGCGAGAGAAAATATGCGGTGAAGTGACAATTAAGAACGAAAAAGACGATAAAAGTTTCACTTCTATCGTGTGTCTTTACGACACACAATTTCTTTTTAATTCTCAGAGGTTGGGTTTCAATAGTACTTTCCTTTTACAATTAATGAGCTTGAGGCAAGAGTGTGATATGCCACATGTTGTGAATTTTCAGTAGGCCAATTTCCTACTTATAAAAAATATTTATAGAATTTTTCAAAGGTAATATATTCTTACAAATTCTGTAAATAGTAATTATTTTTGTGATAAATTTGTTGTAATCTGGCTAAATTAGGCGTGTGTTACATTATTTTGCAACTAAAATTATCTTAGAATGTAACCTGTAAATAGCTTCTTGTAATGTACATACAACCCCCTAACATTCAACTGAAGTATACGGTCCCTCCATTTTTCCTTCATAAGACTCGTGAATGAATAAAAAGAAAATACGAGAAGTATTTCGAATTTTGCGGAAACTTCTCTAGGATTTATAAATAGCCACAGCGACGGCGGGATGAGTTAGTCTCGAGTGAGTTTTTGCTTGTGAATTGTGTCAGCGGTGCGCTGGAGAGCATATATTATTTCTGTTTTGTGAAGCCTTTGAGCTGTATTTTTGCGTATTTTGATGTAAATACGTGGTTAACCGCTGAGTATACGGTGTTAATCGATATTTGCCTAATTGCAGATGATTAATTTAGCAGTTGTAACTACATTTCCTGTACATAGTTGTAAATAAATCTCCTGTGTTTTCTCAAGAACTGTGCCGTCATTTCAAGAAAGTTTGAAGTTTGCACCGAACGTGTAACAATACATTCTTTATTCTGCAATACTAAAACCAGATATGTGTTTTTCCAAATGACATAATCCATTGACACATTTATTTCAATTTTAGTCATGAGAAACGAAAATTTTGATCGAAAAGTCACTCCTTATGGCTTGTCACATTCTTGCCCCGAGCCCTTCAATTCTCAGAGGAGCCATATTAAAAACCAATAATCAATTCCTTAAAGCAACAACTTTCTACACGAAAACTGCAATTTCATTGAGTCATTACCAGCATCACTCTCCCACCAGTCAGAGCTAATTAGCATTTATTTCCCTTGTAAATGCTACCTCAATTGTGGTGCTAAATTGCTTCCTTTCTCAATTTACATAATGCTTTCAATCTGAGCTATTTCTGCGCAATTTTCTTTTACTTATTTCCTTATCATGACGAAACACAATTATAACTGAATGGGCGTTGACCCTTTTTGCCTGAAAATAGCGTGCACTGATGAATTTCTATTGCTTAATGATAAGGGTCCGCTAAAAATATCAGCTTCTGAAATATTTTGATGTGGTAAGTAATTTGGGCTCTATTTTAATCACACTTTTGACGTGCTGATAGACCAACTTCGAGCATGATAACACAATTTTAGCGCTATACTAAACTGTTTCCAATCTAAAGTTTCGTTACGGCTTTAGATATAAACTTTTTGCAATTATCGGTTGTAATTACTAATGTGTTTCTGTATAAAAATTGATCAAGTATAGTCTGACCACCGATTAGATGGAAATGCAAACTTTCGGTTTACAGGCGGAAATGGACGCATTTATTAGTTTTCAAGGATGCCAGATTTTGCAGATGTGTATTAGCCTCTATATTAACACGCTCAGCAAATTTTTACTTTTCCCCATAATTCAGATAGACTCGTCTTAATTGGATGTTTGCCAATTCCGTATAATCGCTGGTCTGACTGTTCATTGTTTTATTGAATATTGTGTCCCATAACAGTAGTTTGTCTTAATGTTTTCCTTCCTCTTTTTATGCGTTTGTTTTGTATTTATTCTACTTACACGCAACTATTGTTTCAAACTCGTAAATAATATTCTTATCTAAATCATATCAGTATGTTTTATAACCAGAGGTCCTCTTGAAAAAAAAGTTATACTTTTATAATTTCGTTTAATCTCACAATTTTATCTTTGAAAAAAATATCGAGCTATTTTAAATTTCAGTAAGCTACCGCCAGTGCTAAGGCAGAAATACATGAAATACAACGTCAACTCAGTCATTCCAGCCGATGACTGCAGTTTCGTGCTTATTAGCACTCATCAGCACGGCCTAGAAAGTGACTGAGCTGGAGGTGGAAAACCTCTTGAGGAAGCCAAGAGTGCAAAACAAAGTGGTAGAAGGTAAATTGTTTACAGCTTAAAAAAAGTAATTGCCCCCAGAATAAAGATAAGCATCTGGAAAGCACAGAACATTACTATTTAATGTCAGGACCAATTAGAAAAAGAAAACAAATGGGAACGGAAAACTTCTAGTGATCATACGGATTCACACCGTATATATTTTATCTGATATTGGAATTATTGCGTTATGATAGATAATTCGCGCTGTGAACTTTCATTATTAACATCTGCAGTAGGCAAAGACGGATCCAGAAAGTATTCAAAGAGGGGCGATTGACTTCGGAAGTTTACCCTTTTATAAATTCCTAAACCTCCACTCCCTGACAACATGCAAGGTCCTCCCGACGTTTTTTTTTTTTTTTTTTTTAGAATTTCCATTTCTGAAAAATTTTGGAGGAGTGTATACTGAACCCCATCCTTTACCTTAATGTCATCAAAGGTGTCCTATAATTACTGTTTTTGGACTTCAATCGAAAAAACTTTACAAATGAAAGCTCCTGAAACTCATCTAAGATCGTCTAAAATTTGGCTTTGGAAACTTCGAAAAACTTCCTGTAAAAAGTTCCGATCCTTGAATGTTAAGAGATGTTAAACAATATATTTTTAAGACTACAATTCTGAAAAATTTCCGACGAAGAGCACTCTTTTCAGTAACATTATTGAAGATTGTCTGCAATTAAGTTTTTGAAACTTCAGCTTTCGAAAATAAGCCGAAGGAGGGTTCCTATATCTCTGCTTAATGAGGGTGCGATCGGCCCCATTGCCCGTCCTTTGTATCCGCCCTTGGCAGTAGGTTCTAGAAAGTATTTAAGGCCTAAAAAGTCGAAGTAACTTCAGAAGCCTTGTAAACCGAACTTCTTTTTACTTCCTTTTACAAAAAATCAAGTAATGTATTCGCGATAAAATTTTCACTCAAAAATCGACTTTTACTCACCCCCGAATGAATGTTGAGTATTTTTTTGACTCGACCACACGTGTATAAGTGCCTAAGAACGTACATATACACACGTGAAATATCCATTTTGACGATTCCCGAGTCAGTTACAACGAGTTTTCTCGTGACGTCTGTGTGTGCATATGTATGTCGCATAACTCCAGAACGGTATGTCCTAGAAAGTTGAAATTTGTTACGTAGACTCCTAGTGGGGTCTAGTTCTACACCTCCTCTTTTGGTTGCATTCGGGTGTTTTTAAAGGGGTCTTATGCCCTTTTTGGGGGGAAATCACTGTTAATTTCGATGCAAACTCAAGTGGTGTTACAATTTGGCCGACTCTTGGCGATATATCGCCAGTCTTTTGGTCACCCAATTCTGTCACTAACTTGGCGACAAATTTGGCGTTCTTTTTATAAATCTGATTTCAATTTAGCCACTGTTGGTGATATTTAGAGAGTTAACTTTTGAATCATATTAAAATTGCCAGTAATGGAGAAATGACACTAAATTGGATTTAAAGGAAGTCATGTGATGCACACATCAACTCGTTTCTTTCTAACGGAGCTGCGTCTGAGAGTTTAACGTTTAAAGGGTTAGTACGATCCCAGTGCGATCTCTAGAGATCACATCATTTTTTTTCTTAATGCACTCTCTTCGATGCGAAACTACACCAAGAATTCTGAAACTTCATTTAACGTTGCCAAGAATTCTCAAGTCTGATATTTTCTACATGCATCATATTCATACGAAACGGACTTGGTCGATTTTCTGCATATTGAAAATCCCACGAATAGCGTTCACATTCAGTATAATATATCAAACGAAATAATTGATGCATGAGCATGAAAAGGAGTTAGAAATTGAAGGAGCTAGAATAGAATTGGGTAATACTGTTGCGATATACCTTATGAAACTATAAAATTCTAAAATCATGAAACGATCATTAACGCAAAATGCTAAAATCTTTCAAAGTTGACACATGTATATCTACTTAACTTTGTTATTTTGATAACAGTAAAAGTATGACCGACTGAAATAATCCAATGTTTTTTTCCCACAAATTTATAAGGGCTGTAAACATTTCTTCAAACAATTAAAAAATATTTGAAAAAAGTAGATGCAGTTACGGAAGAGGTGTAAATGATTTCTGGAGGGGACTTGAAAGTAACAATGTCTCCTTCAAAAACATTTCCATTAACGCAGTTCGCAGAAGAATGTTTTTGAGCTTTTTAGAACTCCCGAGTTGGCCTTAATATGGACCCATGTTCTAATAAGGACAAATCGCTTTTCTTTACGAAAATTGCTACATAAAAATAACTGAAACTTAAAATTTCACTTGAAATTATGATTTGTTATTTTAATGAGTCAAATGATTGATGTGCTGAAGTTGGAGCCAATTGTACCTTAAATGAACGACATATTAGGCCATGAACCTCAGAGTCGCCTTACTTGGCGCACTTACCTTTTTACATTCAACGTGTAATACCTCAGTGTTTGTGACAGTCGAATATTATTTGATATGTTTTGCTATTTTTTACACAATTGTTTGAAAAAAAAGGATGTGTACTGTTAGGAAAATTCTATAAACTTGTTTGATGCCATAATTAAAAATTTATTGCATCCCCTTCGAAGAGAGACACGTGTCTCCTGGGCCCCATAAAATGTAATCCACTAGAAGTTATACCTTTTAAATAGGTTTACATTATAGCAAAATTTTTCTTGCAGCAGCCTTACTTAAGTTGTTCCGCTAATTTTAAAGCTAATTTTCATTAAAAAAAACTGAAACCTTATTATCTTCCTCCTTGCTATCGCTGCATAACATATGCAATGTTTATGGTGTCTGCTTGCATGTATTTCTAGAGGTGAATGAAATGTCATTTAACCATCATATACTGTCTATTGAATAAAATTCTGAGTCAATAAAAAAGCATCGATGTTTCATCAAGTCATTGTGATTATTCGTTCTTTTCCCTTCCTTAATAAACCCCTTCCTTTATTTTGAAAATTTTCCCGCTACCTCTCAGAAAGATTTTTTTTTTCAACTTGAAAGTTAGCTTTCCATCGAAGTAAAAGTACGTGCTGCCATCTACTGTCATCGAAGTTTACTAAATAATACCATCAGTTCAACTTTTCTGCAAGAATTTTTGATGTTCTTAATGAAAATCTTGCTTCTCTTTTGGCAGATTTCATTTTACAGATTTTTCAAAGTAGTTTTATTTTTGAAAAATTAGGTAGTCAAATCAATTTTGTTTTTATAACTGTTTCGTAATAAAAATGCAGAATAATTTCAGTTTAAAGCGTCAGAGGGCAGCACAAAGTGTACACCTTGTGAGTCTTGACACGATGCTTAATATTTTTACATTTCTTTCGCAAGAATATTAAAAAAAAAAAAAAAACGTTTTAACAAATAAGGGAAGAAATAAGAAAGAAAGATAATGAAACTTTTTTTAATGCTACGTTCCATCCAAAACAGGCTTCTCATTTCGATTTTTTCCATGGAGAGTAAATCAAATATTCTCCACGCATTCCGACGACGAAAAAAAAAAAAAAAAAGACATGGACGTTTGACTCAGTTGCTACTTGTGTTCGTTTCAAAGTTGAAAAGATTGAAAACACTCGTGTTTGACTCTTTTCCTTTTTAAAATTTGTACTTTACTTCTTAACAAAAGATAGATAAAAAATCTCTATTTTTCGGTGGTAGAAAATGTTTAGTGCTGTTGGTTTCTTAGACGAAATTTTTTAAAAGAAAGCAGAAATTAAGAAAAAAAAATTATTATAATAAAAAACACGGGAAGATAAAAAGGTGTGTGTGGGGGAAACAATGTAAACAATACAATGATTATGAAATTTTTTTCAATAAAGTTACGTAAATGAAAGTAAATAACAGTTTTGTTCAAGCACCATATCTTGGCATGATTGAAAATGCAGATTTTTTACTACTTTTTATGTAGTATGTCTGGGGCACGATGAAATCTGAATCGATTATTTCAGAAAGCGTGTAAGTCCAACTAATGCATCTTTTCAGAAATCAATAAAAATTGATTATTTCATTCAGAAATGAACTAATTTCTACGAAATTTTTTTCTGACTAATCTAGCCACAAGTAGGATCATTATCTCACCTTAAATTACATTTCATTTCGTCTTTGAAACTAATTATTTTTTTTTTAATTTGGATTTACGCCCGTTCTGCAATAAATATCCTGAAAGACTAGTTTGCAGTGATGAAAATGTAAATCAAATGAAACAGATTTGTTTTAAACATATTTATGATAAATAAAGAATAAATACCTTTGTGCTGAAAAATTAAAATGTCAGTAATCCAACGTTATTAAGCACAAAACTTGCAAATGATTGCAGACACGTGTTTCGGTGTTACAAGGAACACCTTTTTCAATGCAAAGAAGTGGGAGCTTTTGGATGAAAAGTCATCCGAAAAAAAAGCTCACACTTCTTTGCATTGAAAAAGGTGTTCCTTGTAACACCGAAACACGTGTCTGCAATCATTTGCAAGTTTTGTGCTTAATAACGTTGGATTACTGACATTTTAATATTTATGATGATAAAAAATAATATTACAAAGTGACAAACATATTAGAGGAATCCGTATTCATAAATTCATTATCATAAGAAAATACTTCGTGTATTTTCCTCTTTCTCTCGTCTTGTTTCAGTGAAGTAATAAAGTCTGACGTAAAAAAAAATACAAAAACTAACAAACTGAGATAAAAAGCAAACGTTTTACATGTATACATAACTATATTGATACTCATCAAATACATCCTCTGTGGAAACATTTTTTTCTATCCTTCTCTGGTCTAAGTATGTTTACCAAGTTCGATGTACATATTAGTATGACTATGTTTAAAATTGCACTGAAGAATCATTGTGACATTTGTTATTTCTTTCAACAATATGAAAATTTTCAGCCGACAAGCGTTACTTAGCAATATTCTCTTGAAAACCGTCTATAAAATAGATCGCTTGAAACCGTTCCTTTGTTGCTCTATCGAATATTTGAGAATCATGAATGTTGATAATTGAAAACATTTGTCGCCTAGTAGAATTTTTTCCAAAATCTCAATATGGGAGATAAGTTCTCTTAAAAAATGAAGGACACCTGTTTCAGCAGTTACAGATTTCGATGTTTTCAACAGATTTGATGGTGATTCTTGATGTAATTTCAGGATTTCACTTAAAAGAGATTGGATTTCCCATGGTTATAATCTGTCATATCTGTCGAACATTCGCTTTAATGCCCCAAGATTCCGATAGCAAAGGACAAACGAATGTCTCCTCAGAGAAAAGTCATCAGCAATATGGTTAAATTTCTTCAGTGTTTTTTCTAGAAAAAGTCTCCTGCGGTGTTGTTTTTATTTTGACCAGCGTACGTCTCACTGAAAGTATGCAGTTTTTTTGCAGTTCCAGAGAGTGATGTTATTAAAATCCCTGAGAAATTTGCGAATTTCACTCGGATTCCATGATTTCAAAACACTCCTTCCAACGAACGCTCTAAACGAAAAATATGACCCCTAAATAAAATGCTTAGTTGCACAAGAGTTGACTTCCCTGCTACACTAGTCGATGTCTCTACATACAAACATGGGAAAACCACAGCTAACTCAATTTTGAAAGAAAATGTGACTTATGTCCTTTCTGCAATAAAAATTAATCTATTAAAAGAAAAATGTTTTTTCATCTCGCAGGTAGTTCCCACCGGCAGCTATGTTAGGTGCCGTGGGAAGCCGCCACCACAGGCGCCGGTCCCTCAGCCCCTGCGTGACTCCGGTCCCTTCAAGGGGGAACTCTCTGACCCCTTCTGCGGCGGAAGAGTTGGCCAGCATAGCCGACCGGAAGAGTCCGAACCGGCTCTCCATACCAGACTTGCCGGTCGGGGTGCAACTGAACCGGCGAAGGGCGGTCGGCACTGGTGACCAGAAGACGTGTGTTTTGCTGCACACCAAGCTCAAAGGGATCAAAGTGGACGAGAGCTCGTGAGTAAATTTCCAGTTTATTTTGTTTATTAATTTTGTGTGTAATGTGTGTTGTTGTTACTAATCTCCTGCTTCAGACCCGATGAATTGATCCGTTCACTGTTAAAACTACAGGATGCATTCGGCACCTTTCAGGGGTGAAACGCTTGTTCACCAGCGGCACCCAAAACGGAGCCGAAATCGCACCTCTAAATAGGGTGAAAAACAGGCACCTTTTAAAAAATAGGCAGCCGGGGTGAAAAGAATGAACCTTCGGAGAGAGAAATGGCACCCTTACTGTAGATCCCCCCCCCCTCCTCCGTATTGTGTGCGTTTTTGAATACAGTTGTGTATTTTTCTTTTTTTAACAGTTTTGTTTTGATTCATGATAGTCTACGTTTTGCACACTTTTCACATTGCATGAATTCAGTACTGGAAATGATTAAAACTTGTAATTACAGCATATGACCATATTTCAGAGTTTTCAACATAGTTAAGAAGTGCTCACGGCTTTAATTCATCTGATCGTTCTCTACATCAGTGTTTCTCAACCTCTTTTGACCCACGGGTCGGTAAAAACAAATGAAAAACATTGCGGACCTGTGAAATTTTTATCCTTTTCTTAAAAATAAATAAAATAAATAATAATAATTATAATAAGTCTCGGGGCGGTAAAAAACTTGTGAAAAAATTCTGCGTACTGATGAGTTTTTTTTTTTTTTTTTTTGTTTTACAAAGTAATATTAAAAATGAATAAAACAATAAATATCTACAGACTTTATTTGGTATCAAAGAGTTGTCACAAATATATTTAAAGTTAAAGATGAGTAATTATTTGAATAATCATAGTTAAGTTAATGATCATTTGTGAGAAATAACCGCACCGAAAGTAAAGTGTAGATGTACTTATGAATTATTTACATGAACAGCCAAAAATATTCTGGGATATTAAAGTTACGGAAAAATAAAATCGTTTCTCAAACGTTCAAAATTTCAATCAAAATAACAATAAAATAAAATGCGCATAAAATTTTTCGACAGTTAAAAATTTAAAGAAATTCCTAACACTATCGAATTACCGCTAACAGGAAATGATTCAAACACTTGAACGAAAAAGCAAAAGAAAAAGATAGACGGAGAGAGATTTCTTTTTTATTTTTTACGCTCGCTACACGAAACACAAGAATCATTTTTATTTAGGCTCTCACTTGTTGAGTATTGCAAATATCATTGCGGTTACTATTTCGGTGATTAAATGTTGCTTATCGAGTACACAAGAAAATAATGATAGATACATTTAGTAGCGTTTTGAATGATGGAATTTTCACGACAGTAACGGTAACCTGAAAATAAACAACTAACGGTACTACGGTATCGTAACGGACTAACGGTAACTAAAAACCATTAAACGTACTTTTAACTATGTTTGAAAGCCCTAAAAGCTACAAAGTGATCAAAAGCTGTACTTACTTGTTATTTTAAAGAATTATCCTACAAAAGTTGAGATTTAATCCAATAGTGTACTTCGTTCAATGTGAAAGACGTAGAAGCCACGCGTAGTGCAACCTATCATTCGTCCGCCATATTGAAGTGGTTGAATGGTGAATGTATGCCGGAAGCGCATGCGCCAGCAAGTCATTTAGCGATTGCTTGCTGTTTTGACACCCCTGTCTGCGACTGTCTGCTACTTTCGCACCTCTGCTTTACTTCCTGGCCAGTATGGCACCCTTGGTCACCATGCTTTCACCTTAGGGGGAATATATTCACTCGTCTGGAACCTCTGGTTATAACAGTGTTGACCATAATGAAATCTGATACCAAAGCGGGAAGCATAGATTTCTTTCCAGACCAGTCCTGTGGCATGCAGTATACCGCCAACCCGGTTATGCTATACAGAGACGGCAGTTTCATCCTTGTTATGAGCTCATCAGTTTGGAATAGACAATGACCAAGTTGGACACAGGTGGCATTTCAGAGAAGCTGAAAATACCAGCAAGATGTAACTAAAGTAAATTTAGCACACTAGTGATAGTGACGCAGCAATGGTACGGTTCAACTCGTTGATTGAAGGCAAAGTTTGTGTAATAAGCAGTAAGTTATGTAAAAACTGTCCGGTTAGTCATCCAGAGACCACATAACCGGTCTGTCCGTGTACTGCATGTATTTCCGCCTTAGCCCTAGCTTCATAGTGGCAACCAGGGGCGCCGACTTGCAAAAAATTATTGGGGGGGGGCCGGACATCACCGGGGGGTTTAGGGTGTTATGTAATCCCTCGGAGGTCCCCCACTCCAAATAAAGGTCAGATTTTTGTACCTTGAAAATGCCATATTTTCTAGTGTGTATAATTTTAACAAATAAACAGTATGTGACACGGCGTTTTCGAAGTAGAAGAATCTAAAAATTGGTTTACAAATTTTCTGGTTCAACTTTTAAAGCATATCACTTGTCTTAGTAAGAGATTTTTTTGTTCTATTTTATGGGGAGCCGTGCAGTGCCGTAGCTAAGCATTGATATTATAAGGTAGGAAGGACACTAGACCTGAATGGAAAGGCATTCCCAGAGACGCAGACTTTTTAAAAAATGGGAGGAGGGTGGGTAACCGGGGGAAATTTTCTAAATTTGAGATGAAAAATAGTGAGTTTTCAAGTTTTTTTAAAGCATTTTAAAGTCATATAATCAACATTAGAACCCCAAAAACTCGACAAGCCTGACACATATTTTTTGGCTTTGAAAAAAAGAAAAAATAAATACAAACACGCACAGTATTTTCGTAAAAAGGTAATTTAATTTACGCATGTTTTTTTTTAAGACCAGTTTTTTCATTAGTTATACCGGCTAACATATTCAAGTGTAAACGCACTCTCTCAATGTCTAGGTTATTTTTGAAAACTCAATTGATTTTTCAAAATTTGTTTCACCGCTGTTCAATAAAAGCAAGCACTCTTGTTCAACTGCAATGATCTGTGCGAGACAAGTTGATGTAAACCGCCCAATAATGCAAGATTGCACCATTTCACAAACCTCAATGTAAAGTGCCTTTGGGATTTTGAAAGCATGCGGTGAGCTGGCTTCGTTGTTTTCATACTTTGGTATACGTCGATTCCGAGGAAGCGAAGGATTATCATTTTGTGAAGGTTTTTCTTTTAAACACAATTCCCAAAAGTACTCAAAACTATCACGCCTCCCATTTAATATACAAATCAAATCCTCATATAATTTTTCCAGATCAGCAACACTTAGATGAGCTCGCCGCAGCGCTGCCCACCGGCAACGGATTTGACCCGCAAGTTCGCGCACTGGGACAAATTTTAAGTGTGCTTGCAGCACTATAACACCATCATTATTCACACTACTCCTTTTCAGTTAACCTGCTTACTACCGTAATAATTATTTGTTTTAACTCATTACTGAATGTATTTTACAAGGTAAACTATTTTCAAACAAGGAAAATAAACGATAAATTTATGAGTTTAGAAAACATAATATAACTAATACTTTTCTTGATTTATTGGGGGGGCTCTGCCCCCTCAAAAATACTTTTGAGGGGGCTCGTGTCCCCTCAGGCCCCATGGAGTCGGCGCCACTGGTGGCAACTTAAGGCTTTATAGCCATAGACAATCCAACAGTTGATCAGATGATGACGTAGGGCAAAGAAGGCAAGTGTTGGTCTGCCTATCGTTCGGAACCACCGAGTTAGAGTTGAAGAGGTTGAAATTGACGAGGATCGTCCGGCTGAGGTTATATAAACCTGCCAAAGTGTGTGTGTACGTTAAAACCTGTTAACCGAAAGTTCTGTGGTCAGTTACTCAGCAGTTTCCATGTCCGCAAGAAGCTATAGAAATTTTTCTTCCCCATCAACCTAGCTTTCTCAATGTGGAAAGCGCGAATGACTCTTAACGCCATCCCTCAAAAGCAAATACTATGGACAAGAAAATTTTTGCTGCTGTGCTTAAGTGCTCTGTAAAGTTCAGTTTCGAAGCATTTAGCATTAGGGAGGAGTGAAAAAAAATAAGAATCTGATAAACGCTAAGCAATAGTGCAGAAAAGTTGCCTTTTGTAGAGATAGTTAGTCATGCAAAAGGATTTCGACAGAAAAAATATCTTAAGCTTTCGCCAGGGCCTATAAGTTGACCATTATTGTATAAAAGCTGCAAAAAGTTGCAATAATTTCATCGAAAATAAAAATTTGATAAATTTGATGTAATATTACTTAAGAGTAGGCGTTTTTGTAGATTACACCCTGCATAAGATCATTTTAATAATAAACTATACTTTAAAACCCTTTAAGTGCCAATGTTCCCAAATGGGAACATCTATTTAAAAAAAAAAATGTTTAAAAAAATTGCTTTTGCTCTTGAGAATTTAAAAAAAAAATCTACCTACTATTAAAAACATACTTGATTTTTTGAAATAGAACTTATTACCCTCTTATAATATTTAAGAGCCACAAAAATTCACGAAAATTTCTTTTTTTGTCGATTTTAACGGAGATTAGTAAAAAGAGTATAAAATTTTTTTTTAATGCAGAATGTTTATGAAATTTCAGAAGAATAATAAATAAGGATCATGTTATGTACAAACATGACAGAAAAAAAATTGCATCCCAAATGTACTGTCTATAAGCTATCAAACTTCTATGTTCCCGATCAAGAATATTGGCGCGTTTCAGTATACAAAATTGGACATTTTTTTCTGCTTTATTAGTTCTGTAATGTGAAAAGTAAGAGTCTCGTAATTGCTGTGAACCGCTATTGATGCATATAAAAACAAGTTGATGACATTTCAATCTTCAACTTGTTCAACGGTGTCCTCTCCCCCCCCCCCCCCCATCACAGCCTCTAGTTTTAGGATGAAAGTAATTTAGGAAAACCCACTTATACTTATAAATAGAGATATTTACGACTCTTCGCTAACACCTACGTGAGGATACAATCTGTTAGTAATAAATTTCTTCCCCAGTTCTTGAAAAAACACAAGAAAATCTGTTTTGGAAAGTTAAAATTGTTTACTTGAACGGTCCCCTTTCGTACCAAACAATATTGAGGTCAACAAAAAAATAAGTATTGGAAAGAGAAAAGAACATTTTCAGTAAGGTAATTTGCTTTTCATACAACTATTATACATGATACAATGTAGTTATTGTTTGTATTAATTTTAATTTTGAAGCTTATTTTACACTTAGTTATTTAAGGTTTCATATAGTTTGTATTGAGTAAATAAATAAATATTATGATTTTGTCCTATATATATTTATTTTTAATTATTTTCCATTTAAAACATATCAATGAAACCATTAGCATAAATTATATCAATTATTTTTATATGGAAACAAAAACCGTTAAGCGTAATCCATTAGTTGCCTTAGTAAAAAAACTTCATTCAACACGCCAATGTTCCCAAATGGGAGCATGCCCCAAAAGTAAGATAATTTTTTCTCTCGAAAATTTGTTGTTTCATTGTTTGTAGGAATGCCTATCAATCTTATTTTTATAAAGTAACTTCTTTTTTTTATGTTTGGATCATAGGAGAGGCGTTTAAAAGGTTAAAGTTCCATACATGCTTTGACTTTGACGAATATAGCGTCAGAATTGAATAACATGGTGATGATCCGAAGCTCCGTACATTGAGAAAAAGTAATAGAAGTTATTATTTGTAAAAATTTGCTTCCATATGAATTAATTCTTTCACACATACGGAAAAATAAGTAATATATGCATTTCTTATTCAGTAAAAAAAATATAATTCTCCACTTAGTAACTTTAGCTCAAAAAAGTAAAATTTGTCTACGATAGGGAACAATGGTTAGGTGTGAAAATTTGAAAATGTAAATGTAGCTTGAAACAGCACTCATAATCCACACCTCGAAACAAAAGAAGTTCCTAAATACATTTTAATGTTTTTGGGCCCTCAAACTGTAATCACATTGATTACTATAAAATATAGTTTGGCATGCTAGTTGAACTATTTGACTACTGACAATTTTCGGTCTTGGTGTTATATTGTGGCGTATTTCTAGATTCTAATTTGACTCGAATAAAGTAATCTCTCTTGGCTATAAAACAAACTATATCTAGCGCTCCTTTATCTAATTTTACATATCGTCTCACTGCTTTAGTGTCACATGTGATGTTTTGAAAACCATAAAATTCAGCAGGTACGCCATCAAGCACCATTTCTTTCATAGTTTTATCTGAAATTTCTATTTTGGGAAATTGGAGCAAAGTTTTCCCACTTCTGCTTATCGATGAGCTCATGGTAGTCTCTCAGCTTCGAAATTGAAATCTGAAATTTTAAATTTTCAATGCCCAGCACAGTCGACATTTTCGAATTTGTCTTCGTGATCCGACGCAAACCAAGTTCTCTGATAACGACCATCTGCATTCTCCAGTGTTATTTTTTTAGATTCTCAAAGTAACTAGTTTACAGAACTGCAGTATGCTGATGATCGAAACGTCATCTGAGAACATGGTTTCCGTCGGAGTACGATGGCAAAGTTGAAGAATTCGATTGGACAACAAAAATTTATAATTCCAGATTTCAATTTTGGCGCTGAGAGACTACCTTCAGCTCATTGATAGATGGGAGTGGGAAAACTTGGATCCTCAACCTAAAATAGGAATTTCAGATAAAACTTCGAGAGAAATGGTACTTGATGGAGCACCTACTGAATTGTATGATTTCAAAATACAATGAGACGATGCGTAAAGTTAGACAAAGAAGCGTCAACCCCAGTTTGTTGTCTAACCGAAAGAGATGGATTTCTTAGAGTCGGATTAGAATCCAGAAATATTGCACTGCAATGCATCACTAAGGCCACATATTGTTAGGCGTCAAGATAATAAGTCCGATTCTCCAGCCAAACTATGCTTTATTGTGTGAAATATGTTTACAGTTTGAGAGCTCAAAAATCATTAAAATTTATTTAGCATCTTCTTTCGCTTCATGGTGCGACATATGTGGGATGTTGCAAGCTACATATTTATTTTCAAACTTTTATACTTAACCCACATTCTTTATCCTACCTAAATTTTATATTTTGCACCAAAGCTTACGTTCTTTTAGAACCCCTGTAACTGGAGAGGCCGACGCATCCGTCATCGGCTCCTCCACTATAGGGGCCTTACGTTCCTTATTACACGTTAACTTTCCATTTTGTTGTGCTCTAAGGAGAAAATCAATTCCTTCTTTCTGTGTATAAGAAATGTTTTTATTTATTTAATTATTTTTTCGATGTCTATGTAAGGAATAATTAATACGAGAGCATATTTTTACAAATAATGGCTTTTGATACTTTTTCTCATAGTACGGAGCTTTACTGTTGGTCAGTTTTGAGGGTATATTGGTCAAATTCAAAGCATGTGTGGAACTTTGAAATGTAGTTTATTATTAAAATGATCACATGCGTTGTGTAATCTACACAAAATACCTAGTTTTAAGTGATATTACATCAAATGTATCAATTTTTTTATTTTTGATGAAATTATTGTAACTTTTTCCGGTTTTTATGCACAATAATGGTCAACTTCAAGGCGCGGGCGAATCCTCAAGATATTTTTTCTGTCGAAATCCTTTTGCATTACTAAATATCTTGACTAAAAGCAACTTTTCCGCACTCTTACTTAATGTTTATCAGATTTTGATTATTTTTCCCACCACCCTATTGAGCATCCTTTCTTGAAAAAAAATGTTATTAATTTGATACATTGCTTCCTGTACAAGTTCAATAAAGTTAATAAATGAATCAGGTTTAAAATAAATTTTTAGTAGTTCCCATTACCTAAAAGTAATAAATAATTGAAAGTAATAATCCTTTACTTTGCTTTTCATGTTTCAGTCAAGAAATACGAAACAAATTTCACGAACAAAAAAAATATGTTCAAAATGCTGAAGTAAATACAAGCAACACATTATGGCATTTGTGGCAATGCTCCGAAAAAATTACTATTTTGTCATTTTCAAAAGTTAGTGTTAAATTTTTCAGGAAAAGGAAAATCTAAATTTTCTAAAATACATCAGAAGAATACTGTTTCAGAACCTACTTTCCCTCTAGTAGTTCGTACTGCCATCTGGGAGAGAACATCTTTAATAACTAAATTCTCTTTTATTTTACTTTTAAGTTTCACAACTTTGGAGCAATATCTGCAGTAATGCAAACAATAATAATATTAACGAAAATTAATAACAATAAAAAAAGTAGTAAAAGTAAATATTAGTAATTTTTGATGTACATAAGCCGTATTTTCTCCGTTAAGAACTTATATTACTTACTCTCCATATACTAAGGATTCATTCAGAGTGAGGATTTGCTGGTACATCCTTCTCCACAAGAAATTATACAAAACGTTACTTCAGGGAGCTATATCGATTATGGAGAGTGGGGATAATTAATTCTTGAGGCAACAAGTTCTCCTCACAAGTTCATATGTTAGAAGCACACACTCACAACACAGTTTAAATCCTGGAAGCATTACTGAGCAGTCGTGGTAGTTTTACCAATCCAAGAGACAGACGACGCAGTTTGAACATGCTTTTGAGCTTATGTATCAATGGCAGTATTTAGCAGCAAAATTTATTTTTTGGAGGAATGGAGATTGAAAGCTTTATGTAATTTTTTTTTTTGGAAAGGCTAAGCAGTATATAAACTGTTTTTATGATGTGGTAGAATATTTTAAAAGACAACCAGAGTATCAAAAACAAATATTTCTGTGTCGATGTAATTTTGAAATGTCTACAAATTATGATTTCGATTACAGAAGGTTTGATCCGGGATGAAGCGACCTTAAATTTGATTTAACCAAGGGTTCCCAACCTGTGGATCGCGACCCTCAAGGGAGATGCGAAGCATTTCTTAAGGGGGTCGCGACATTATCCCTACATTTAAAGATATATCACTGCAAGTTGAAAAATTAAATTACATGGGGAAAAAATAGCATCATTTTAGAGTAGCATCATCACTTGAGCGCAATGGCGAACCCAGGAGAAGGGCTATGGGGCTACAGCAACCCCTTCCCCTCTCATGCCAGAGTACTTGATTTCAGAACATCCTCTAAGATTACCTTAATCTTTGGTTTAGGGGGACTTCAAGTTATCATAACATTGAACCGTAACATGGGCAAGTCAATTGGCGAGAAATTCACCATACAATATTTGTAAATATACAGGCGAACCAAAAGTCGTTTTAATTTTCTACTACGGGCAAAGCCGCGCGGGTACCACTAGTTGTAATAAAATCGAAAAGTGAACTAGAAAACTAGATTTTATTCTACAATATTTTTTAAACCTATAGAGGCAGACTTGTGACTGTAACTGAATACAGGTTAATAATCATGTTTTTAGTTTTGTAATTACAAATTAAGATGAGATTTTTCTTGTTCTTCAGACTTCGTGCTTCTTATACCTGAATTTGCTTCGCCGTTTTCATTTTTGAATAATGAGAAAATTTAATGCAAAAACTCTTTTGCCTTCTTGGTAATTTAATTATCTGTTAATAATATTTTATTTTTCATTAGTGCTAATTATTTTAGCGCTAAGTTTTTTTTTTGCTGTTTTTGTTCTGCAGAATCTTTTGCTAATAATAAAGCGTAAAGTCTCTCTGTCTGGATGTCTGTAGGATGTCTGTGACGCGCATAGCGCCTAGACCGTTCGGCCGATTTTCATGAAATTTGGCACAAAGTTAGTTTGTAGCATGGGGGTGTGCACCTTGAAATGATTTTTCGAAAATTCGATTTTATTCTTTTTCTATTTCAATTTTAAGAACATTTTCCGGAGCAAAATTATCAAAAGATGAAAGAGTAAATTACGAAATTATTATGACGTGGAATGGGAGAGCGAATGAACATAGCCAATTGGTGAGAAATTCGTCATCCATTATTTGTAAATATACCGGCGAACCAAATGACCTTTTAATTTTCAACTACGGGCAAAGTCGTGCGGGTACCACTAGTCGATAAAATAAGGTGACTATGTTTGACGGCATACTGGAGTATGATATGAAAGTGGGACTTTTCACTCTGGACCCTTCACTTGGAAAATTCCTGTGTGCGCCACTAGCTATTTGTTTTTAATGTTTAATGGAAATGTCGTTGCCGTACAAAAGAAAGACTTCAAAGAAAAAACGACTTGAGAGAAGTGTTGCGTTACTATATTATGAAAAAATGTCCACACCAACTTTTAAGTCTACTATTCATCTTGTCAGATGCTTTAATTATCCAAAACCGTTCTTAAAATTCGAATATTTTGTTTCAACCGGCAAACCACTGATTTCGGTTGATTGTTGGTATAAATTTTGAAATATTTTGGTAGTTTACGACGTTAAAACACTAATTTTGCTCATCGCTAATAGTATATACGATAAAATTTATCATTTTACTATTTAGTTCTTAGTTTTCACTGACTTCTAATCCAGACTGATAAAAAAGTATTATTTTTTCTTTATAACTATGTTAGTTATTTACTATTACGATGTTTTTTTTTTTTTTTTTGAAAACGTATTAGTTATCGTTACTTCTTTTTTTTTTTTAATTTGGCAAATTTTGGGTTTTTAAGAGCGAATAATAAATAAGTCGCAAAAATGAATTCTTGACCAATATTTAAAACACTTATAAAGATGCTTTTTCCTATGAGCTTTTTTTCTTTTTTTTTTTAAATCAAATTCTTCTCGGCAGCCCCGGATCAAGTCTGCTTGTACACTCACACTTGTTGCGGGTTTTATGTCAAGTCAAGAGATAATTATTTTACCTAACCTGTATTAAAATTATAGTAAATAAGTTAAAGAATAACGTCATTGCGATTTGATGGGCGAAACATTGTTTTAAATATGTGTCATGAGATCGTTTATTTCTATTGATTCAAAAACAAGTTATAAGTTACAACAGAAAAAGGGATCACCTGTCCCTAGTCTCCCCTACCCGTATTTTCCTGCTCCGAAGCATTTTCGACCCACACTGGAGGGAACTACCCCCGAAATATTTTCTGGTCATAGTCTTGGGTTGTCCGTGTGTTTCAGATTAAATTTTAATTTTAACCTCCCATAAATTATTTTAACTGTTTTTGAGGGAGGTGTCAGAATTCGAATGAAACCGCTGCTGCCAGATAACCGACAGTTTAAAATGTGCACCACCTATTACTGTATTAATTAATTTTGAAAACAGTTAAACATAAGTATATTCTTACGTGCAGGAGAGATGTGCTTTATGGTACAGGGTGTCCTGAAAAAGACTGACTGTTTTCGAAAATTTATAACAGGAAAACGGTAATTAATAAAAAAAATAATTCTTTCAGAGAATTTATGTGGTGGACCGTAAATCTCCCCACCCCCCTGATTTCCAAATTTTAGTGTACAATTTTTCCAATAGATGGCGCTACAGATAGTAAGCCCGTAAATCAAAAAAAAAAAGACAAAAAAGAAAATTACATCATCATTTTTCGAAAATAATGAAAAAAAATAACAAAACAATATTTTCAAACAATCTACGGCCTAAACACGTGTCGCAATCAGATTAAAAATCGATGAATTTCAATTCTTCTTTTTTGACTTACAGACTTACTATGTACAGTGCCATCTATTGAAACATTTTTGAACTAAAATTTGGAAATCTGAAGGAAAAAATTTAGCGCCCACCACATGAATATTCTGTAAGAATTTGTTTTCTATCATTAACCGTTCTCCTGTTATAAATTTTTGAAAAGTCAGTCTTTTTCGGGACACCCTGTACTTATAACAATAACATTTTTGTTTTAACTATACTTAACTTATTACATAATTGAGGAGGAGGGGTACGGCTCAACTCCCTGTGCCACTGACTCACATATGTTTTTTACTGTGATGGTTCATAAAGAACATACACCGTTTTTTTAAACACCAATTAGTTACATCGAAACACTCATACTCAGAGATACTGCATTCTGCATCTGGTGAACAGCTCAAATTCTGAAAATTGAAATACTGATTTGTGGTATGTTTTAAGTATGCTCACATTGAAACTTACTAACGTTATTAGTTTTAAAAAGAACGAAATGTCTTTACAATAATGTAATCGAAACAAGTATCTTCCTATACTTGGGGCAAACCCAACCTGGCAGCGTCGTAATGCTGCGATTAAAACCTGTACATTCTTCACAATGCTGCTAAATTAGGTTTGTCCTCCAACTGTAGTTACAATAGTTTTTTACACTGGATTATTGTGCAGAGGAAAATAGATTATAACTACAATGCATTAAAAATATCAGCCAAGTTGGATAAATGATAAACATGTTTTTTATGCATTTTATACCATCAGCAAATTTTAATTTTGTAACTTATATAAGTCATGAGTGAATTTTTGAATTTGGAAAGGTTAAAAAAAAAACCTATAGGGTAGACCAGGGCACGTTTACGCATTTTTTTCAATGAATTTTCTAATTTTTATGCTTTAACTTAGAAAATTTTAGGCATGGTGATTTTATGAAGCACTTAATGGAGCCAAAATTGTTATGTTCATTTGTTGCTCAGTTTGTGTTTTAACCGTTAAAAAAATATTTTTGAGTCCAAGTCGGTTGCGTAAGTTTGCCCCAGACACGGCGCACGTTTATGCCTATTTATTTTGACACCTAACGTGTTTCTGCTAGTGTTTCGAACGTCTTACCATCGTTAAAATAAAGCAAATTTGTTACAGACTGAATAGTGTATAAAGTGAAAGCTGAATGGGCATGAAGACAACACTACATAATGGTAACCTATAAGATACGAATCTGTAATTCAATTAAAAAATAAATGGTGATTTTAGAAACTAAAGAGCATGAAAATGCTAAAAGTTTTTTAGACAGTTCGGAGCAAAAAAAGCGTCAGGGTAGGTTTGGAAGTAAGACACCGTAAGAACGTGCGTAAAGGAGCTTCGACGTCAACGCGTAAACTTGTCCCGTCGCTAAGTTCGGATTTATTTTCAACGTGAAAAAAAAAAATAAATAAATAAATAACATTTATGTTCATACAATTACGATTCTCAAAAAAGGATAAAACTCTGCTAATTTTTAGGTATTTGTTCTTTTTTAACTCAGTATTATTTATTCACAATAAGCTTCAAAACGTTCAACACAAAACTTGCAAACTCTGCATGCTAGACCGAAGCTCGACTGACGCTCAAAAACTTACGCGAACATGTGCTAGAGAGTAGCATCAATCTGTTTATGACTGTTCGCTCTCCAGTAAAATTCGTTTTGAAAAAAAAGGGCTCTGCGTAAACGTGCCCCGGTCTACCCTAAGTATTTTTAATTTTTGCTCTAAGATTTAAGATATAAATAAGGGGACAAAAATTTTAACATTTCTGTATTGAATGCAAAATATTTAAAAGCATTGGGGCTGAATTTCTTTTCAACATTTCTTGATATTTCGTTTTTCGTACTACATTATAGCTCTTGTACTGTTTCAAAATGATCTATGTAAAAAATAAAGAAAAGTAGCACGTTTCTGCCAGTATTTAAAAATTAATGCAAGTTTCTTTCGATATTTTATGCATTTTTAATAAATACGCAATATTTTCTGTCGCTCAAATAAATGCAAGAAGTTTCCTGAATATCAGAGGAAATTAAACTATCGAAACACTTTTGAAGAGATTTTTATTGAGTCCATAACGTTCTTTTACCGCACAGAAATACGTTGAAGCGGAAATTAAAGATCTCTTGCAAGAAATATGTGTCAAATGTAAGACTAGTTTGAAACATTTTAAAATGCATGTTCAGAAATATTAATTTGATGCAATTATAATGCATTAAAAATGTGCTAAAGATGCTAAGTGTATAAGGCTCTAGAATTCATGATATGCTTGCTATCAGATGCAGTCTGTTAGAAAGAATAAGAACATTTTTAGTTCTTATTTTTCGTTTAGTTCTTATTCTCGTTTTTTTATTCATAAAAATACATCATAATCATCAATTAACAGCTTTTGTAGTTTTAGCGAGTAATATTTTTACTTTTCTTCACATTCAAGAAGAGGCTTTGAAAATTGTTAGAATTCTTTAAGACTTGGTGAAGAAATTTCATGGAATTAAAATACTTTTTTACATGAATTTTAGATTGCGAAGACGAGGAAAATGAGTAGTAAAAACTGTTACCGGGTGTATGCTATAGTGCATGCAAAAAATGTTTGAACAGTTTAATTTGCATAATGAATATCCATATGTTAAGTAAAACGTAAATTTAAAAGCACTTACGTTACATTTTTTATTAGAAAGTTACCTGTTTCTGTATCATCATATATATAATAGCCAATAATCGAGTAACGCTCCTGACGTCCTCAGAAATAAAACTCGCGCCACGGTATGATAATTTGTTAATATTATGTTTTTTTTTGGTAATATTTGACATGCAGGGAAAGGCTTTATTGTGACGAGGCTGAACTGGATCCGGAATCTTGACTATTTTACTGGTAAGACTGTGTCAGTTTAGGGGAATGAAGAAACGTAAAAGGGGTCAACAATGAACGCTATCTACTGAAGTTTAGTGTTAATCCACTGGAATTGGGGTAAAAATGTCAACTATCAAAATATCACCAAACAGGCAATGGCTTCGTTCAAATGTAGAAGCAATTTTCATCCGTCATCCCTTGACAGACGATTTTCTAGCAGTATTATAATTATCTTGTAGGCAATGTGCATTTTTAAAGAAACTAATTTAAATTCTTCATTTAAATATTCCTTTATTGTAATTTTAATTTTTTAATTCAAATTGTTTGTCAAAAATATTTATTTTCAAATCGATTATAAATACCTTAAAGTTTTTAATAAACCTTTATGTATGTTCCTCAGGATTTGTTTTTCATTGAAAAACATTTTACTACAAGTCACCAGCAAACTGCAAGAATGGAAAACTATTTTAAACACAGGTTCGAATTTTTCTGCATTTAATTCATTTAAATTATTTTTTCAGTACTGGAAATGGTGATATATTGCGTAATTAATCGTTTTGTCAAGGTTTGTTTTCTTCTTGCTTAGTCATGGCTGCTTTACAGAAAACGAAGTTAATTGTGATATTGTCTTTTGACGTTTTTTTATTTTTTTTATTTTTTCAAACATAATGTCTTTTTTTTTTTTTTGAGTCTTAATAAAACGGCATTATAAAATAAACTTTAAAATCACATGGTACTGCATATAATGCATTTTATGTTTTTTATATTACAACTAGGAGGCGCCATCTAGCTTGCTTCATTTGCAAACCTTTATTCAGTCCCGTCATTTTGGGGTGTCAGGAGAGTCAATTGATCCCCCGCCCTCCTGAATTTGAAAAATTAGTGTTTTGCTAAAAGTGTGCATGGTTTTTAATGCTTTCCGATAAAATTTGCATTGAGCAATTGCACTCTTTCCCCCTCCCCTCCCTTGGAAAAAGTGAAGATATCAGGCCTACCGCTATTTGAATTCTTAAATAAAAGCTGTATTTACGCATTTTCTTCTTTTTTTTGAGAAATTTAAAATATTCAAAATGTTGGTTGAGACGATAATATATGCCTGCAAATTTCCGATACTTTTATTTATTTTGCTAAGCAATGCAATTCCCAAGTTGAATTGAGAGCAATTATTTAATACCTATGATTGATGAAAATTCAAAAAATACGAATCACCTATGTCGTAATTTAGTAATGATAAAATAATTATTGGTAGAATACTAACGAATTGTTATTATTTTTATCTGCTATTCTCTTTAACTGCATTTGATGACACGTAAAATACTTTAACATGATGAACGCAGTACATGTATATTTTAGTCTTCCCATTCATTATCGTCATTTCATGCAAGCCCAAGACCAGGTGAGCGTATTAAAGTCTTAAGGTCTTCGAAACAAAACAAAAATAAAGAGACGTTAATTCTTAGCTATGCAACATTTAATTCGATTTGAAGCTTGTGAAGATTAAAACACCAAAATGAAAGAACGTCGGCCTTTTAATATTTTCTTTTTTTCAGATTTCTTTTCGTCTTTTAAATGGGATCAAAATGAATTTGACGTTAAGCTTTTAAATATTCCTTCCTCGTATAAGAGATCTTCTGCAAAATAAAAATCGAAATTATTTTCTCAGTAGAACGATAATCTGCTCAAAAAAGTACTTGAAATATTTAATATTTCATAAAAATGTGACCATGGAGTATCCCTAAATTGATCTGAAAGCTTCAGCGTGTCAAAAGAAAATAATTCATTACTTGAATTTTTATTACGTTAAGAAGCAGTATAGAACTATAAAAAAAAGTGTACATTTGTTTACTTACTGAATGAGAAAATAGAAGATATATGGTATGGTTATCATCTTCAAACTAATTGCAGCATTTTCAAAACCAACAATGTTATTAACTGTAGAGATAGAAAAAAAATTCTGAAATGACTCAAAGTATAACTATAAACGAATTCAGTACATGAGAAAATGTGCTGCTTTGAAGTAATTCTGAACAAGATTCCTTAACCAAAGTGATAATAGACAAAATTAACTCTATTAATGTTACAACAAAATTCAATAGCCTACAGAGACCTTACACAACAAAGCGTGTCATGTAGAAGTGTTATAGAGTAGAACATTTAAAAAAAGAATTAATGATCTAAACAGAAGTATGAAAAATAAATTGATGGTGAAGATACCCAACCTACAATATCGGATTTTGTGATTTTTGTTTCAAACATAATGTTATTACACCTTTACATCAGCTTTCCGAATTTTTATATATTTTCTTCTAATAAAAAATCGGTTAATAATAAGTAGTGTAAGTGAAAATCCTCATAATGTTTAGTTGAAACATAGTTTATTAGAAACAAAAATTAAGACAATATATAGCTACACCTCTGATAGCACAAAACGGAAATCATCCCTTCTGTGTGCTCGGCTCTTACTTCACACTTCTACATTTAATCCCCTCCTCCTCGCCCTCTATATGAAATAGGGAACGTGGCATCTTGAAAACAATGTTTTCAGTTAACTTGCCATTTTTGGCATTGGAGGTTGGGTGCCTTCCCCACCGAAATACTAGGTTGAGTATTTTCGTAGGTTTTCGTATTTTCACCTACGAGGCGTATTTTTAAAGTAAGTTCCGTTTTGATATAAAAAAAGAACGAGTACAGATAGAGCAAAGAAATTTATTGCACAAAAATCTACCATCCTTACGCTATTTTTTGACATTGCTCCCGTGATTTTCCAAACATTTGTCATAGCGTGGCACAGGTTTTTGTATACCTATTCATAGAAAATTGCCGCCTGTGTAGTCAGCCATGGGATAACATGTTCTCTGAGCTCATTATTGCTGTTGTGCCACAGACCACCTTGGAAAGACTTTAGATGCCGAAACAAGTGAAAGATGCTGCGAGCGAGGTGAGGGCAGACCAGAGGATGTTCAAAAACGCCCCAGCGAAAGCCCTGAAAGAGTCCTCATGGTTGACTAAACGGGCGGTAACTTTGTACGAATAGGTATACAAAAACCTGTACCACGCTATGACAAATGCTTGGAAAATCACGGGAGCAATGTCGAAAAATAGCGTAAGGGTGGTAGATTTTTGTGCACTAAATTACTTAGCTCTATCTGTACTCGTTCCTTTTTTATATAAAAACGGAACTTACTTTAAAAACACGCCTCGTACAAAAGAAATGCACAACAAGCCCCAGTTGGTGGAGGTGTCGATTGATGGTACTTCGGAAAGTACCTAGTTCTGCTGATAATGCTCGGGTGCTAGAACTCGGCTGGTGTTGGATAGCTTCCAGCAAAACTTCGTTATAGACAACAGATCTTGGTTTCTCTTCAAGGGTCATATCACTTTCCTTGAAACGCTTAAACCAATTTTGAGAAGTGCGCTCATTCACAGAACCAGGAGCCTCAATATCATTAACTTCTTTTGCCGCTGCCCTTGCGTTAAGACCTTTTTTCCAGAAGAAACGCAAAATAACATGAATTTGCTGGCTTATTATCCGCCATTTCAAGAGACTGCAACGTCTACACAGGTAACAGAAATCTCAGCAACTGATAAGGATTATCAAGGTCAAATTTTCTCTATCATTTTAGATCAGCCGCGCAGGAACTGTAATTTGCATATGTTACATCCAGGCCTGCCAATCCAGGACAGGGAAAATACGAAAAAACTTTTGACTCAACCTGGTATAAATTAGGTTGATTTGAGAACACAAGTTTTGATATACTATACATCGATGATTTTGATCATCGAAATTCTTTATTTGAAGTGGAAAACTGGATTTAGATTTAAGATACTTCAAAATATATAAGTAACATTAATACAACTTGGATTGAAACCGGTTAAAAATTTCGGAAATAAGTCAATAACGTATTTACAATAACTGCAAGTTAAAAGGAAATATCACTTTGCATTTGTAGATGTTTGAAAACTTACTTTTCTACTTACAATAAAGCTTTTCAAGTAAGAAAACAAAACAAAACAAAAATAGTTTTTTATTTTTTAGTACACTGGTTATCATAAATTAAGGAAAAATCACCAAAATAGCGATAACTCTCTCTCTCTCTCTCAAAAAAAAAGCCAAACCGTGTAAAATTTGAATATGTTGCTGAGAAAGAATGACTCAATAAAAGTGAAATATGCAAATTAGTGGATCTGAAATTGGAGTGCGTCATCTGATAGGAGCATGAAAAGTGCACGTTTGAGAGCAAGCGTATAAACTGCGCTGTGATACTTTCATATGAAATTCGAGATAGCCATTTTGTAACAATGGCTTCCAGGCATCATTTGCCTGAAGAACTACGATGGAGACCCATTGGGGGACTAGAGGCTGGGCAGAGTCAAACAGAAGTAGCCAGATGACTAAATGAGAGTCATTTTGCGCTTCATAGATTTCGGAGCCAATTTCAAACTGCAGATTCGGCATCCAGAAGGTTCAGTCATGGACGGCCAATGGCTACGACAATCGCCGATGATCGATTTTTGAGGTTATGTTCACGCAGGAATAGAGCCAATTTGGAGCTATTCCAACTCATCTCAGATCATCCCTTGCTGCAGCTAACGGAAGGTTGGTGTCAATGTCAACTGTACGTAGAAGGCGGTCTGTATGCGATGCGAACAGACATTTTTGTGCTACTCACACTTCGCCATAGAAGGGACCGTTTACAGTGGGCACGACAACATATCCAGTGAATGCCTGATCAATGGAGGGTTTTTCTCTTTACGGATGAGTCTAGATTTACTCTAGAAAGCGATAGTAGACGCTATTTGATATGGTGATAACCTGGAACCCGTTAACATCCGTGAAATATCCACGAAAGAGATGGATACGTAAGAAGCAGTGTCTGTGTTTGGGGTGGCATCTCTTTAGGTGAACGCACAGATCTCCATGTCTTTCCAAGGGGAACCGTGAACGCTCAGGTTTAAAGAGATGACATCCTTGATGCTTATGTGCGCACATATTCCGGGGAAAGAGGTGATGCTTTCCTGTTACAGGACGATATCGCAAGACCATACAGAGTTCGCATCGTAGATGATTATCATCAACCGGCTACAATTCTGGGTATGGTGTGGCCAGCTTGATATCCGGACTTGAATCCTATCGAGCACGTTTGGGATGCTTTAGGCAGACGTCTAGCTGCTCCCAACCCGCACCTTCAGACTCTTGCCGCACTATGGCTCCCGCTTCCTGTGGAACTGATAGACCGAATAATTGACAGCATCTCACATCGCTGTGTGTGCTATATTGCTTCTAGAGGTGAACATATTCTATATTTGAGGTATTTTTTCTATAGCAAACTGACACTATCGATTTGTTCATTTTAGGTATGTGTTAATTTTTATTTTGTCATAATTGTCTGATACTTTCTTTTTATGTTATTTTATATATTACTTACTATGTGTTGCATATTGTGGGTAAGTTTCATAAAATTCTACATGTAACTTTCTGAGTAATCGTTATTTTTGTGATTTTTCCTTAATTTATGATAACCAGTATATTTATTATACTGGACGTGGGGAATTTCAATTACTGGTATTGCAAACAAACTAAAGATTATAGCAGTTAATTAGAACTACTACAGAGCTTGATGTTAATGTTAATAATCCGAAGTAAAGTTTCTCAGCGACAGTGGTTTAAGAAGACAAAACATTTTATTTGCACAAGACATGGACATGGAACAACATACACAAGACACAACTAGATAAAAACACACACAAAAATGCACAACGCCATACAATTTACGAGCCTAGAGTTGTCGCCAAAGGTTCGGGAGTCAATCGTGGCTGTAAGAGCAATACTCACGTTTCTCCAGAGGTAGCGAAGGTTTTTGCATTGCTGTTCAACAGTTAATTTCTCTAACTCACATATAATAGTTTTCCCATTCGATGTAAAGTTGTACAGGTATTTATACATATAAAACAAGTGCACATCCCTCCTAAATTGTTGGACTAAATAGTTGAATGGAATCGTTGTTTAAACTTTCTTTCCAAGAACTTTTGGCTCTTTATTTTATCACTAGAAAATCGCCCGTCAAGGTATGACGGGTGAAAATTGCTTCAACATTTGAACGAATCAATTGCCTGTTTGAATATTTTTTATAGTTGAAATTTTAACCCTAACTGCAGTGGATGAACCCTAAACTCTAGCTGATAGCGTTAACCGTCGACCAAGTTTTCGTTTCTTCATTTTCCTAAAATAACAGTTTTACTAGTAAAACAGTTAAGATACCGGATCCAGTTCAGCCTCGTCAAAATAAAACATTTCCCTACATGTCAAACATCGCCATAAAATATTATCAAATTATCATGTCGTGGAGCGAGTTTCATTGTTGATGACTTCAGGAGCTTTACTCGATTATTCGTTATTGTATATCTGAGAATTGTTAATACAAATTTAATAATTTTTCTAAACAAATAAACAGTTTACATTTTTTTAAATGTAAATGTTTCTGGCTGAAGCTTTTCAAGCATTAAATCACCATTTAAATAAAGGCTATTAAAATGAGCAATATTTTACAAGAGCAGCCTTTTCATAATTTTATCGACTATATCGATTTTCTTTGAGAGTGGGATAATTTACGTGAAAACATTACATCATTAACACTTAAATTTGTTCTAGCTTCGAAAGGTGATTATCAATACATTTTCGGTATAGTAAATAACAATCTATCATCATCCTTCCGAGGAGAAACCTCATTTCAGTGCTTCTATAATTTGATGTAAAGCAACATGATCTATCATATACTTTCGCTAAAACTGTCGTAATCAGAGACGCTCCATGGTAACTTCAAAATTCGTTTTTTCTTCTGTTTTTAAAGCAGTTGTTATTTAACTGGTCTAAAAATAATAAGCTTGATTACTTTTCTCAACGCTGCGCCGCATGGTAATTTTTTATTATAGGTATTACTAATGTATTTATTACTGCGTAGCAAAGCAGTAAATTAAATATATTTTCCTACTTCAATAGTTGAATCAATTACCTTAATATTTTATTTACTTATAAATAACTTTATTTAGGCACTAAAATATAAAGTTCTTTATTTAATATTCCAATTTTAAAATATATTTAGTGTTCAATTGAGGGGGAATTGAATACAGAACACCCCTCCTCCACGATTTAATTTATATTCTTTAATAATATACATTATAACTGTGTATGATTTCTGAAGTTTGACCAATATTCTGGACTTACTATTTCACGATGCCGCCAGTTCAATTTGAAATTAGGGTTATATTAATTAGCAGGCTTCAATAAAAGGAGGAGATTCTGAACTCGTCGGATTTGTTTTTCCTTTGTACAATGTTCCATAAATACTCGAAGACACCTGTACCCAGGGGCGTGCACAGGGAGGGGGAGGGACACCTGTTGGCCCGGGCCCGAGCCTGGAGGGGGCCCAGTATTTTTGTAACTAAGGGTGCAATATAGTGGTAAACAATATGGAGAGGGGCTCAAATCAATTTGTGATGGGCTCCAAAATTTCTGTGCACGCCCCTGCCTATACCGATAAGGAAAAGTCTTTTTTTGTTTGAAACAGCATAGTTCCTCGGCGGTCTAATGTTAATCAAGTTCAGGTTTGATGAAATGGAAGGAACTCTTCAAATATCATACTCACATTTAAATCGATTTGTACTTTATTAACTTTGTATATCGTATCACTTAGTGAACCGGTTTTTATGCTTTTTTTGTTTAGTGGTGGTTTTGTTTAGGGGTGGTCTAACTTAGGTTCCAAATCTTAGATTTACCCTATTTGTTCTTAAGGAAAAAGTGAAGGGTAAAACAATAAATTTCATGCAATTTCCCTCACAAACGATTAAATATAAAACCCATTGATAAACAAAGGCCATAAAACAAAGGTTTAAACTTTCTTTACCTATAGTTAAAGAAAGCACTAAAAAAAATATATTACTAAGAGTAATGTTAATGAAAATTTCGAATTAAGGATTCTCTGAAGCAAACATAAAATTCATTCTAGTGGAATTTTTAATCTTCATCTATAGTGGGGCCGTGTGAAGAAACATGCGACTTTTATCACGAGTTACATGACACTAATTGCGAAGCATAAATTACGATTTACAATATTACAATTCTAAAATTTACAATTTTACAAATTTATACTTAAAGCGATTTCGTTTTTTTTTAGTGACTCGTGCATTTGCTTTCGGAAAGCAAACTTTGATAAAGTTGAACAAATGATGAAGACAATTTTTTTCGTACATAGTTACGCATTTGAAAAAGCCTTTCGTCACAGTCGTCGGAAGTCTCCGAGACGCTCGCCGTGTTATTTACACCACTAAAAGCAAAAAATAAATTACTTTTACATTAAAAAAAACGCCTTCAAAAAATACCCAGGAACTAAAAAGCAAAAAATAACTGATTACACTTACATTCTATTTCCTATCCAAACATAGAAATGAAATTTATTTTACAATTCCAGTACAAAAACCAACTAAACTAAACACCGAATTATAAAATAAACACTGATTTAAATTACTATACGATGAATTATTTCAAATACCTAACTAATTATATACGTTTTCTTAATTTTTAATAACATTTTGAAGTCGGGGCCTCCTATAAACTACTACCTAACGTAACTGAGTAGGTTTAGTTTTAAAGACTAATTTCGCGTATAGTTAAATTATTGTTTAATTCAGGATTCGGTGGGTTGTCAGTTACGTTATGTAGTTGTTTATAAGAGGCTCCGACTTCTACTTCCTAAAAGGTAAATCCAAAAGGTTATTAAAAATTAAGAGATCGTATATAATTAGTTAGGTATTTAAAATAATTCATCGTATAGTAATTTAAATCAGTGTTTATTTTATAATTCGGTGTTTAGTTTAGTTGGTTTTTGCGCTGGAATTGTAAAATAAATTTCATTTCTATGTTTGGGTAGGAAATAGAATGTAAGTGTAATCACAGTAATTTTTTGCTTTTTAGTTCCTGGGTATTTTTTGAAGACGGTTTTTTTTTTAAATTTAAAAGTAGTTTATAATTATCACGTATCGCGCGTAATTTTTAGATCAGAGCTGCAAATTAGACCAAAGTATATGTAATTGGTAGTTTAAGTTGGGAAGAGCTAAAATAAATGATCCATCAGCTGATTTCAGCAAGAATTAAAAAAAACTCTCAAAAACTCTATTCATCTAAGCCAGAGCCTATTTTAGCTCCACGCCGCTCATAGGCTGATTTGAAATCTTCCACCTCTTTACTTTCTGAACTTCTTTACTTAGTTTAGTACTATGCTTGGAAAATATTTCATTGTCGTGAGATGGGTAAAATTAAAAATTAGTCAATGATGACAAAAATATGTCAGAAAAAATAAATATCAACTATATTTCAGAAAACCCTATAAAAACCCCCGCAAACTTTTAGAAAAAGTAGAAAATCAATATTTTAGTATTAGCAACAGTTTAGTCGATGAAGACCAAAGTTGTGGTGATTTTTGAAAAAATGTAGACGGTTCTGATATAAATATCGTAAAGTAGAAGCTGGCTAATTTCATACTTAGTTTAATATTTAACAGACTTATATAAATTAGCTCTATTCAAACGTATGACGAGTTGCAAAACGTATAAAAAGGGAAACTGACCATTTAGGGCTGCAGCAACATCTTCGATCAGACAGCCGCTTTAGCATAAACATCTCAGCTAATGATGGGGCTACTAGGATTCGTTCTAAGTCTGTTAAATATAAATATCTGCTAAATATTAAAACCAAGTATTAAATAACCAGTTTCTACTTTAACGCTATTTATGCCAGAATCGCCTACATTTTCTCAAGAATCAGCACAACTTGCGTCTTCATCAACTTTACTGTTGCCTAATGCTAAAATATCGGTGAATTCTTCTAAATCTTTCGTTTTTGCGAGTTTTCTGAAAGTGGAACAACGTACCCCGGGCTCTATGTCTGGAAAAAGGAATAACTTTTTTCAGTAAGACAAAAGAAAACTATAAATAATTGTGAATTAAAAGAACTTATTTTAGAAGAGGAGTTTAATTCATTGCTGCTTTTTTCATTAAAACCGTTAAAAAAATTAAAGTTGCAGGCAAATGAAAGTTACTCAACACTGCCAAAGTAACAACAAAACTTGTTTCTGAAGCATAATTTGTTCAGTATAACTGTACTATGTGATTACATTATACGATTTATAGAATTATAAGTGCTTTTTGTAAGTCATAAATTAAAATAAAAATATGTGCAGTGTAAAAATTATTGAGTCCGGTCCAACGTGTCCCATTGCCCAACGAGCTTTGACTGCCTCTGTGCTAAAAAAAAAAGAGTATCAACTCTTTTTAAATTGCTCAGGATATTTCCTGAAAACAAAAAGCTTGAAGACATGAACCTAAACAATATGAAATTTTAAAAATTAATTTAAAAAATCTAATGTTTATTGCATGATAGAATACTACTGATCTCTGAAATTAAAACAAATATTTATTTCTAATGACATATAATTAAAACCCAAACCAGTGCTACCAATATGATGAAAAATGTAATTCAGTAGTTTGCTACTAACATTTGAGCAAATATTAATCAAGCTTTAAGCGGGAATGTTTGGATTTCATTCTTAAAAGTACATGTCCTTCAACAATCACTGTCTAACCACCAATGAAGTGGAAGGGCTAAGATACGATTTATAAACGGAAAATGACGTATCTATTGATTTTTTTGGATTCCAGCTTTTGTAGCTGTGTGCTACCCTCTAAATTAAGCAGAGTCACATCGAAATCAGCGCATTAAATTTTTACTTTTCTCCGTCAGTCAGATACTGATCATCTTAACTGACTGTTTGCCAATTCCGTAGCAATTGTTTGAAGACAGTAAATGAATTTCAGCCCATTTCATTTCGATCCATTTTCAAACGAACTCTGGAGATTTGAAAACAAGTGAAAAAATAAAACTGAGCTCTTAATTTAATCAACACATCTTATTACTATAGAAAAAGATTACAATGAACTAAATCAACAATTTCACGTAATTCAAATGCAGTAACACGTTACACCTAGCAATACAGTTTTAAATGCTTTTTTTTCTGTACATCTGGTTGCTATTTGGCATTAGCAGTTTCTTTACGACGTGAACAGTCGAAAGTAAAAACTGATAAACTAATACTTAAGCACTAATCTGATTACGAAGCTTTTAACGTAGAAGCCTTTTTAAGGGAACACATTGAAAAAAAAAAGCTTTTATGAGAATAAAGTTCTTATAAGCTTTTATAAATGGGTTTGATGCTTTTGTATTATTTTTAATTGTATTTAGCTGTTATGTGCACAATTTTGATTCACGCATCTAAATCGGGATTTCGTTTTTTCTTTATTGTATTTACAGTCATGCACTGATCATTTAGTAGGGGTTTTAAATTTTCTGCATGGAAATGTAATTTTGAGTGTTTCACTAGTCATTTCTTTTAAATGTATGAAATTGCGCATATACTCAAATAGAGGTAGATGCAAGTAATTAACTTAAGCAGGATTATATCAAATGTTTCTTTTTTTTTTATTTTTTCATGCAAATAAAATTCAATATATTTAACTCTGGTTTCCTTTGAAACATGATATTTTTTTGTTTCACTTGTTTACTTATTCGATTATTTAGTAAATCACTTGCGTATTCAAATATTTATTAATTCACTTACATTCCTTCATTAAATAACTCATTTATGTATTCATTGATTCACTTATTTTCTTATGCATTCAGTAATTTATTCCAAACCATAAGTTCTATCAGCTGCTAAACTAAACATGAAAATCCGAAAAAGGACAAAAAGCGGTTTTTAAGTTTTCTGTATCGACATACACGCTGATTTGCTTATTACAGTTTGCTCCTACAATTACATTGCGTAGTGGAATTCTAATTACAAGAACCAAGTCTGCCATGTTAGTTAAAATTAATTTACTCGTGTTCTTGCTTGGTATTTAATGTGTGTTTTTTAATTTTATTAAAATATTTCTTAGTATCAAGATTCAAGTTAAAATGACATTTTTTAGTACTTACAAAAGCAGAAAAGTTCTTAGTATTAATATTCGTCCAATAGGGGTCTTGTACCTTGGGAAACTTTTCATATTTAAATTTCAATGTCAATTATTTGAATCAAATTTAAAATCTAAAAGTCACAATAAAATACTTCAACATACTTTTATGCAATATATATATATATATATATATATATATATATATATATATATATATATATATATATATATATATATATATATATATATATATATATATATATATATATATATTAATTCAGACAGTTTGAAAATAAAATATTGCCAGCTATTTAAAGTAACAGTTCCAGGCTGCCCCAAGGCAGAACATCCTATTGTACCTTGGGACACATCCTGTTGTACTATGGGAAAGTCTTCATGATTCAGGAAACAACCATATATTTGAACCAATCTTGTACCAAAAAAAAAAAAAAAAATCTTCATATTAATTAATTAAATCATGAATAATGATTTATGGATTGTGAATAATTAATTATTATCTAACATTAATTGTGTTCGAAAGACTACATTAGATTAGAACATTGTTACATGTTCCTAATCATATCTTAATTATTAAGAACAATAAATATGTTGTACCTTTGAACGTGTCCTAAGGTACAATTTTTTTGGATGTGCCAAGGTACCATCCCCACGTAGAATAATAAAAACCAAAATGGTGGTCAATATGGATGCACAATCACTATTTTTTCGTAACCAAAATATTTAAAATACTTCTCTTTTGTAACAAAATTAAAAAAAAAAAACATAGATGCTAAAAATAGATTCTTAGAAATTAGCAGCGTCCCAAGGTACAACACTCTACCCTATCGTCAAAATGACTGAAATAAATTGACCTTCAGTTTTTAAATATGAGTTATAATGAATCAATTTTGAAAAAATTGCATGATGAACTATAAGTATCAATTGCACGCTAATGAGATTAAATATTTTTTTAAGTAACAATAAAGAAGAAAACAGCTAAAACATATTTTTAAAATTTGTTCAATTGCATGGAATGAAAGAAGTGCGATAATGAAGCAATTACGTAAAAATTAAAACCAAACTTTACCATCTGCAAACATATTACGATAATAATACAAAAGAATGTCCTTTAAGGTACATTGCTTCTTTGTTAAACTTTTAAAGTTATTATAATAGCTTTCATCGAAAACTCCTCTTGATCATAAATACTTTAATACTTATGTAAAGCAATCCCTCTCGAAATAAAAAAAAAAAGTTTTTCTAAACTTGTATCCTGTTTGTTTTTTTCGATACATGCGTAGCTTAGAATAAAACTCGAAAATTGCTAAAACAACAACTTTCTTGCTATGTTTGAAATCCCTTTATTCGCAAACAAACAAAAAAGAAAAGTGAATATGCCTTTTCAGCCGAAAATATGCATTTTCTTATGCTTTTTATTTTAAACGGAAACTTAATAAAAGAAATATTTTTCACGTTTTCCGTTACGTTGAAAATGTTATGTTAATTCTTTTTTTTTTTTTTGCTTTGCATCGCAACTGTTAGCTTTTTGAGGCCACTCATGTATAAAATGTTTCGGTTAAGAAAAAGAACCTGGGAGAAAATACTAAATTTTCTCTGCGAGAAATGTAGAACAATCTCATTATACTGCTTTTATTTAAACACTTGAGATTAAAAGGAGAAAATTATCATGTTCTGGGCTTCTTCATAATTATTCGCTGTTCGTAAATCTAAACAAAATAAGTGTAAAGATGTGAAATTATTCACACGCTCTTTTTTTCAATTATTAAAATCATTTTTGCGAAATTTCTGAGAACTTCTTTGTTTCTGAGCTAAATTTTAAAAATAATTGTCTAAAAGAAAAAAAAAAAAACTTCTCAAACAGCACCTTTTAATTGCATCAATTCTTAGACTTTGCTAGTTTTTTGCCCTTCAAAAATGAGTGAAGTTGCATTTTATGCGACTTTTAGTGAAAATTTTCATTCACTCAATTAATGTATAACATTTCAAAAATGGTGAATGATTCCGCTTGCAGTTTTTACTTGTTGAATTTTGCTTAGTGAAGGGATAAAAGTCAGTGCGAGAAGGTGAAATTGCGGTGAAGAAGAGTACCAAGTCTTCATGTATAAAATGCATGACTGATACTACAAGTTCAATTTGGCATGGAACTGCCAAGCAATAAATAGTTTAAAAAGTTAACATTTTTTAAACACGTTTTTGATCAATTTCTTTGCATGTGGAGTGTTTTATCGCCATTTCAGTGCAAAGATTTTCATAATTTAAGTAGTCATTTTAACTCAAGAAACGCTCAAACAATGAAGATGAGTTTAAAAAATGTTTATATTTATCATAATGCCGACTGTTACTTAAACGGGTCGTTAGGCGATCCATTTTTAATGTTTGCATACTTTCTGCAATAAAATATGATAATGCTTTTACAGTAAAAACAAGCTGGATAACTGGTGAGAAGTTCAAACTTACTTCTGTTGGAGCAGGATTCATCTCCAGTATGAGCGAGTTTATTGTGATTATATTCGATAACAGGATTTTTCTGGATGTTACACACTCCCCCCGCCTCACACTAAATTACTTGGAGTCCCACTTCTCCTTTCTCCTTCGCCTTTCTTTGTTACGTGCCACGCGACACTATATAAATATATCATTGTAAAATTGTTTTTATTTCGCCCAAAGTGCGTGATATCACTTCTTTTTTGATCATTCGATCCTCACCAAATCACAATCCCCGTCAGAGAATGAAATTATTTAGGAGGGGGGGGGGGGTACATTTTTTATTTGAAAAACACCTGTAATAGTGGATTTGAAATTATAGAAAAACGTGCTACACACACACACATTTGCTGTGCATGTATGCTTAATCTTCCAGCGGTCGTGTACATCTGAGAAATACAATAAGGGGCTGTACATAAATAATGTCAAACTTCTTAAAACTTTTTTGATAACACCACTTTTGTCACTAAGTGTTATACGTCATCATATGCTCTCCCCCTCATTTGCCACATGTCATGCTATTTTTTTTTATTAAACTATTCTTATTTAGAAAAAGGACTATACCTCATTTCCTGTTACCCCCTCACCCCATGTCACAATTTCGCGAACCCTCTTCCCCCTCAAACGGTGGCATCATTTGGGGACAGTCCTTAAGATAATTTTGTGGACAGATAGATCTACAAACGTGCGGCTTGAGTTATTCTTCCCCCTTTCCTAGATCTACTTACAGCATCATCACTGGAATTTTTTTAGTGTCAGTAGTAATATTCACTACTGTTCTTTGTACCTCAAAGAATACTCGTCACAATGTAATTTATTTAATTTTGTTTCATATTTATTAATATTTTTAATTTACTTTTTTAAAACTTTCATGTTACCTTTACTCTTTTATGCTCTAAAAGTAAATATAGACCATTTTATACATTTTAGTTTGATTTCAATTTTAATTACTCTTTAGTCATTTTCTGTTATTTATGGTAGAGTTTTTCTATAATTTAAAGTACAATTTTTAAATATGGTGCTTATTGATAATGGTGCTTTGCTAATAACAACATCATTTTGATATTTAACCTCTTGAAAATATTATGCTTTACAATAGTGTACCTGAGAAATACGCGCAACCGTTAGTGTATATATCGAAGCAGCACCACCTTTGTAACCAAAAGCCATTGCACAGAAAACCTAAAAGTTCTGATAACGTAGCAGCATTAGGCCGAGTCAAAATCCTTACTCGGCTATTTTGCGCTCTCAACACTCGCCAACGCGTGTTTTTTTTTTTTTTTTTACACTAAAATGTTATTTTGCAACGGAGTTCAATTCGTGGTTTTAGAACTCGCTTATATATTTAAATTAACTGTACAAATATAACGATATTCTAGTATTCCTGTCTTATTATGAAGAAAAAAATAAAAACAAATACCTGAAGAATTTTAACAAACCATAATGAAAAAAATAACTTGATTCCAACACAAAAACAGGTAACTGATTTATGTATCAATTATATGAATTATGTAGAGCCAAGGAATATAGTACTAACAGACTTTTTGTCTGCAAAGGGTATTCTAGTCTAGAGGCTTAATTTTAAGGTGATTTTACAGGCGTAATAGAAAAAAAAAACAGCAGCTAATTTCACTATCCATTTTTATCAGTTTTTTTAATTAATACTTTATAAGTATAAAAATGAATAATAGTTGAAAAAAAAATCAGAATTGTGGTTGGGGGAGGCTGGCAAAGCAGGGACTCTAAAAAGGGGGGGGGGGGAGGGGTCTCCTGGTTGACGTGATTCCAATCCTCCAGGTGATCTGAAACATAAAATCAAGTTTAATTCTTACTAAACAAGGATGTAGAATTGTCTGGACGTAGCAGATTTGAAATTTTTTTTTCACAAAATGGCGTCTTTTTGAAAAAAAAAAAAAAAGTTTATTTTTTTGGCTTCTTTTTTTGAATTTTAGTATATTTTTAAAAATAATAAAATCAAAAATTTCAAAAACCTCTACGTGGAAACAATTTTGATAGTACTTGGAAAGTCTGTACGAAAACTTCAAGTAAATCGGTGTATTAGAACTTAAGATATTTTGTCAACCATATCGAAAAAACTAGTTTCGAGAAAAACGCTTTTGCAGCCTCATTTTAGCAAAAGAGTTTATTCCAACAAAATTAACTGTAACTCCAAAAATAATTTGAATTTCCATAAATCCTTCTAGAGACTCATTCTTAAAGGTTTAAACTCTGAGAATATGAAGGGGGGAAAAAATTCGATTTTTTTGAATTTCTAGACTAGAATACCCCTTAATTAAATCTGTGGAATGTGTTATTTTTCTCAGCCTCTTGAAAGGCCAATTCCTCCAATTTTTCCGACGTAATTCCAAAAACGTCTTCTCTAATTTCAAAACATAACTTACTAATTATATTCCTATTTCGGAGGGCTTGTTTCCAAAATCTCCATTCAGTGAGTAAGGTAGCAACAAACCGGTATTTATCTTTAATGCGACTGTTTAAAGTTGCTTTCGGAACTATTGTCGGTTAAGGTCCATGCCATCATTTCTGTAAGCTTACTGTAGCACGTTACATACTCTCACTTGTCAACAGGCCATATTTTACTAATTTTTGCAATTTTGTGAAACAGCAAAAGTATTTGAAACTGTATTATTATGTTTTAAATTTTTAATCAATTTTATAGAAAAAAATAAGTTGAAATTATAATAAAGTCAAAAAGTTTTCATGAATTACTGATAAACTTTTTTCATTATTATGATATTTATTTTAGAAGAACTGAGCATTTTTCAAAGGTAACTGACCTGAAGTTACTAGATTATTTGCGATTTTCTATGAATGAACCACTTTGTCAGGTGGTCCACTCGCGAAAACACCTAGCGGTTCAATGATAACAACTGCGTCATTTTAAATATTCTTATAGATGTTACTGCTGTAGCGAATCATGAAGAAACATGAAGTATGGTGAAACGCATTTGAAAAAGACACTCTTTTAAGTCTATGTTCATGTTTAATTGATCAGTGATATTCAAATCTTGTTATAACTAAATGAAAATCTCAATAATTTGTAAGATAATGGTAGAAATCTTATCTGACCGATTAACAATATGATGAAGTAATTTTAGCTACTTGGCTACTCTGCAGTAGACTGTTGTCAGACAAAGGAAAGTACTAAAACTGATTACGCGTCTACACAATCTCTGGTACGGGAAATATCTTCGCGGTCTAGTCATGGAACCGGTCCATTGACGGCAACCTTTATCTATGTTTGGTGAACTAGTCTTCTAAGAGACAAAAGTTGAAGCGATTTTTATAGCGAAAAGTCAAATTGTCAATCTTTTGCTGTGACATCACGTAACCAGTGAGAAGACTTTCCTGTAAGAGGTACTGGTAGGCGTCCACTGAGAGGTTTAATTCCAGTCGTGATTTTTATTTTAAAACAACTGTTTTTTAATCTCTCTCTTCCAATAACTCGTTTCTATGGAACATTTTCGTTATACTTTATTTCACTTGCTTTTTACAAGCACAATAACAATCAAGTTAAAGGCGCAAATCAATCAGCAAAAATAAATAAAATTATCATCATAGTTACTTGTTATTAATCCCTAAGCCACGACGTTTTGCTTGAATGGTGTGAAACTTCCATTGCGACGATGCAATGGAAGTTTCACACCTAAATTTCAATTTCAACTGCCACAACAACTATCTAGAAGTAAATAGTGAAAAATATCAACAAAATGTATAAATGATGCTGTCACGTTATTTGAATAGAGTATATGATGCAAAATGAAAATTAAAAAACAATAAAAGAAGTGAATGAAATAATAAGCTACTCTACCGTTGCAACTAGGAACAAGTTACTTTTTTGTAGTAACGATGCTATTTTCACGTGAGTTATAGTTTAGGAAATAATTGTATGAAACCAATTATTTCCCTTCACAATAGGGCTGACGAAAATAATTATCGAAAAAAACCCTTCTCTTGTCGGAAGATTTTGAAGGTTTAGCACTTACTTAGCAGTAAAACATTTAATAAAAAAATATCATGTGGGAATGATCGTCTGGTTTGTTGTTTCCATTGGAGCAATATCATTTTTTGCAATAGTAGTAAAATTTATTTGAGCAATCTGTTTTATTTTAGCTACCAAAACATAATTATTAAAAAAAAAACAGTCGTGTTAATTTTCGAAAGCTTTCTCTATTATCTCTAAAAATTTACCACTCACTGACGTACATTAATTTGTCATTTTGCATTTATCAATAAACACGAGGATTTATCTCAGGAGAGTTTTTAAATTAAAAATAAAGCTTCGTTTTTCTCCATAAGCTTATTTTCCAAAAGATTTGCTACGAGCACAAGGTTAGGCCTTAACTTTGGTTACATTGTTTATTACATTGCTGGGAAAATCTGATTTATCAAAAGGTTTTCATACTCAGCTTTTTATAATCCTTTAATCCGTTTTGCCAGGAAATCGTTTATGTGATGTACTTTAATTTCTAACGAAATATGTTTCGATGTTTATTTAGAGAGAGTTATAAAATTGTTTTCCAGTGTATGTTGTAATTTTATTTTTTGTATATGGAGTAAAAAAATATTTATATAATACTAAATTGAAGCTACTCATGCAACTCTAGAAAATTTAACCGGATCACGTAGTGTTTCAAGAAGCAGTCGACATACAACATAAGAGGGTTTTCTGCCTCTTAAAAATCTACCGATTGAAGACACGAACCGCAGGATCAGATCCTCTACCAAAGTTGGACGAGACCAAGGCATAACCACTACGCCACATAGCCGTCAGCTTTGAGAATTGAATCGGTTTTGTCAAGTTAATGAACAAATTGAAAAAAAAAATGCAGTTTTTAGAAAAAGCACACAATTACAAAAAGGGCAACTGATGAACATACTAAACGCTTCAGGTGGGGGGGGGGGGGAGGGGTATAGCTTGTACTACCATCTTGGATTTTAGGAACATTTTTTTAGCTTTCCTCACCTATCTCAAAAACTATTTCGTTGCAAGCAAAATCATTCCTCAATAAATTAAAGAGCATAAAATTTTCTCCAAAGAGTTTTTTTTTTAAAGTTTCATAGTAATAATAGATGCTAAGATATTTACTTTCAATTTTCGTGATATTTTAAGAAACTGACCATTTTAGCCCTCTTTTCTATTTTTAAAGACCCCTCAAAAATTGATCTGATATGATTCTTTCTTCTTTTTGGTGCAAAGTAGTGTGAGTCATTAGAGTGATTGGATTTCTTGAAATTAAAATGCACGCGAGGGAGGAAGAGGGCGAAAAATTAAAAAAAACCAAAATATTTCCAGGAGTTCTTTTCGTTATCCCCCCCCCCTAGTCCTGCAGACGAAGGCACAAAATGAGGATGAAAAAGAACATAACGATTTGAAAATTGGCATACAAGTACAAAACAGCTCCTAAAAACATGCTAAAACTCAAGACAGTCAACTGTGCCTGGTGTGACGGCACACCACATTACACCTCCTTAATAACTTCCCCACTTTTACGAGGGTCGATTCAACTAAGTTGCCTCGTGTAGAGGAAGTCTAAAGATCCTAATTCACAAAAGTGCTTTTGAATTTTTGTTTTATTGCAAGAGACTGAAATGATAACGTAGCTATTAGTGGGTTTTTTTGCTAATTTTCTAAATATAAGCTTTCAAGTAAAAGTAAACGCAATAAATAAAAATTTTATTTACATTGTACAAAAGTTCTTTTGAATCTTTATTTTATTACAAGACACTGAAATGATAGGGTAGCTATTTGTGAGGTTTTGTTAACTTTCTGAATATAATTAATGAATTAAAAATAAAAACAATAAATAAAATATTTATTTACAATGATTTTTGCAAAAAAATTGCTATTAAGAATGCGACCTTTAATACAAGTCGAAATTTTAGTAAAATTGATACTTGATTAAGCAAATAGAGATCACTTGCGGAACCCCTGTCAAAGTTTCGGGGAACCCTAGGGTTTCGCGATTGGCTTTTGATCTTAAAGAAATTTAAATCAGTGATAATATAATTTTTTTTAGTGCTAGATATTGACTACTGACGCGAAATTCATCGATTATAAACAAAGAAAACTCCAGACTTTACTCATTTTGAATTGGAAGTGTTATCTTCAGTTTAGAGGCATTAACTAATGCAAGAATAACAATTGGCTAAAAAAATGAATAGTAAGTCCTAAAAAACTGAAGAATATTGAACAGCTTCTAGTGATTTGTTTTGCGTTACATCATTATCTTGTAAAGCTCTTAATAGAATTTAAGAAATTTCCACCGCTTGTTATGCAAAAACTTCTTTACTCTTCAAGCAAAGGAATAAAGCCTACTGAGCTATTCACAAAAAATTCTACTCATTAAATATTTCTTGTGAAAATAAAGTAGCAAATTATATTTTAATGGGCTGAAAGTCTATTCTTGAACTAAAAACTGCTAAATTAAAACTTTTTTTAAAAAAGAAATAAAATACATTGCCTAGAAAAATTCGTTTTCCTTTAGTTCAGATATTTTTTAAAAACAACTAATCTCTATCAAAATCTTAATTTTTTTATCTTTCATTTATAAATAAAAATATCGTCAGAATTAGCTTTGCTTTCGTCATTTTTTTAATTCACACTTTTTAATGTAAAAAATCAGGTGAATCTTGTTATAGCTAATTTTTCAATTTTATATGTTATAGACACATATAGCGACAAAAATTAATTTATTAATAAAAAAGCTACAAAATAATAAAAAATAAAACCCCTTTTGAGAGAAGAGATATTGAGAAAATAGGATTAACGTAAACTAAACATTTCTTTTTTTTTAATTAAGAATTTTAAGTAATTATGAAGATACAAAATTTTCAGATTTTGTTTAATGATTCGTTATGAGAAAACTTATTAATAAAAAAATCGTCCTAAAATATTTAAGAAACCGAGCTGCAACGCTAAAAATAACATTGACTTGTTAATAATCAGTCATTTGTGCAAAATGTATTAGCTGTTTAGTTTAGATCATTGAATATCAAAGTTGAAAATTAATATGCAATTTCATATGCAAAATGAAAATGTTAATCGTTTAAAGTTTTTCATGAAAAATTCAAGAAATGACACGAGTGCATTTCTTAAACCATGCATTTTCTAAAACCTATGTCGAACTAACTATGATAAAGTTTTGGTAAAATGGTAACAGTTGGATCGCAGTTTTTATATTCTTTCCAAAAGAAGGCTGTACAACGTCTCATCCTCTTAGGCTGTGTATCATTTTAAAAATAAGACCAACTGTAAAGTTTGTTTATTCTGAAGTTATTGGAATGGAAAAAAATGTCACAGATGTTGTTTCTCCCAGTTACTTATTTCTTATGCCAGTAGGTAGATTATTATAATGTTTTTCTTCTCAATTTTATGAGGACTCAAATTATGAGTTCGTACACGTTTCTTACCAATTAGTTAAGGTTATGATTGAAGTCTTGGATTATTATAAGCACAGTTCAGCTATCTTTTATTTTCAAACTTCATTTGTAAGATGATGTTTTGAAGCTTTAGTGCTAAATTATACAATCAATCTCATATTTCTTTACATGGGTGCGAATTTCACGACCATATTTTGTAAATATTTATAATGTTTTCTTAAAATATTTCATTTCTCTGAGTTCACATTATAGTTGACAATATGCCTAGATAATCGTTATAGCAACAATCTCAGGGCGAAGCATTAATGTATTGAGAATTAACTAAGTTTTGCCACTAACCTAAAAAGACTACTCGTTACTATAGTAGTCTTCATCAGCAAAATCGTTCCAATAGGTTAGTTGAAGTTACGTACTAGGAAACCACACCGAAGTGCAATGAAAAAAATGCTGTCTTACCTTACGCATATTTGCACATGCTTGCACAGTTCTTGTCTGAATTTACGAAGTTAGGGGTAATAGGGGATATACAACGTATTGTTTTCTATACGTCAATGACTCTAAATCGAAATTCATGAAAAAGACTAATATCAAATTTCATGAAACAAAATAAACAACATAGAGGAATTAATCCAGCTTTAATAAGTGAACTCTCTCCCTGATTTAAACAAAAGCTTAAGATAGAGAATAAGCAAAGAGTAAAAAGAAACATTAATATTTAAAGTATTAAAGTTTTAGATCCAAAACTATACACAGCAATTAATAGCAAGAGAAAAAGCAGATAGTAGACAAATCTTCTTTATCAAATTTTACTTAGCTGACTAATAAAAAAAATTAGAAGTTCCTTACAAAATGTGAACATTCCAAAAGACAAAAAAGCGAATCAAGTAACCTGTCAAACTTTTCACGTAAACTTTTACCAGCAAACATATACTAAAGGAACACACACACAAAAAAACTTTACTGATGCACTTTGATTTCATTTTTAATTATAATATTTAATATTTGGTGTAGTTACTGGTCACTGTCGCATTCATTAAGAGATCGAACATTTATTTAAACATTCGGGAACCTTCCGGAAAGAGCACATAAAATTACTATAAGAAAAAAGCTCCTCGTTTGTGAGGAAGTGAATGTTCTTTATCTAAACATTATTTAAATCTCTTAACCATAATGAACTTTGGCACACATTTTGCAGCCCTTCCGCTCCAGATAATTGCATTACATAAGCTTTCAATCCTAAAATATTAAGCCTCAAGAATAAGAGTAAAATGAGCGCCAATCGATTCTTGAGTACAGTCGGGATTTAATTCAATTCACTTCAGATTTGGAAAAAAAAATAAAGATTTGGAGTCTCGAAAGTTTTTTACTCTTTTCTGTCGCGTAAAGAAATCAAACGAAGTTTGACGTTAAGCCTATAAACCTTTCTCACGCAGTGCTTTTGAAAGTGCACGGGCAGCAGAAAGTAAAATTGCTCCGTAGACTAGTGCTAATCTCTTTTTTGCGTAAAAAGTAGAAATCATATTTTAAACAGGAGGGAAGTTAAATCTTTGAAAGAACTTAAAAAGTAAAATACGTGTTCCATAAAAGAGAACGACGACATACGGCAATGAGTTTCTGGAAAGTCTTAGTCGAAAATATTATAAACTTAATTTGTAATTACAACTATCTGCCTAATAAAGTACCTTAAAGCACATGAAGAGGTACCTACTCCTTTGATTTTACGTTTGTGATAAGCAAAGGAATATACTTAGTGGAGTTTTTACAGTTTTGAGTAAAGCGCATGCAAAGTTCAAACCATTAGTAGGCTTTCATTGAATTTTTTTTCTACTCAGAGTTCTGAAACAGGACCCTTCCAAGTCTCTACCAGGACAGTCATAGAATTTCTTGCTCCGGAAACTCTTAGCTGATAATATAATAAACTTTAATTAAATTCATCTGTGTGAAAAAAAGTACCTTAAAATTCATGAAGAGGTTTTTGAAGAGAAAAGAGATGTAAGTGAACTTTTTACAGTTTTGAATAAAGCACGTGCAAAGTTCAAACCATAAGTAGGCTTTCATTGAAAAGTTTTTCTACCACCTACCAGGGCTGCTATTAATATTATTTGCTCTGGAAACTCTAAGTGGAAAATATAATAAACTTTAAGGTGCCTCATTACAGAGTTGTCATAAATAAAGTCCATAAAGAAGCATTCTTTTGATTTTTTTTAAAGTTTGTGATAAGCAAAGAAATGTAAGTGGACTTTTTACAGTTTTTTAACTAAAGAGCGTGCATAGTGCAAACCATAAGTAAGCTTTCGTTGAAAAGTTTTTCTACCACCTACCTGGTCTGCTAATACCATTTCTTGCTCTGGAACTCTTACCTGAAAATACAGGATGTTTCAAAATGAATAGCGGAGTTTTAACATATTATAATATTTATTACATCAAACTTACAACCACAAGTCATATATCAAATGAAAGAGAAACTCAAACAGTTCTGTTTGTTGCATCAGTGCGCATGCGCGTGGAATGTTTCTGCTGCAATCCGCCTTCTTATCTGGATACTTTACAGCTATGGCTCTTCCCTCAACTGACACAAGATGAACCAGAAAACTTCACCTTTGATCAAGATGGTGCGCCGCCTCACTGGCATAATGCGGTACGCGATTGGCTTAATCTAACTGAACCCGACCGCTGGATTGGCCTTAAGGGGCCTAATGACAGGGCTTGTTTCCCATGGCCTCCACGGTCACCCAACCTAACGCCGTGTGATTTCTATCTTTGGGGGTTTATTAAGGACCGTGTGTATGTGCCTCCACTGCCAGCCGACCTTCCCGAATTAAGGAACAGGATTGAAACAGCTGTTGCAGCAATTACTAAAGAGACACTCATCAAAGTTTGGGAAGAACTCGCATATCGTCTTGACGTGTGCCGAGTGACGAATGGTGCTCACATTGAACAATTGTAGGCTATGTTCCTATTCCTATTCAGAGTCACAACTGACTACAACTGTATTTATGTCGAAGACTGCATACTAAGTGCCTTGCCTCCATTATTTTTTTATATACCGATAGATGGCAGCACCATCACCGGATCGAACAGTTAATGAGAATTTAGAACTAGTCCAGGAGCTAATAGCTACCTGGTGCTAGCACCCCCAGAGGTATCGTTTCACTTGGAGGACATTGAGACCACGAGCATATTTAACGTCGCCCAGTCCCCTTTAATGACGACGGTGGGTCTTCGACCATCGAGGTTCGAACTCAGGACCCTCCGGCCCCGAATCCGACCCTCTACCGATCGGGCTACCACGGCCCAGGTTATTATGTAAAACTATTTGAGTTTCTCTTTCATTTGATATATCACTTGTGGCTGTAAGTTTGGTGTAATAAATATTATAACATGTTAAAACCCCGCTATTCATTTTGAAACACCCTGTATAATAAACTTTATTTATAATTGAAATCGTCTGTGTAATAAAGCGCCTTAAATTTCACGAAGATGTACTCCTTTTATTTTACGTTTGAGTTTGTAAAGAGCAAAAAGGTGTAAGTGATCTTTTTCCTATTGGCTATATGGGCAAAGTTCAAATCATACGCAAATTTTCATTGAAAAGTTTTTCTACCCCCTACTAGGTCTGCTAGTGCCATATCTTGCTCCGGAAACCCTTAGCTGAAAATCTAATAAGCTTTGTTTGTAATTAATACCATCTTTGTAATTAAGTACCTTGAAGTTCATGAAGACGTACTCCTTTGATTTATCATTTCAGTTTTTGAAAAACAAAGGAATGTAAGTGGACTTTTTACAGTTTTGAGTAAAGCGTGGGCAAAAACTTCTCAATGAAAACCACAAGCAGGTTTTCATTGAGAAGATTTTCTTTCGCCTAGCAGAGCTGCTCATACTATTTCTTGCCCAAAGACAGATGGGAGTTCCGCATAAAATTTGTTACAGTTCTCGCCAAATTTTTAATGTTGCACCTCTCAGTCCTTTGTTTTTAGGTGCTTCATTTAATTTTGTGGCTGTTTAATCGCGAAAACATTAAAACTTAACTAAATCAGCCTGGTGTATTTTGAAACTGAAGAGCCTAACCAAATAACATTTCATTGGAAACTTTGGTTGTAGTCTTACTTCAAGTTACGCTTTGTTTCAGTTTGTACATGATATTCAATTCATGAACTTTTTTTACATAATTTAATTAGGTTTTATTGCATTATGCACCAGTAGAAAAAAAGTATATAAAATTCAGAAAGAAATGTAAAAAAATCTTGTCTACTTTATAACATTTTAATCCGTGGTGGCTTTTTTCTTTTTGCTCTCTTAGAAGTGCATATGGATGATAATTTTGAAAAGTAAAATGTTTAGTAGATAATGAGTGGTTGTGGTGCAAACGTTAGGTTCCATCTCGATTATGTCATGTAAAATTTCGTCAAAAAAAAAAAAAAAAAAAAAAAAAACAGCCAAAATATAGTCTGGATTAGTTTTAAAGACTGGTATCATCTTCCTTCAAACTATCAATAAATTAAAAGAGAACAGACAAAGACCAAATCTTTTGTTGAATGTCTTTTCACTCATTTGCTCATTTTTTTTTCATTTTAGAAATTAGCAAAATTTCCATATGCATACTCCCATATTAAAACTTTTAATATGAGAAAAGCTTTGAAATGGAAATTTTGTGTTTGTTCATGCAAACGTGCATTTGGAGGATAATGAAGATTTCTTTTTTCCATAAATGTAAGTTATCTTCATACTGAAGATAAGTTGAAGTTTAAAAAAACATTGGAAATTGAAGCAAGCTTTGCGATCATTGATAAAAACTGTCAAGTAAAGACATTGAAATTTTATTTATTTCAATACCATTTCCATATTGGTTTTAATTTAAATTGTTTGAAATTCAGTAACAACGCTTAAATGCACGCACGAGCGAATTGCATGACTTTGAGTGTCAACAAAAAGGACTCAAGGTTACAGTGTTTAGTTCACTCAAATGGAATGAGATTCTGTGAGAAATGGAACAGTTTGCCTGAGCTTGATGTTTGTGGACACGATAGCAACAGCTGTTGAGTGGTCGTATATTGCTGAAGAATTCATTTTGAATTATTGTTTTTTGTTTCAACTTCTAGTGACTTTTAAATGAAATAGATAAAAACAACAACAGCATAAAGTCGTGAAAGAATGAGAAACACCAGAAGGAAAGAAAAGAAAAAAAAAGAAGAAAAAAGGGAAATAGCCATTGTCCCACATTTGCAGTTTTACATGCATGTGCTCAGTCTCAGGTATTTCTCTAACTCCGTATAGATGTGTTGAGATCGATTCATGATATATTTTACATAAAATATTCCTTTTTCATATAAAAATGAATATACGATTGGAGTTTTTCAATGGAAGTTCTTCAAATCACGTAATAAATTAGTGTGGAATCTAAAAACTGAACTGACTTCAATAAAATAACTACCTTCATGATTTTGTTACTTAGTCCATCCAAAATGTTTTTTATTCAGGATTTGATATGACTCGTCGTTTGCCAGAACTATACTAGGTGGGCCTCAAACTCCAAGCAGAGACAATAGTTTGCTCAATCCATTTGGACGGGTGTATCTTCCGAGAATAAAATATAAATATATGCAGAAAAATGTAATACTTGAACAGATGAATATAGAGCAATTTATATTATAACTAATATAATATAATGTAATATATTATAAAGTGATGTATTGGAATGAATCAAGTCTTGTATATTCTAAAGCAGCGAGCATCCAGTAGCACAGTGACTAAAAAGAGATCGTTGCATGAAAGTTGCGTGATGGTCACTTATGACTCCCGGGAACGTATAAGCAATATTTAACTTGGTAGTGACCATGTAAAATGTTGGAGACTGCTGATTGACTGTCACGTAAAAACGTCATCCGTCTCATTTATACCTTGTTTAACATGCAGTAATTACTGTTTCATTTCAATACAAGATCTTCTGGACGTTATTCGGAGGAGAGGGGCGACGAAGTAAACACATTCAAACGGGAACTCAGAACTTCTAACGAATAAAATTTGTTCTTATACTTTGCGTAGGAAAAAAGCATCTCCGATGCATTTACGTCGGCTGGAAAATCAGGAGTCCCTAAATTTTAATGAGATTCTAGTTGAGTAAAAGCTGTTTATATGTCTCCCAAGAAACGTAGCGATTCTGTCACTTTGTGACCGTGACCATAGTGACTCGCAATGGCGCCCCTATAATTTTACCTTGATATGTGGCAATTTCAAGGATCTTGGCAGCCAGAACCTTTCATTTTCTATCCATACATTTCTTTTTAACGGAAGTCCTTGTGTTATTTAGTTTTATGACTCGTATAAACAATCATTTCTTGCCACTAATATTATTGACATGTGGAACTTTTCTCATCTTCAGTCTAAGAAAATTATAGCATCGCTAAACACATTTTTTGACATCTCTTTCCCATTGATAAATGGAATTTGTGGTTAAAAGTAGTTACATCTTTATAATTAATCATTTTCTTGCATTTCTTTATTGTTAGTTTACTTTGTTTAAAAATCCAAATTCATAGAATCTAGTTCATATTTATTTGACGAATTTTCTTAGATAAAAACTAGTGGTTTAAGATGAAAAAAATATTGAACTTTCTCTGAAAATTTACGCAGTTTACTGACTCCGCTTTCAATGGATGGAAAGACAGCTGTAAGAACTTGACTAAATTTATTTAATTAAAGATAAACTTTCTTAGAAACAAAGCTCGTTTTTGTTCGTTCGATTTTTGCTTTGATTTCTAGAGTGAAAACAAATACTTTTAGTTTTATCTTTGTTAAATCAAGAGGGAAAAAAAAACAATAATAAAAATACTCTTTTGTGAGAAAATGCGATTAAAGGACTTTAAACTAAACTGTTTTCTTCGATGTAAAATACAGCGCAATTACTTAATTTTTTTTTCATGCTAACGAATTTTGTTCAAATTTATTGCAACTGCACAAAAAGGACAAAAATCTAAATTTTTGGGTTTTATCTAAGCGTTTAGGATAAGTATGCTTTTTATGTTTTAGAAATAGTATTAATTTTTCTGAACTTCGCTTTCATTTATTTTCAAGAAATTAAATAAAAAGGCTTTTTTAAAACATCGAATTATGAACACGTTCTTAGATATATTTTTCCAATTTTCATGCCATTTAAAGCATGGGGGAAATCACATACTAGGAAATTTGTTCGAAGTTTTTTCGAATATTAAAGGAAAGTGTTGTACCTTGGGACACTTTTCATATTTTAATTTTTAACGTCAATTATTTGAATCAAATTTAAAATCTAAAAGTCACATTAAAATACCCCAACATACTTCTATGCAATATGTTTCTTAAAATTCAGAGTTTGAAAATAAAATGTTGCCAGCCAATTAAAGTAAAAGTTCCCAGTTGTCCAAAGGGTACAACATCCTATTCTACCTTGGGACACATCTTGTTGTACTATTGCAAAGTCTTCATGATTCAGGAAACAGCCATATACTTGAACCAATTTTGCATTAAAAAACATTTTTTTTTCATGGTAGTGAATTAAATCATGAATATTTTAACAATGAATTATGAATAATGAATTATTATCTAACATTAAATGTGTTGAAAAGACTACATAAGATTAGAAAAATATTTCATGTTTCTAAACATATCTTAATTATAAAGAATCATGCATATGTTGTACCTTGGAATGATCTAAGGTACAAAATGCTTGAATGTCCCAAGGTACAATCACCGCGTGGTTTAAGAAAAAACCAAAATAATGGTCAATCTAGATGCATCATTATTTTCTCATAACAAAATTATTTCAAGTACTTCTCTTTTATAACAAAATAAAATTCAGTTGATTAAATTTACAAATACAAAGACAGAAAGTAAAATAAAAATGAAGAAAAGTTTTACTTTTGAGTCATAATAAAATTTTCTTTCTCTCACAAAATCGTCAATTTTACTCATTTGATGCTGATTTTTACTATGGCACCATTTAGTGGTAAACGTTACTATTAGAGATTGCCAAAAACATCGCTACAGGATAAACACGCCCAAAAACATCGCTAACCAAGGTACAGACGTCATAAGGTACGACACTCTCCCCTACAGCTTCTGTAATTATTATTTTTTGCAAACAAAATGCAGGTATCAAGTGAGCATTAGAAACGATGCTAAAAAGTTGCTATGGAAATCAGAATGAAAGATGCATGAGATCCTTTTATATAAAAAAAAAGAAAGTGTTTGGTTTGGTTGCCTTGATTTCGAATTCTATGAAAGCTAACCATTGAACTGTTTCAAATCCGAAAATAAATATATTTTTAATTAGTCACTTTGTGTTCAAATCAGTTAGATCAAGTCAAATATGCTTCAAGTATTGTGTTTTTAAAATTAGCTTATCTTTTGCAATAGCATTTTTACTTAGCTTAAGCTAATTTAATGAACCTTGAAACTGGTATAAAGTAATTTTCTGCCATGAGCAGGTAAAGGGCAGCAACTGCAAGATTTTAATTTTTTTAAGCAATCACATTGCTTATTGTTCTCACTTGACCGTCTTTGGCGTTCCTATGAGTTTATTTTCCCCCCGCCTCCCTCTGCAGCACCACCGTCGACCGGCCCCTCCGATGCTGCTCCTCTAGCGAAATCCGTCTCCAGGTTGCGCCCAAATCCTAAATGCACACGCGTACATACACACCTACACACACACGCGCATATATACATACACTTTTACACCCTCATACCAACACACTCATGCCTGCACACAGACACAAACACGCACGCCTAGACACATATTAATATACACACGCCTACATACATACACACATATGTACACGCACATACTCACATACACATATGCACACATGCATACCCACACAAACACACACACACACACATACCAACACACTTATGCCTGCACACAGACACAAACACTTACGCCTACACACACACATACACTCACGCCTACACACATATGCACATACATACACGCACACACACTCGTAATTGCGAAAAACATAATTTGAATTCAAAATGTAAAAATTCAAATTAAATTTTTATTATTATTTTTTAAATTTTTGTCATCGTACTCGACTTGTACATTAGCTTTAGGATCGTTCGCGTACGTTAGCATCGTTTTGTCGTGTACGTTAGCTTTACAGTACAAGCTTGTTTATTTGGTTTCCACTGAAAAAAAAGCGTCTAATTCATACACTTCCCTATTGTTATTACTGAATCCAAAACGCGTTTCTTCAAATATCTCGAAAACTCATTTCTGCAGATACTGCCGTTTACCTGCCCTTGGCAGTTTTTCTTTCAATACACTACTGGAAAACTATAGGCATCGACTGAAAACACTATAAACTAGAAAAATAGATAACTACAGCCAAAGCGGAAAAAGACCTTTTTGTGACACACGAAAGAAGTTGATGAATCAGCTTATCTTCTCCGTGACTGAAATTGTTGACGAATGCAGCTAAAATTTAAGAAAGCAAGAGCTTAAATCGCAATGAATTCTCACTTTATTTTTGCATTTAGCAAGAAAACAGTCACTTCTTTCGCTTTCGCTTTAATGTTGAGTATAAGTAATCAAAATACTAATACAAAGTGATGAGTACACTTTTTAAATATTTTTCTGAAAACTTAATGGTGTCTGCAACACAAAAAATCGTCAAACTTTGTATTTCTTTTCTTTTTCCTTTTTTTTCTTGCATTTAAAGAACTTCTCAGTGTTTTTCTGCTTAAAAGGACGTTTGAATCTTTTTTCAGTCTTTATTAGAACGAAAGATATAATTATTTTTGTTGCATGCAATAACTAATATTATATTTAACATTGAAACTTTAAACGCGTTTTTCTCCATGGTGCAATTTTTTCCGATTTTTTGCATTCAATCTCTTATTTGTCAAGAACTGATAAAGATGAAGTAATTAAATTTGCAGCATATCTTTTTCAAACAATTTACTTTAATTTTTTATTCGGCAAATTTGAAAAAAAAAAAGTTTACTGCAAAAAATAGGATTAAAAAAAATAGTATCTTCGATTTTTCCTAAAGTTTTCTTTGAATATTTTCTATTTTTTATTGAATTAATATTTTTTAAATCGCTGAAAAAAAATTAAAGCTTACACATTTGTGCATAATTTTTTGAAAATAATTTCGAAAAACCTAGAATCTTTCGAGTTTGAACCGCCTTGAAAACAAAATGTAGTTGTGAACAAAATATTTTCGGCGTTGTTTTGCATTTTAAAAACTAAAACTTTTCATATACATGGTGTATACCAATGAATCGACGTGTTACATCAATATTTATAAAGATTGCATGTTTTTCCGCAGAGCCTAAATGTTCAGCATTTTGAACCGTTTATTTAATCATTTGAAAAACATCACTCTTTCTTTTGTTATATTTTCCGGTTCTGTTTTTCTTTTGCTTCTCAATGTTTAACAAACTTGTTGCACTGGAGTAGAGTAATTAATTCAGAAAACTCTTGTGTTGGAATAGCAATTTCCTCTTACAAATGAGAAAAAAGTAAAAGAAAATACAGAAAGGGGAAAACTCTGGCGATAATATTTCATCTTAAATGTTGTTACTATGCCAACGGAACTATTTACTAACTTCTGCGAGCAAAATATTTTTTTTAAAGCTTACATAACCCAAGCGGAGTAAGAAGCTACTTTATGAACTAGAAAAATGGATGACGAAATAGGTTCGGAAATTCAATCATGAAAAAATGGTTAACTTTTAATAATATGAAGAATTAAGTTGAAATTTAAAGACAATTAAACACTCAATGCATTTAAAATATATTCTTAAAATATGTGAGTAAATAATAGAATGAAATAAAACGAATGAGAAACGATAAATTATTTTCCCCTGAAAAATATTTAAGTTACATTTTCATCCGCTTTGGAAAAAATCTCTCTGTCTCTCTCTCTGTCTGTCGTTCTCTCTCTCCCTCGTGTCTCTTTCTCTCTCCCTATCTCTTTCTCTATCTCATTGTCTCTCTCCCTTGTGTCTCTTTCTCTCTCCCTATCTCTTTCTCTATCTCTTTCTCTATCTCATTGTCTCTCTTTCTTTCTTTGTCTCTCTCTACCTCTATGCCTCTTTTCTCTCTCACTCTCTCTTTCTTTCTTTGTTTCTCTCTACCTCTCTGTCTCTCTTTCTTTCTTTGTTTCTCTCTACCTCTCTGTCTCTCTTTCTTTCTTTGTTTCTCTCTACCTCTCTGTCTCTCTTTCTTTCTTTGTTTCTCTCTACCTCTCTGTCTCTCTTTCTTTCTTTGTTTCTCTCTACCTCTCTGTCTCTCTTTCTTTCTTTGTCTCTCTGTACCTCTCTGTCTCTCTTTCTTTGTCTCTCTCTACATCTCTGCCTATTTTTCTCTCTCACCCTCTCTCCCCATCTTTCGCTACCTCTCTGTCTCTTTCTCTACCTCTCTGTCTCTTTCTCCCCGTCTTTTGCTGCCTCTCTTTTTCTCTCTCTCTCTATCAACCTGTCTGCTTCTTTCTCTCTCTAACTCTCTCTTCAACATCCGCTGCATTTCTGTCTCTTTCTCTCTCTATATCTCTCTCTACCAGTCTGCAAGGGCGTGCACAGGGGGGGGGACACCAGCTGGCCCAGTTCGGAACCTGAAGAGAGTCCAAGACTTTTAATAAGGGGGGTGAAATATATGTAGGTACGTAGGGGTAAACAATATGTAGGGGTGCCCGTAAAAGTCATTTGTGACGAGCCCCGAACTGTGTGTGCACGCCCCACCCCCACTGCCTGTCACCTCTCTCTCTCTTTTCCTGTCTTCCTCCCTCTACCTCTCTGTATCTTGCTTTCTCTACTTCTTCTGACTCTCTATTTCTCTCTCGTCCTCCCTCTCTCTCTAGAGATAGAGAAATAAATAGATACGTCGATGTAGTTAAATAATATGTGGACAGATAGATACTAAATACTTTTTATTTTCTTGAACAAGTTTTGTTAGTTCATTCAAATTCTCATTTAATGTCAGACCAATTTTATCAATATTATTACTGCATTGAAATATGGTGGATATTTTTAGTACAATGTATTTTTTGTAATTTGTATAATGTTCAAAAAAGCGTTGATTCTTAATTATTTTATTGCTTAATGATATTCCTTCAAGTTGAATATGTATAGTATTTGCTGGGATATCATTAACTGTTATGTTGTCCCTATAACGGCAAATTCAAACAACAGTACAGCTAGGTCTGTTTGCAAAATTAATGATTGTCATTTAATGTGAAATGTGTCGATCTAACAGCTTTGTTTGGTTTGAAGATTTGGCTTGAAACTGACATTTGCTTCTGCAAATTCAATAATCAATATGTTTCGGAGAAAATCAAGGAGTCTCATCTGTTGCCTATAGCCAAAATAGCTTCGTGCACTTGGGAATGTCTTTATTTTTATTGCTCCCTGCTTTTATTTTAAATGTATAAGGATATGAACATTCTCAACGATGAATTTGGATACAATAATGAATTTATTTCATTGTTCTAATCCGTAACTGTTTAATTATAGATTAAAAAGTTTTTTTTTTTTTATTTTTTTTACCGCCGACTGCAGCATACATCCTTTTATATTATTTATTGCTTTCATTTAAGGTTTGTGATACATTTATTAGAAGGTATAATTTTATGAATATGATGATTTTTGTTGTTTTTTACTATAAAGAAAAACATATGCGGGTGTACTTTACGTACATGCTTTATAGGTTCCAATTTATAATCTATTATGGAAGTTTTTGTTTAGATTAACGCTAAATGTTAACATGGGAAAAAAATTGCTGGCAATGTTTAACATATATACGTAACTATTGTGTAAGGCATTTAGTACGAAAACCAGCTCAAACGGTTTTTTGAAATTTTAGCAAAAGAAACGAAAATTATTTACCAATTAGGCATTATTTTTCTAAAGAAAATCGATAGCTGAATTAAAACGTGATTTGGTGAAATGCATGAGGAAATGCGTCTCCAAAGTTTTGAAGTGGAACTATTTATTACAAACACAGAAATATATTAAGCAGATAGTGACAAAAGCACTTCTCGGAAAAAATATATTGTGTAGTTTTTTTGTAGTTGAATCCAGCTGTTTTTTTTACTAGAAATCTCCCAAATCTGAGGCGAATGTAACTTTTTAACTGTAAATTACTTATTGCACATCATTGTATATATTGCACTTTTATGATTTTTTGTTGTGCAAATCTGTATTTGAATAGTGACATCACTTGAATCTGCTAAAAGTAGAATTATCTGAAAAAGAATGAGTATTTGAAAAGAAGGTTCAGTTGTAAAATCTTGCCGGAAAATCTCTAGTTAAAATGAAAGACCGTAAAGCAGAGATAAAAGTAAAATTATGTCACCATCTTTAATACAAATAACTTAATGTGAGGATCCTTATTCGCATGAGACTTAACTTATGAATTTTAATCAATTAAATTTTATCGCAAAATCGTATGATTTTTATCAAAATATTTGCTAATACATTACAAATGTCATTTTTAATGAAAAGAGGATAAATAGTTTATCTACTCCTTTTCTAAGTCTTCTCTGATTAATTTTTTTCCTTTTTCATCTTAATTGAAAGAAACTATTTTTTTCCTCAGTTTTCCGAAAGTGTAAGTCGATTAAAATACAGTATAATTTAATATTCTCAATAATAACTAATATTACATTATCAAATGCTAAAACAGTTTCCAAAAAGAATAAATGGTGGCTTCATCTCCGAAATTTTAGTGTTTTACAATAAAAATTTATTGTATAATTTGCATTAAAAAGGTGAAGAAAATTAATATGAGTCACTAAAAGAAACTAAGGAGCGCAAGAGGACTTTTAAAATTTTTAGTAAAAAGAGTGCAAAGTTCAAACCGAGAGAAGGTTTTTCAGAATCTACTGCATATCAGCACCTACCAGAACTACTAGTGCCACGTCTTGCCTCAAATTTGACATTAGTTTCTTCTTCCATTTGTACCAGTTATCATCAAATTTAAAACTTCGGCACTTACACCCCATTTCTTCAAAATGCTCTCCTCGATTACTTTTTGATGTATTAGTCTTTAACTGTTGTATTTGTAATTGTATCAGGATCAAGTGTTGGTTTCTTTCGATTTTGCAGTTAAAGAAATTGTGACTCAAGCATACAAATTAGATCGATAAAGAAACGAACTTTTTGAAAGCGAAATTTTGCACTGAAAAAATGGACGCACGGATTTTAAGAATTTCACTGAGCAAATCAGTAACTTAGTATTGTCAAATCAAGGTTTAAACTATACAATGAAATCTTGAGGAATTTCTTTTTTTTTTTAAATGACGCAAGGAGTTTCAAAAATTTTGAGCTCTTTAAAGGTAACTCGAAACTTGAGAAAAAAGGTATCAAAATTGCATCATTACAATTATCAAATGTGATTTTAATCCACAATATGTCTAGTTTAATAGCGGAGCGTCAAAAATCCGAATAACGGAGACCCGAAATCCCGACTAATTCTGACAGATTGTGAAGTGAAGGCCGGCAATTAAATGTGAAGAAAGAAAAAAAAACTAACTGAGACCCAAAACCTCAGTTTTTAAATGATAGCTAAATTTAGAAAACGTTTGAAGACAAAGTATAATGCAGCTCTAACTTATGTAGACCCTGAATTTAATAATCTTTCGTTGATGCACTGAACTGAATCGGCTTGATGACATTGTAGAGTGCACCAGTGAAGCAGGAACATTACAATGGTGATAAAAAAAATTGCATCACCCGCGAAATCCAAATATTTTTAGAGTTTATAAGTAGTTATGAAATATTTAACGGTTCTTGCATCATATAACACGAATTGGCATCGATACATGACGCAAGTTATTGCGTAAGATTGCATCATCCTTCTAACTATACAAAAAAAAAAAACAGTTGAACGTTCGACGCATTCATTTACGATCTGGACTTATGAGTTACAGTATGTTGAAATGCGTTCAACTAACACCACAAAGGAAGAGTGTTCCGTTGCATTGGACAAAGAAGGATTGTCATCACGTTCCATAGCACAAAGAATAAACTGTTCTCAAACGACTTTTGTTCGACTACAGAACAAGCTGGAGAGCACCGGAAGCACATTAAGAAAGAGTGACAGTGGTCCTCCACGAATATACAATGCAGCGCAGGACAGGTATTTGATAGGACTCAAACTTCGGAACAGAATATCATCTTCCACAGACCTTAGAACTAGTGATGTGCCGGATCGTTCAAAGGGTAGATCCCCGGATCCGGATCATTAATGTCAAGATCCGCGGATACGGATACGGACCTTAAAATTTTTCCCCCCAAATCAACTACCCAAGTGTAAAGTTTGCTAAGGAAGGTATCTCGTCTATGTAATAGCACTGTTTCTTCAAAAAATGTCATCTACGGCGAAAATATAATCAATACTATTATTTGCTCTTTAAAGAAATCTCCGTTAATATTGAGGGAGAGTTGGAAGGAATGAGTCAACTTTGCATTAATGCTTAGATAGAATGTGAAAAATTATTTTCAGCTCGCTCGTTAGATGTAGATACAAGAACAAGAGTGTAAAGCTGCTTCTGGACATGCTAGAAATATATTTTTCATATTTTATTTGAGTATAAATGCAGTGTTGACCCATTCCAACCAACTTACCCGGACCGACGAAATAACAGAGCCGGGAACACCTTTACAATCAGTAAATAGAGAATTTAGTATCACTTTTTTTGAAGGATGCCAAGAAAAACCAAATACATAACAAAAACCAATATTAAATTATTTAAAAAAAAAACATGTCCCCGAGGGCCGACCTCATATGAAGATGAATTTCGCGGGTCAGAACACACATTGCTAACAAATATGAACTGACAGCAGACAGAAATTTTAAATCATTGAGCTTTTTCGTCTTGTTTTCCGACTATGAAATCGCTACCAATCACGCGTATAAAGGCTTGGAATTGCCTTTAGAACTTACTTAACAAGATTATACCTCCTGTTGTATATATATATCTTGGAAGTTCCGAATAAATATAAAACGCAGAAAACTTCGTTCTTTCAATTAGCTCCAATATTTTTAACGTACGGGTAAATTTTTACTACCATAATTGTGAAAAACGTTAAGTCGGCTTTTAATTAATATCTCCGGCACTCCGGTAGTTAAAGTTCTACACAAACGAGGCTAATCTAAGCACACTTTCTTTCAAGTCAGCTTTTGAACGAAAAAAAGAACTATCAAAATCGGTTTATTCTGTTTAGGAGCTACGCTGCCACAAACAGACGCACATATACACATATTTAAAATTTATTATACCTTCCTTTTTGCGACGGGGATACAAATTGGCCTCGGAAATGATATCTCATAATTTAAATAGGGAATAAAACCTAATTGAAACGAATTTAATAGTCTTTTATTCAAATATATAAAAAATTTTAGAATAGAAAAGATCCGTTTAAGATCCGTCAAAAAAGTAACAGATACGGATCCGAATACAGATCTTTATTTTCCCTCGGATAACCGCGGATACGCATACGGATATCCGGAACATCACTACTTAGAACAGCATGGGAAAACGAATCGGGTGTTCACGTATCTCGCATCCACGTCTACTGTACGAAAACGACTGTGTGGTGTGAGTTTGGTGGTACGTCGACCACGAAAAAAGCCATTGTTGACCAAAAAAATGAGGAAACAGCATGCAGACTGGGCAAAAGCTTACCAAGGGTAGAGTGTCGATCATCGGAAATGAGTTGTGGTTTCGGACGAGTCCAAATTCAATCTGCATGGGTCCGACGGACAGCCCTCAGTTAGACGCCGCAAAGGAGAGGAACATCATCCCCACTGCATTCAACACTCAAACAAACAATTTTTTTTACAAATATTAAAACTTAATTTTTTTAAAATCAAAAACCAGAAAGTGCCGGAAATTTTATGTCACAAAAGTCTTCGTATACTTCAAAAAATGTCTATATATCATTGAATAATCTAACTTTTCATTAAGTTATTATTTAGTAGAATATCCTGCAGTATCAACAACACTTTTTAAACGTCTGGGAATAGATTTCATTCTTTTTTTTTGCGTAGTTTATGAGTAAGTGTTCAACTACACTTCGAGTCTTACTGTTTCTAGCTCTATTTCCGTAATCTAGCCTC